>NW_028327173.1:148053063-148356093 GCF_987537825.1 Furipterus horrens
AGACCATACCATTTGTGGCCACAGAACCTAAAATATTTACTATCTGCCCTTTACAGAAAAAGTGTACCAGTGCTTGGCATAGAGCTTTCTAAGCATTTTAAAACATTTAAAAAATTACTAAAGGGAGAGGACAAATCTGTTATTCTTTTCTTATCCTCTGTACTAAACCAAAATGTCAAGATAGCAGTGAAATGGACAGTGGAGAGACAGTGAATCTTTGATAGTTTTTAGAGACGGTGAATCTTTGATAGTTTTTAGGATATGTTTTGTCCCCAAGTTTCCAAAAACTAAATGTTTTGAAATTAAATTTTGGCAAAGATAATGTTGAAATTGAATGTCATGGATGCAGAGAAGTACGTGTCAACAGGAAAACAAAGGGAAGGTAAATAAATGGATTTTGTTTTGTTACTAATGTTCATATTTTGTGGAATGTTCTAGACTTTAAGAAGCTTCATGAGGCTCATTTTAAGGAAATGGAGTCCATTGATCAATACATTAAGAGAAAAAAGAAACGTTTTGAACAGCACAATTTACTCAACGAACTGAAGGTAATTATGTTCTTAATGGGACTAAGATTTGATTTCTTTTTTTTTTTTTTTAATCCTAACCCAAGGACTTTTTTTTTTTCATTGCTCTTAGAGAGAAGAAGGGAGGGATGGGTGAGGGGAGAGAGAAACACTGATTAGTTGCCTTTTGTACATGCCCCAACCGGGGTTGAACCACAACCTAGGTGTGCGCCCTGAATGGAAATTGAACCCACAAACTTTCATTCTGTGAGACACTCCAACCAACTGAGCCACACCGGCCAGAGCTAAAATGTTTGATTTTAATGTTGATACCATGGTTAATATGGCCAGCTTTCTATTCCTCCATTAGTGGAATGGATTTCTTTGAGTTTAATGTATCTTTATTATCTTAAATTGCTTTCCCTACCATGAGAATTTTCAAAACCCTCCAGATAAAAGTGAGCCTCACTATACAGAATGAATTCCAAAGTGACAATAAGTTTTACTGTTTCCTACATTCAGACATGGTGCCTGTCATCTTTGTTGAGGATGGACTGATTTTTAGCTTAAGCCATCTTTTCCTGTCTCTCACCCAAGGGAAAAGGGGGTGACTAGCAGTGGCTAACTTAAAGGCTTGCAGTGATAACTGAGCTCCCTGGGGGCCTTCAGTCCAGGTCCTACAGGACTCCCAAGGTTAGTTAGCAGAGTAGTGAGCTGGTAACATCCTAGAAAGTTGATGCTATTGTCTTACATGGTATCTGGTGTTCATGGGGCACCATATAGAGGCCTGGGAAATATTTATTTTAGAATTTTTAATATATAACCAACCATCTGCTCTTTCTCAAAAAGAATTTGAGGCAGTTTGTGGTATTGCAACACAAAACAGTATAAAGTCAATTTAGAAAGGGTAGAAAATGAGCAGTGACAGCAGTTACTTGTCTATTATATCAGTCACTCAGTTGAGTTTTGAATTTTCTGATCCTAATGGCCAACAGGGAAATGCACTCAGTGGTAAATTCTAAATAATAATTTTAAAAAACACCCAGGCTTCTTAGTGAGAAGCTTAATCTTAGGTAATAAACATTCACTTGAACAGTATTTATAAAACCACTTTTGATTAATCTTCAAGCAAACAGTGAGAAAGCCAAGTCACGGCTTTAAACATTTCCATTCCTTCATATTGATTAAACAACATGGATGGAGAATCAGGAGAGGAGATATTTAGTATTGTTATAATACTTTCTTAAGTATTAGCAAGGGCTGGATATCACTCCATTCACAGTGGAATACTGGGACAAGACGCCCATGCTAACACTAGAAAGTAGACATTGAGCTTCTTTTTCTGCATAGGCATGAGCTTGTGGCAAATAATGCCTTGGAAGCAGGGCCATTCCTCTCCCTTACCATGAAGCTAGGTCTGCTTACGTACTTGATTGAAAGTCAAGCTTTCTATAAGACATAATATGAATGAGTTAATTTTCAAGGTAAAACTAAAGGGCAGAACAACTGTCTCAATGATAAACTTGAGTGTAGCCTTGAAGATGTATTGAATAAATGAGGAGCTTAGCTTATTTTTTAGTGATAGTCCTATCTAAATGAGTTTGTTTCTAAAATCCCACCCTACCACCATTATTTAAGGAATTGGTCTATCACATCGGTTATTTAGTATGACCTTCTTGGAGTCTGGAGAATAAAAACAATTACGGTGACTTTACTATAGCTGGTATGAAGTTTGGGGATTGATCATTTGGATAGCGATAGTAATAAGTGAACAAAGATCCTAGAGAGAATCATCCTGGTGGTGACCAATCTTTCCTTGACTTTCATGATTAAAGAGGGGACACTCCTTTGATTTCGTCACCAAATGGCCCTTTACAAAGACCAGAAACCCTGTGCCCTGACATGCCTGTTTACCTTTTTTTTTTTTAGAGAGAGAGAGAGAAGGGAAGGGAGGGAGGAACGGGGAGAGAAACATCAATGTGTGAGAGAAATATCAATTGGTTGCCTCCAGAGACCTGGCCTGCAACCCAGGCATGTGCCCTGACCAGGAATTGAACTGGTGACCTTTTGGTTCACAGGCCAGTGCTCAACCCACTGAGCCACACCAGCCAGGGTCCCTATTTACTTTAACAGTGGTAATGAGCAAATTTTTAAAAGCTTTTATAATATGAAAAAAAAATTGAATTGGCGTTTCTTTAATCATTCTGTTACATGTTGTTTATGTTATATGTCTATATGTTATAATTGGCTGTTTTTCTTTGAATTTGCTTATTTTGAATTTTGCAAATTATGAGCCATTAATCTATAATAATGATATATATTATATGTTACAAATATTTTCCCACAGTTTATCTCTTAACTATATTAATGGTGTCTCTTACCTTGTGGAAGGTGTTTTTGTTTTATTTTTAGTTAAATATATCCAACTTTTTCTTTTAAGGCTCAAAGATTTTTCATGCACTACCTGTCCCAAGATCATAAAAATGTGCTCTTATATTTCTATTTACTGCTTTTGTTATTTTTCCCTATGTTTAACCTATAACCCACGTTTTTATTTTTGTGTATAATATGATTGAGTTCTTGCTTCATTAGAACAAGATTTTTATTGATGAAAGAAAGGGAAGAATTGACTAGATATTTTGCTAACAAAAAAATTAGTACTACCAGAGTCAGCAGTATAATGTTATCTGTAAAACAAAATCAAGAAGATTGGTTCTCAGTACTAGTAGAATCACTTACACATTCTGTGATGCTCAAACAAAGATGTAGAGTTAATGGTTCTGGCACCAGTTATGACCTACAGGGAGACACAGTGTGGAAAGGGGAGTTTTAGGGAAACACAGAGGAAGGCATACAAGGTATGATTAAATACAACAGTATACCTAATACATGTAACCTGGGTTCTCCACTTACAGTAAAGATGTGCATTCACTAAATATTTGTTTTAAATTTGTCTCACAACATTAGCATCTCTTCTGCTTGTAGGTCAAAATGAGAAGTTAACATAATTCTCTGGTTGTTTGTATTTTATAGGATATAATCAAAATCTTTTATCATTTGGCTTTTCATTGTGAATTTCAGTAGTCCTACCTCTGCTGTCAGTTAATGGAGTTACATTTCTTCTGCTTGCAACAGAGTTTAGACTAATGATAATAAAACATTCAGTTATTCTTTGCACTTGTGCCTTAACAAAAGATAACCTAAGTGGAACTCTTTCCAGCTATTTCAAAGAGCATTTTCCTCTCTCCTTTTTTAAAAAGAACTTTAAAAACCATGGAGGGGGGCAGTTAGGGGTAGAATTATTTGTAAATTCTACATGCTAATTATGTAATAGGATCTTCTTTGAGTTTATATTTAATAAACTGCATGTCATGCTCTCAAAGTTACCATATGTCCAAGAGAACCTATTTATTCCTCCCTTTCTGGCCTCAGGATCTGTTGAAGCCAAATTCTTTTCTCTGATTAGAAAATAACTGTAGTTGGGAGTCAGGAAAGGCTTTCTGTAACACATTACTCATTACAACCAGAAATTATTGTTAAATCAGAGTCGCCAAAGCAGTAGGACAGAATGAAGTAGTGGGGATGAAACAGGATAAGCGGAGGCGCTCTTCTGCACTTAGCCAAGGAGACAATACTATCTTAAGAGGTCAAGCTTTAATGGTGCATTTGCCTCTCTTCAGAAGCAGCCCATCACTAAGGAGGTGGTGGCAACTCCAGTTGGTCTCCAAGGAAGACTCTCTATGGCTTGTACTCCTGCAACTCAGAGGCATTCACGAGGCCAGGCCCAGGGCACTGCTGATCAGAGAACCTTATGTGTCAAGGGGTCAGTCAAGCGGTCCACTCTCTCGGCAACTAAAATGAATGTCAGGTAAAGAACTCCAAAATGTGATTGAGGACAGGGTCTCAAAGCTTTACAGCTTCTAATATATTTCAGGTGGACTACATCAAATATGTTTATCAAATATGTTTTCATGTTGATTAAAAAAAAAAGAAAAGGAATGAGAAAGAGGATTGGAACAGAGAAAAAGATCAGCAAATGGCTTTTACAAGTTCTAATCTTTTCCTTTAAATTTGTATTTGTTTTCTTCTTTTATCTGTCTTCCCTAAGCTCACATTTGATTCATAAGTAAAGATAGAAAATAAGATATAGATGAATATTTTTCATTTTATTAGTTTAATGTATACCTGCCAGGTTGTGTAAGGAGAAATCTTTCCATTGACTTGAATACAAAGTTGAAGCTAAGTTCCTATAGAAAATCTCTTGATGTAGTGAATTAAAAAATTGACTCATCCTCAAGTATAAACACTGTACCCACTGGATACTGCAGTAACACAGCTAGTTCATGCCCACTGATCCCTGTTTTGTTTGCTTACTTCTTCCCTGACATCACGGTGCCCCTCAACTATGACTGTTCCCAACATTGAAGATCTTCATGCTCCCTTTTTTTAATTTTAAAATTTATTTATTTTTTTAATCTTCACCTGAGGATATGTTTATTGATTTTAGAGAGAAAGGAAGAGGATGCGGGAGGCGGGGGAGGACATTTAGCTAAGAGAGAAATATCAATCAGTTGCCTCCCATACACACACTGACCAGGGATCAAACCCGCTACCTAGGTATGTGCCCTGACCAGGAATCACACCTGCAACCTTTTGGTGTGTGAAATGACGCTGCAACCAAGTGAGCCACCAGCCAAAATTTTATTCTCCTTTTTAAAGAGCATTTGTAGCATCTAATAGAGCTGGTGCGTGGTAACACTTCCCCAATGTATGCAATTATCTGACATAATTTTTGAATCTTAAAAATGCCCTTGAGTTTGGAATTGTATTAACTGAGTTAGCTTTGGAATATGAGGTACCTATACTTGGCAGTTCTGATTAACTATTTAAGAACACCATGGTCAGGGTCTGGCCCTTGATTCATTGCAATGTACAAACAGCCTGGACTTCAGAGCATCTGCCGAAGCACATCCAATTTTCCTAACTCTGTTGTAGACTCTTTGGTAATAATTTTGGGTGTTGATTTAGGATTACCATCAAATTATTAATTATAAGTCAGAAGTCCCCTATTAACCCCTCCACCAGCAACCCTATGTATATTTATATCTGTCATTAGTAGATATTCATTGAATGTAAGACATCATCAACTGAGGACTCACCATTATTTTATGAACCAGTAAAAAAAGTCACTGCCAACTATGACATTATCATTGTGACACACACCTCAATATCAGAGATGTTAAAATGTAGGAAAACTGCATCAGAGAATCAATGAAACACATTTATGGCAAATGAATAACATTCTTATGAATAGCATTCTTCTAGGAAGATGTAAGATCTGTTCCTATCACTCATTGGACATAGCAGTCTCCAGTTCCCTCTAACTTGCCATCACCAGGAAGAGGAGAAATAAGGGGAGCTTCTTTGAGTACCTTCTAACCTGTAACTTGAAGCCTACAGGCTTCTCCTTCAAGCTCTGCCTTGTACTGTCATTGGCCAAGATGGCCAGAAGAGACTACAAGCCATATTTTATAAGCTTGACATAAGATACTTTTGACACAACTCATGTCTTATACGCCACTGTCCCATTTAGGTTTTCAGCTGCTACTAAAGATAATGAGTACAAGCGTTCACTGACCAAGACTCCAGCCAGAAAGTCTCCACATGTGACCATTTCTGGGAATACCCCAAAAAGCCCGGCTGTGCTTGAGACAAACAAGTTAAAGACCATAAAAAGGGATTCTACTACAGGTAAGAAAAACCGTTGGTTCACCTTTAAGCCATGTACTTCCTGAAATTAAGTACATATATCTGTTTCCTTGAAGCCTCCATATCTGTAAACTCTAAAGCAAATATTTCATCATAGGGTATTTTTCACTTTATACTGGTGATGGAAATGCCAGAGACACAAAGAAAAAACTAGTATCTGCTAGAGGACTCCGTCCTTCTTGTCCAAGAGGACTCCTAAGATGGTGACCCTCCCTGAAGAACATCCAGCCCCTTCTCAGACCCAGGGGTTAGAAGGAGGATGACAGTATTCATTACAGCCTCTGAATGGTCCTTCAGGACTCTGAAACTAACATAAATAAATGCCACAATATTGACTAGTGGACTGGGAAAGCCAGAATAAGCCTTATAGTTACTCTTGTACACACTGTCCGCTTCCTTATTATCTACAATGACCAGGTGGTTTTCAAAAGAATACTGTAAAACCGTGTGAAATTTAAAAGAGTATCATCAGCAGGTTGAGGCCTGCTGTAGTGAGTATGTCAAGGTTCTCCTGAGAGTACTATTGAATATGTCAGTCCAGAGCCTTGATTACACAGAAAAGATTGCCAGATTCCCTGAGACTAGAGGGATCCAGCAGGATTTCAGACTGGATCATTGTTAGTACCAGTCAGTGTAGAGACTCTGAGGATTTCTTCATGTTTGAAAGACCTAAATTAAAAATTGAATAGTGAGACTGACAACGAAATTTCAGATAAAGCCAGAGATGGGAATAGTACATTTCTATTCCTCCTCTAAATGACCTCTCATGCCCACCCTATTCCTTATTCCTATCCATACCAGCTAGTAAATATTCCATAGAACATTTTAAATCATTCTGTAGTGCGGGAAGAAAGGGGCTTGGGCAGAGAGCAGTACTAACAAATGGAGGGTGGACTTGCCTTAGAAATGACAGTATCATTTTATAGAGAGCTTATGCCCTCTGAGGCCACTGAGCCACCGACCTTATAATGAGAAGACTCACAAATGCTCTCAGATAAGAACATGAGGCAGAAACTTGACATTTACCATATTCTAACCTTTCAGGTCTGTTCCCAGTGGAGATTAGATATTTTATTCCGCTGTTAATCAAATACGAATTTTATACAAATGAAATCAAACTGTAGGATTTTTTTCCCCTGTGACTTGCTTCATTCACTCAGCATAATGTTTCAAGAATCATGGATATTTCCCCGTCTGGTGTGGCACAGTTAGTTGGGTGAAAGGTCGTCAGTTCAATTCCCAGTCAGGGCACAGGCCTGGGTTGCGGGTTCAGTCCCTGGTCAGGCCATATATAGAAGGCAATAATTGATGTTTCTCTCCCTCCCTTCCCTTTAAAATTTAAAAAAAAAAAAAATCATTCATATGGATAAATGGGCTAAAGTTCATTCATTTTCACTGTTTTTCAATGATATGGGTATATACGAGGTCTGTTCAGAAAGTATCCAGCCATGTACTAGGAAAAAGACATTTATTGAAGAAGATACAAGAAACATTGTAATAGGAAAATGACATCTCAGTCCCTTTCAAAGTAAGCACCTTGGGACTTCACACAGTTCTCCCAATTGCTATCAGCTGCCCCATTGTATTTTCCTGAATCTCATCAATGGTCTGAAATCTCTTCCCTTTCAAATGATTTTAGTTTGGCAGGGTACCAAATCTGGGCTGTAGGGGAGTTGAGTCACCTGGGTGATTTTATGCTTCACTAAAAACTGCAGATGTGATTCATGAGTGGGCGCGTTGTCATGATGGAGCTGCCTATCACCAGTTTGCCCATAGCTACAGCCTTCTGAGTCATCCGATTAGTTTCCATGGAGGAATGTTCCAGCTTAATGCAAAATTTGATGCAGATTCATTGCTCTACTTGCTCAGTCATTTTGGATGAGATGGCCACACAGCACACATGCTCACTCAAAAGCGTGTACCACCCCTACTAACTAGCACAGTGAAGTCACTGTTCACATGTGTGCATTCCAGTCCTCTCTCCTTGATGCCAAGTTACATCGATGTCTGGCAAACCTTTCTAGCTATATTAACAATGGCTGGACTTTTTACTGACAGATCTCATATTTCAGTTTATCTGTTTTACTGCTGATAGACGTGGTTATTTCCATATTTTGTTATTATATATAGTGTAGCTATGACCTTCTTGAATATGTTTCCTAGAATTTCTCTAGGCCTAGAAAGGCTGCTGGTTAGAAAGATATGCAATTTACTGTACTGATAGAATTGCGCCAATCTATACTCATTAGTCTGTGACAGCCACATTGTTCCCCTCCCTCCCACCACTTTATGTTGACATAATGGGGTAGCTTAAGCACAGGGGTTTTGTGCTTTTCTGTTTTAATTAGGTGGTCCTAGATTCTCATTCACATATACAGGCAAGTGCTAACATTTGACAATAGCCTGAATGCAACATGTGAGCAGAAAGGATTCTAAAATATATGCCAGATATATGGTGTCCAACTGTAGCTAAAATTTGGCTTACTAAATTATACCATCCTGGCATATTTTTAATTTTTATGGTACAAAAATTCACATTCTTAAATAACAGCTTTTATTAATCATAGACAGAATCATGAATCTTTTCATCTACATATGATTAGGTTCCTTGATGTCTTTATATCTGTGTTAATGAAAATGCTACTACTAATGATATATAATTTTTAAGAAGGGTAAATAATATCAGGTAAAGAGTCTGAAAAATTACCCAGTTAATTCTCTTAGTTTTTTAAAGGTTTTATTTTCAGAAAGAAGGAAAGAGAGGGAGAGAAACATCATCGGCTGCCTTTCATACACACCCCGACCAGGGACAGAAACCACAACTCAGGCATGCACTGACATGGGAACACACCAGTCACCTTTCACTTTGAAGGACGATGCCCAGCCAACTGAGCCACACTAGTCAGGGCTACCCAGTTAATTCTTTCAACAGGACTCTAAACTCCCAGCTGACCCTAGGAAATGTCATAATGTTTAGACTATTTGGGGAGCAGCTACCAGGGGAAACAAATCTCAGTGGTTAACTTCCCTCAGTTATTCTTTCCTCCTCTTTTTTTCCTCCTCTTTATTTCAGATTGTTTGTATAGATTATATATTTTAAGATTCAGAAGTGATACTTCTCAAAAAAAACTGTAACACGTCATTTTTTTTCTCTAACTACAGCCTTGTGTTTTGTGTGTTGGCTTTTTTTTAGTTGTCACCCCATTCAAGTTGTCAGCTGGTGAAGCACAGACTCCAGTCTCCAATAGGAAGCCAGTATTTGATCTCAAAGCAAGTTTGTCTCGTCCGCTCAACTATGAGCCACACAAAGGTATGTGGGAATGTTTTGAGGTATAAGACATGCAAAGAATTAAGACTAAGAGATTTCACATCTGAGGATGAGACTCAGATGGAACCCTACTTGACTACCTAGAATTCCTGCTTAGCCTCCCCATGACTAAAAAGAATGTCTGTTAAACAAATATTAAATAATTGATTCAGTTAACATTTTTGTTAATCTAAGACATAATTTCTAATTGGTGTTACTGCAAAGAATAAAATCTCAACCAAAATCAAGAAACTTAGAAGTGGGCAAATGAATGTTTTCTTTATAACTTTCAAAGGGTCCCAGGCTGGCTGGAAACTACTGGTCCAACAACCTGCAACATTTATTGACCAGATGTCATTCCTGGGCATATATTAAAGTATTCTTCCATTGGTTTAAAATATCAATAATTGATGTGATCTACATTTCAGTGCTTTTGAAATTACTTTAAAACAGAAGAAAAACTTCCTATAATAATATTTATATAATGTTTATCTTTAAATTACTAATGTCAATGAAACAAACATAATGAAAACATAAATCTTATTTAGCTGTTAAGAGTCAGCTCATCTGTGGTAAAAAAAAAAAAAGTCTACTTCTCCACACACCCCATTTTTTCTCCCCAAGTTTTCCTGTCTGTGGCAATGGCACCTCTCATTGCTGAGTTGTCAGAAACCAAGGAGTCCCCTTTGGCTCCTCACTTTCTCTCAGACACCACATTTAGTAATCAGCTAGTCCTTTTACCTCTACCTTTGAAAAATATCTTTAATCTGACCACTTTTCGCCCCTCCCCTGTGATTCCCTTTGGTCCAGGTTATCATCATCTCTTCAACGGGCTTCCAGAATAGCCTCTTTGCCCCACTACAACCTTACCAATAAACAGAGCACGTCACTGCCTTGCTTAGAATCTCCTGAGGCTTCCCACCTCCCAACCTCAGTCACCGCCTCCTCCCTTCCTTAACTTTGGGCCAGTCACACTGGTGTTTCAGTTCCTCAGACACCGCACTCGTTGCCACCTCCAGGTCTTTGAACTTGTTATCCCTCTGCTCTACCTGGAATACTGTATCCACACACCTTTGCACAGCTTGCTCCCTCATTTTAAAGGGACATCCACCTGGCTGTCACTGAATCAGGCCTTTCCTCTACTCCCTGCCTCCCTGTCTTTATTCCTTAGCCTGTTACCCATTTCTTCATAGCACATGGCACTCCTGATGTTCTGTTTCTTGGCTATCATCTACTTCTACCACTGGCACGTTAGTCCAAGAGAGCAAGGATTTTGACTTCTTGCTTCATTGCTTATATCCTCAGCAGCTATAGCAGTCCCTGGCACATACCAGGTACTCAAAAAGTGTTTGCTGTGGGAATGACTATGACCACGTACTGCTTTGGCAATTATTGATAAATAATAATGATGGTGTGAAAGTTATTTTTGTAAAATGGGAAACACTGCCAATGATAATCACTACTACTCAGACACAGGTCATAAACTACGCAAACAAAGCAATACATAAACATCTGGAAGTTTGGTCCCAATTCTAAAGCCAACAAAATATTCCCACTTGTTCCATTTTAAATACAATTTAATGTGTACTGGTAATAACAAACTGCACAGGTGAAATACCAGTTTAATATTAAACATAATACAATGCAACCTTGGGATAAACTACTTGGTTATGATGGCCTCTTTTAAAATGCTATGTAATGGAAGTTGTTTTTTACTTTGTTTGTTTTTAGTTTTAAGGTTTACTCTGATTTTCCAAGAATTGAAAAGTAGAACACAGCCCTGACTGGCATGGCTCTGTTGGCTGAGCATCATCCTGCAAAGCGAAAGGTTGCCAGTTCGATTCCTGTTCTGGGCACATGCCTGGGTTGTGGGCCCAGTCCCTGGTTGGGGCATGTGTGAGAAACAACCAATCAGTGTTTCTCACATCAATGTTTCTTCCCTCTTTTTCTCCCTCTTTTCCCCTCTAAAAATAACTAATTTTTTTTAAAAAGTAGAACACATGATTTAGAGAAAAAAATTCAATTTATATCTGTGGCATGTGAAATTGAAATTAATAAAAGATATATAATGTCAAATTTCTATTAAAACAAAGTATAAATGTTGATAGCAAGCAAGTAGCCACAGATGAATAAAATTAGGACTAAATACAAGAATCTTCATTAATCTGTCTTTGTCTCTGTCTTAAACTAGGAAAACTTAAACCATGGGGACAATCTAAAGAAAATAAGTCTCTGAATGAGCATGTAAACAGAGTTAGCTTCCACAAGAAAACTTACAAACAACCTCATCTCCAGACCAGGTGAGTATATAATTATCCAGTTCTATAATTCTTTTAATTTTGAAAGACTGTATAAAAGCAGAGCCTCTGAGGGACAGTCTCAGTAAGTAGTGTTTAAGAAGAGGCTAGAAATAGAATCACACATAGACCTTTGTGAAAGTACACATGCCTACCCCCACCGTAATGGGTTCTCATTCAGTAGGTGTGAGGTAAGGCTGAAGCAACTGCAGTTTCCAAAGCAGTACGGGTGATTCACAAAAAGACCCAGATTCAGAGCACTGTTCTTACATAACCTATCTGCCCAAACAATGCACCTGGATATCCCTCCAGACACCAGTCCAAGTGCCCGGGGCACCTAGGTATGCAGATAAATGTAAGTTCATCACTGCCAGGGAAACCAGGCTTTCTAGGCTTCAAGGCCCTACATACGGGTAAACCCCAAGATGGCCCATAGGGGCTTTCTTCTGCATGAAAACCAAGTTAAAACCAGAGCTTAAGTCGATTCCCTGCATGAAACTCTCCTGTTAGAGTTACCTGTCATGTGTCTTGCCTATATCCACCTGCCACCAAGACTTTCACTAACTATATTTGTGATTAAGGTCATTAACTTGATGCTGGGCTTTTCCCCCCCTAATCCCTTACATAAAAACACAGTGGCTTAAGTCAGACCCTGGTTCCTAGTTCCAGCATTTTCACAAGACTAGGTAATTTTAAACTTGACCTTTGACTTCCAGAAGTGGAGATATATCAATTAAATCAAAAGCTACATGTGTTGGATTAAAGCACCAAGGTGCTTTCTGGTTTCAGTTCTGTGCTTGTCTTGAGAATGCTGCATTAAGATAAAAAGGGAAATACCAATTTAGAGCCCTTTAACAGCAACAATTTTCATCACAGACCACCAGAGAGACTGCAGTATCACTGTACATGTATTTAGGACATTAGTCTAACAAGTGCTTTAAAGTGGCCTGCTGTGGGGTTTCACTAGAGCCTAATGTGCACCTGTGTCTCTTAGGGAGGAGAAACGGAAGAAACATGAGCAAGAACGAAAGGAGAAGAAAGCAAAAGTTTTGGGAACTCGAAGGGGTCTCATGGCTGCAGATAAATAGTTTAATATTCTGTAAATATTCCTTTATTCTGAAACCTTTTTTGTAAATATTTTTATACTGTTTTTCCCTCTTTACTCAAAAGATCTTTTTCTGCCCTTAACCTTGTTCATAATATATAGTGTCTGTGGGTTCTTCACATGCTACAATCTCTGAAAAGATGTTACAACCTTAAAACTCAAAAATTCTTCAAAATGGTTTTAACCTGAGTCTCTGAACAACTGTTTTCTAATAAGACCCATCTGATAGATTTTTATTTTTAATTCCATCCTATAGATTCTTATTCCCTCTGCTGGCTCTAGTATTAACAGAATTGCAATCCTCTTCTGGTCACGAGGACTTACCTGACAGGAGCTAGTTATACTGCAAGCTTTAGTAGAAATTGAACAGTAGTACCTTATGAAGAGGCCAAGCTGGGAAAAGTCACCCCTCTATCCTCTAGAGGATCTAATTTTCTTAATGGAACTGTGGGCCATACAGGTTGGTTATGGCATCAATATTTTACCCATGTGAAGTGGGTTTTTTCAAACTTATGCACCTTTGTTTAGATCACTTGGTGTAATTGCCATCTCACTTGATATATTCTTTAAAACAAAAAACTATAGCTCATTCTAGCCTTGCTTATTTAACAATATACAGAGCCATACTGAAATTTGAGGATTACTGCTTGAAGGGTTACTGTGCTGTCAAACTTAAATCTTATTCAATTTATTGAAAGACTAGAGTTACTTAGCATCATATCCATGTTTGTTGTACCTAAATGGAGTTTCTGAGTTTTGTACTGCCTCAGATTTTCATAAATAAAATTTTTTCTCATGGTGGTAGATTCATTCTTTGTAAACATAATTGGCTCCCAAGATTTAGCTGACCAGCTAAGATTAACAAGTTTGCTTATACAGTAGTCCCTCTCTATATCACAGTTCACTTATCGCAGTCTCACTGTATCGCGGGATTTTTTAAAATATTATATTTAATTATTACGGCTTTTTGCGGTACTGTGTACATATGTTGTTAAAGTTACATAGGTTTAAGAGTGTAGAATATGTTTAAGAATATAAATAGTGTTTATAAAAGTGTGGGAAAGGTTAATAAAGGACTGGGAATGGTTTATAAGTGTGTGGGAAGGGTTTATAAAGCCTTAAAATATATATAAATACTAAAATAAATGTAAGTTTCCTACTTCACAGATTTTCACCTATCGCAGGGGGGTCTAGAACGTAATACCTGCAATAAGTGAGGGAATGCTGTACTCCTCATGCATCCTTTCCTCACCACCCACTCCCATCCCAAGAAGAAATGACCATGTCCTTATTTTGTATTTTCACATATATGAACCTACATACTCCTGGGTGCTTAATAAACTTAGATTTTGCTATCAAGAGGCAGAGATCAGATAAATCAAGAAACCATAGGGTGAGAAGGTAAAATTATTCAACCACCTTGAAAAACAGTGTAGTAGTTTCTTTAAAAAATTAAATGTACATCTATGATATGACCCAGCAATTCTACACCTAGATAGATACAAAGTCTGTCCAGAAGGTATCCAGCCATGTAATATGAAAAATAGAGATTTATTGAAGAAGATACAAGAAACATTATACAAAGGTCAATGACCCCCAGTCCCCTTCAAAGTAGGCACCTTGGGACCTCACACTGTTCTCCCAGTTGCCATCAGCTGCCCCATCATATTTTCCTGAATCTCGACAGTCTGAGATTTCTTCCCTTTCAAATGTGATTATAGTTTGGCAGGGTGCCAAATCTGGGCTGTAGAGGGCTGCGTCACCTGAGTGATTTGACATTTTGCAAAAAAACTTCACAAGATATGATGCATGAACGGGCGTGTTGTTGTGATGAAGCTGCCAATCACCAGTTGCCCATAGCTGCAGCCTTCTGAATCATCCAAATAGTTTCCATGGAGGAATGTTCAAGCTTAACACAAAATCTGATACAGATTCGTTGCTCTTCTCAGTCATTTTTAATGCAATGGCCACACAGTACACATGTTCACTCAACATGTCTACAGCCCTCACTGGCTAGTACAGTGAAGTCATCATTGTTCACACACGCACATTCCAGCCTCCTCTCCTTGGCTGCCACTCTATATATCACTGTGGCACAAACTGTTCTTATTATGTTAACAATGGCTGGACTTTCCCTGGACAGATCTCGTACACCCAAGAGAATTGAAAACACATGGCCACACAGAAACTTACATGAAAATGTTTATAGCAGTGTTCAAAGTATCCAAAAAGTGGAGAAAAATCCAGCTCACCATCAATGGGTGAATGGATTAAAAAAGATTATTATGCACTAAAAAGGAATGAAGTACTAATAACATGCTACAAAATGGATGAACCTCAAAGACATTATGCTAAGTGAAAAGAAGCCAAACACAAAAGATCACATACTACGTGATTCTATTTATACGAAATATCCAAAGAAGATAAACCTATTGAGAAAGTAGATTAGTAATAGTTACTTGTAGTTGAGGGTGGAAATGGAGAGTGATTGCAAAGCGGCATTGAGGTTTCTTTTTAAGCTGATGGAAACCTTCTAAAACTAGCTTGTAGTAGAGATTGCACAATTCTGTAAATATACTAAAAATTACTGAGCCGTGGCTGGTGTGGCTCAGTGAATTGAGAGCACCAGCCTCCAAACCAGAAGGTCACAGGTTTGATTCCACATGCCTGGGTTGTAGACCAGGTCCCCAAGCACCCAATTGATGTTTCTCTCCATTCTCTTCCTTCCTCCCTTCCCCTCTCTCTAAAAATAAATAAAATTTCCCTGACCATTGTGGATCAGTTGGTTGGGCACCGTCCTGCAGACCGGAAGTTTGCCGGTTTGGTTCCTGGTCAGGGCGCATGCCTCGGTGACAGGCTCAATCCACAGTCAGGGCCCTTGCAAGAAGCAACCTATCGATGTCTCTCTCTCACATCACTTTCTCTCCCTCTCTTTCTCCCTCCCTTCCCTTATCTCTAATAATATTTTTTTAAATATTTTTCTTAAATAAATAATTTAAAAAATAAAACAAAATATTAATAAAATAAAAATCATTGAATTGTACATTTAGAACAGGCAAAGTTTGTTCTGTAAATTATACTCCAATAAAAGGTGTTAAAAATAAAAGATAATTACATCAAAATACACAAAATAGATATAGGCCAAGATGATGGAAAAGCTATTGGCCTTTATGTATTCTTTTATTTATTTTAAACTTGGCTCTCTTAGGGTACTCTGACTATAATATAGTTTCCTATCTCCTTTCTCCAAGATGACAAGAATTGATCAATTTAAACTCTGTTAATCAGGTCTTATTTTTGGTCTATGCAATCTATAATAATTAAAATGACTGGGGAAGCCTTCAAAAATGGGGGACATTACTCTAATACCTGATTTAGTTTCTCTAGTGGTTATATTAAAAGTCACTGTAAAGAAAGAACTGGTAAGGATCACGCATCTTTGGACAACTAGTTGTCTACACGTTATGGACTACATGTTTGTGTCATCCCAAAATTCACATGTTGAAACCCCAATTTCTAATATGATACTTGGAGGTGAGAGGGCCTTTGAGAGGCAACGAGGTTGTGAGGGTGGAACCCTTGTGATGGAATTAGTGTCTGTCTTTGTAAGAAGGGAAGGACTGTGAGAAGGCAGCCATCTATAAGCAAAGAAGCAGACACTCACCAGACACCAGATATGCAGGTACCTTGACCTTGGACTTCTCAACACCCAGGACTGTGAGAAGTAAGTGTATGTGGTTAAGCTACCTGATCTACAGTAGTGTGTTATAGCAGCCCAAGCAGACTAAGACAGTAGGTGTGTCTTTTCTCAGTGACTTCTACAGCATGTTTATTTTCATATTCTTCAGCAGTCTACCTTTCTCAAAGATGGATTAGAAAACAGAAGAAACCAATAAGGAAAAGAATGTTAGAAGGCCATCAACAGTCATCCCAGAGACTCCTTGCTTTGGAAACCATGCAGGGATTGTTTCTAATAGGAATCATTTTAACCAAAAACATTATTTATAAAGTATCTGCATTAGTATAGTACTTGCATTTGCTAAGTTAAGGTGCAGCTTAGGACCTGGTTTCATGCTGTGTTTCCCTCTATAAGCATTTAGCTTTGTCTTAGGGAATATATACCAGCCACTGATTGGATGCCATTAAAGAAATACTTTATTTGTCTCTGTATCGTTATGGATACTACCACCCTAGTTTAGTAATACAAAACTACCACATGATCTCTATCTAAAAAGTCTTGGGCTAAGCACTGGAGAATTTTCGTAGGCAAATTCTTCTGTGTGGGCTGGATCAGTAAACACTCCAATAAAATCTATTTCCAGGAAGAATGGACCATCCACTTTATCAGCCAAGGTGAATCCAATAGAAGAGATCTAAATTTAAAATAGAGAAGTTAATCAAAATCACATACACTAAGTGTACTGATGTTGTTCCTGGAGTTTTCCATTCCATGAGGTGATTACGATAGCCGGGTCTTTGTACCATCAGCCCTTAGCAAGTACACCATAGTTCTCATATGCTGTAGCAAGTTATAAGAGGAAGTACAGGGCTACTTTCCTTTCCAGGTTTGACTTCCTCTCCTCCTTCAACGCAGTGTCACTAACGACTAGTAAGGACAACATGAATGTCTAATGGAGGTTCTTGAAGCTCTCCTGAACTCTTAATACTGTTCTCTTATTTTAAAGCTAAAATAAAATGTAGGCATGCTGAAAAGAAGACCATAATGAAATTTCTCCAAAATAGGGATTTGGCTGAAAGGATAGGTCTGTGTCAACAACAGTATGGGTATTACAGGGGTGGCCTTGAGTAGGAATTTTCACCTTTCATTTGCCAGCCTTCAAAAATGGACTGAACTCATTTTCAAAAGTTCTGTTTCACTAAAGATAATATAGTTCTGAGTCAAAGTAGAAGAAATGTTACCTTGTCCAGCAGAAGCTGGTACTGGGTATCCCGGATTCTTCCTTGATTAGAGAAGAAAAATTTGGAGAAAGGAATCTGAAAAAAGAACAAACCATTTATTTCATAGCCAAAATGTAAGTAACTGAGGCCTTTGTATGTAATTGAAATGATAAAAGAACAGTTTACATTTAATTCTCAAATTATTTAATATATGCATTTGAGGCAAGTGGCTAGTCATTTGGGTCACAAATATATAACTAAGGAAAAGATTAAACAACAATAGAAAAATAGGAATGGAGAGAAATAGGCACACTTGCAAACTGTTAATACGAGTGCAAATTATTACAGCTTTCAGAGGGCAGCTTGCAATTGTGGTAGGCAGGATTCTAAAATGGACCCCAAGATTTCCAAATTCTAATGTGCACACACCTTCGAGTTATTTGAACACTAATCTCAGTGTTGCTATGAAGGGACTGTGGGGTCCTAAAACAGTTGACTTTTATATAAGGAAGATTTTTCTCTATAGCCTTGGCTTAATCATTTGAACCCATAAAAGGGACTGACTGGTGAAAGAGATTAGAAGAATAAAAGGGATTCAGTGGGGGCGAGGGGGCAGGTTCTCAACCAATGGCTTTGAAGATGGATGGAGCTAAAATGGCAAGGAATGCAGGCAGCTTCTAGGAGCTGGAAGGGGCTCCCAGCTGACAGCCAGTAAAGAAACATGACAACTACCCTTCAATCACAGGAACTGAATTTAGCTAATAACAGGAATGAGCTGGGAAGATATTTCCCCAGAGCCTCCAGAAAACAATATAGCCCAGCTAACACCTTGATCACAAACTTAAAGGGCCCTGAGCATTGAACACAGATCCGCTGTGTCCGAACTTATGACCTACAGAACTATGGGCTAACAAATACGTTTTTGAAACTGATAAGTTTAAAGTAAGTTTTAAAAATTATATTGTATTTTTTATGCTATTACAGTTGTCCTGATTTTACCCACTTTGCCCCCCTCCACCCAGCACTCCCCACCCCCTCAGGCAATCCCCTCACACACACACACCATTGTTCATGTCTGTGGGTCATGCATACTAGTTCTTTGGCTACTCCATGTCCTATACTGTACTTTACATCCCCATGGCTATTCTGTAACTACCTATTTGTACTTCTTAATCCCCTCACCTCTTCACCCATCCCCACACCCCTCCCATCTGACAACCATCAGAACACTCTGTATCCATGATTCTGTCACTGTTCTTGTTTGCTTAGTTTGTTCTTTTAGATTCAATTGTTGATAGATATATTTTTTGCCATTTTATTGTTCATAGTTTTGATCTGTTCTTTAAATAAGTCCCTTTAACATTTCACCTAGTAACAGTTTGGTGATGATGAGGTCCTTTAGTTTTTCCTTGTCTGGGAAGCTCTTTATCTGCCCTTTGATTCTAAATGATATCTTTGCTGGGTCGAGCAATCTTGGATGTTAATTCCCTGCTTTTCATGACTTTGAATATTTCTTGCCAATCCCTTCTAGCCTGCAAAGTTTCTTTTAAGAAATTAGCTAACAGTCTTATGGGAACTCCCCTATAGGTAACTAACTGCTTTTTACTTTTTAAAATATTTTATTTATTTTTAGAAGGGGGGACGGAGAGAAAGAGAGGGAGAGAAACATGGATGTGTGAGAGATACATTGATTGGTTGCCTCTTGCACACCCCTGACCAGGGACCTGGCCTGCAACCCAGGTATGTGCCCTAACTAGGGACTGAACAGGCAACCTTTCAGTTTTCAGGCTGGTGCCCAATCCACTGAGCCACACCAGCCAGGGCTAACTTCTTTTCTCTTGCTGCTTTTAAGATTCTTTCTTTATCTTTAACCTTTGGCTTTTTAATTATGTGTCTTGGAGTAGACTTCTTTGCAGCCACCTTGTTTGGGACTCTTGCTTCCTGGACTTGCATGTCTATTTCCTTCATCAAATTAGGGAAGTTTTTTCTCCATATTTTTTCAAATAGATTTCCAAGTTCTTGCTCTTTCTCTTCTCCTCGCACCCCTGTGATGTGAATGTTGGACCCTTGAAGTTGTCCCAAAGGCTGCTTATACTTTCCTCATGTTTTTTGGATTGTTTCTTCTTCCTGTTGCTCTGACTGGTTGTTTTTTGTTTCCTTATGTTCCAAACCATTGATTTGATTCTCAGCTTCATCCACCCTACTGTTGTTTCCCTGTAAATTGCTCTTTATTTCAATAGGTGTATCCTTCGTTTCTGACTGGATCTTTTTTATGCTGTTGAGGTCCTTGCTAAGTTTCTTATGCATCCTTATAAGCAGTGTCTGCATCTGATAGATTGCTCATCTCCATTTCGTTTAGTTCTTTTTCTGGAGTTTTGATCTGTTCTTTCATTTGGGCCATGTTTCTTTGTCTCATTTTGGCAGCCTCCCTGTGTTTGTTTCTATGTATTAGGTAGAGCTGCTTTGACTCCATGTCTAGTAGTGTGGCCTAATGCAGTAGGTGCCCTGTTGGGTCCAGTGGCACAGCCTCCCATACTGCCCAAGCTGGGTACTTGAGGTGTGCCCTTCATGGGGGCTGAGTACGCCCTCCTCTTGTAGTTGAGCCTTGGTTGCTCTTGTCAGATCAATGGGAGGGATTTACCCAGGCCAGCCAGCTGCAAGGACCGGCTCTGACCACTGACCACCAGCCTCTGCCCTCCATGGAGGATCAGCTATGCAGGGGCAGGGTGGTGGTGCTCCAGCATGGCCTGTAGCTGTCCACTGGATATGCTGGTCCTGGGGTTTCCCAGGTGGTGCAGGCCAAGATCAGCCCCCACTTCTCTTTTGCCGGGGGTCACCTTGCCTGAGCTATAAAGCTCTTGGGCCAGGAACTGTTTGGGGTTCCAGCAGTTTCTTCCACCAACTCAATCCTTGGTGGCTTTTGCAGCCAGAAGTTTGGGAACTTACCTTCCTGGTACTAGAACCCTGGGCTTGGGAGCCTGGTGTGGGACTGGGACTCCTTGCTCCCAAGATATCCTTCCCAAATTTTTATCTACCACATGTCCCAGTCAGGGTGCGTTCGAGAGGCAATGGATTGATGTTTCTCTCTCACATCCACGTTTCTCTCCCTCTCTTTCTCCTTCCCTCCCCCTCTTCCTATAAATAAATAAATTTTTAAACTTAAAAATGTACACATCACTTATTCTAGGAATTTTATTTCCAGGAATATATCCTAAGAAAATAATTAAGGATATTTACCTCAGAGTTTGGTATAACAGTGAAAACTCTGAAAACAATCTAAATTACAATAAAAGATTAAGTAAATCGTGGTCTATTATATAATAACATGAATTTATTTAAAATGATGTAGAAATATATTTTAACAGAAAACTATATAAAATTCAGTTCAGGGAACAATATTTGTTATATAATAGCATTAGCACAATACCTTTTTTTTTTTTTATGTGTAAATAGTATTTTATCTCTGGGTGTGGTACAAGGTATTTTTTTCCTTTTGTGATTGTGAGGTTCCAAATTTTCTATAATGAAATATTTGTTTTGTTTAATAATCCATTATATATTACTTGTATACAGGGGTTACATATATGATAATTTTTTGGTTATATATCTATATTAGTGCACAAATATGTATCAGGTGCCTATTACATGCCAGGCACTGTTTTAGGTGCAGGGAAAACAGCTATGAACCATATAGACAAGGTCCCTGCTCTCAGAATTTACAGAATTTATGTTCCAAGGAAGCAGGGTGGAGAGTGACAATAAACACAGACAAGTGAACAAAATGATTTTACTTTGCACCAAGTTCTATGTATGAACTTATTAGTTATTATTGAAAGTGACTGGGTTAGAGGGTGCAACTCTAGCTAAAGGGGCCAGCAAAGTCCTCTGTGAGGCAGCTTTCGAGCTGAGAGGCAAATAACAGGAAAGAGGAAGCCCATGAGGTATAAGGGGAAGAGCACAGCAGGAGATACAACACAAAATACAAAGGGTCTGAGAGGGAAGTGAGCTTGTTGGGTCTGACACACAGAAAAGGAACCAGCGTGGAGGAGGGAGGGAGGAGGGGATACTGCAGATAAAGACAGTTAGTTGGGCATCCTTCTACAAACCAAAAGGTCACCAATTCGATTCCATATGATATTGGAAGTTCAGTAGGCCATGTTAAGGAATTTGAACTTCATTGTAGGTGTAAGGGGAAACCACCTGGAGGGTTTTAAGCATATGAAGGATGTAATCTGAGCTATGGTTTAGAAAGCTCACTTGTTACTGTGTGGAGAGTGAATTTTAAGGGGGCAAGAAGACAAAGGAAAATCCATAAAGATGCTACTGTCATAATCCAAATGCCTGTACTAGGGTGAGAGTGGAAGAGATGGCTAGAAATGTCAGATTCTGTGTTACTTTTGGAAGTAGTGATGATGGGATTCACTAATGGGCTGGGTGTGGAATAGGGGAGAAAGAAATCCAGGATGAGCATTAGATTTAAGTGTGAGCAAAATGGTTACTTTCTTTTGAGTTTATGTATTAAAAATCTTCACTAGTCAGAAAACAGAAATGGGTACTTGATTTAGTCCTCCCTAAATTTCCGCTTATTTTCCTCTAGGTTAACATTTTTTACCTTCTCAAAGCTTCTTCTCATTTATAAAATAAGATTCCTTTATACTATGAAGAAATAAAATATTTTAAGACAACTTTTTTTTTTCAGATTTTATTTATTTTTTTACTTATTTAGAGGGGAGGGGAGGGAGAAAAACAGTGATGTGTGAGAGATACATCAACTGGTTGCCTCTTGCACACTCCCAACTGGGAACCTGGCCTGCAACTCAGGCATGTGCTCTGACCAGGAATCGAACCAGCAACCTTTTGGTTCTCAGGCCAGTGCTCAATCCACTGAGCCACACCAGCCAGAGAAAGAAATAAAAAATTTGATGATTGTAAAGTATGAAGTATTTATTCCACTTAAGGGAGCCTTTCTATTAAGCTAGGGACATCAGCTTAGTAGAGTTGCCTTGACAAGGTGATATAGCAGAAACTTAAAAAGAAACATCTACTTAGGCACAAAGCAGAGATTTGCCCATAACTTAGCATGTACCTGGCCATATTCTTATCAAAAACATTTTCTGGTTAGTAGGCTAACATTTATATTAATCAAAGAAAAAGTCAATTATGTAAAGTCTCGCCCCAGGTCTTCTTCCTTTTTTTCCTTCCCACACCTTCCAATAGGGACTAATGAGGAAAAAAACAAAACAAACCTACAATGTAACCATGATCTCAAAAGACCTAATTTCATATACAGTAAAGACTTGTGCTCTTACCTTGACCTCCTGCCAGTAGGGCCCCCCACGGGTGAACATGAAGTAACTATACATCTGATTCTTCCTCTGTATTATATCTGTGTGCTCCCTGATATTCACCATCCAAGGCCGACCATCTCCACGGACACGGAGATACAGAGTGTTGAACTGGGACCAATCATAAGATCTCTTTATCTCAAAAGGGCCCTAAGGTGCAGAAAGGAAAGTTAATTTCACTTCATTTTTCACTGTTAGCAACATGTGAGTCATCACCTTGTGTAACAAACAAAAGGATCCACTAGCCATTTTTTCTTTTCGGCTCTTTTACTGTAAGGAGGCAGATAAATCTGATGATTCTTATTTTAGTACAAAAGACTGACAGTTGTATGTTTCTAAGGTAATGTTCAAGACATGACTGGCCCAGGACAGTATTTACATGGCATAGGCACTCACTTGTATCATTGAATGGAAAAGAATTACTGTTAGGTACGTTCTTTCCCTGGTCCAATGGAGCAATGGCTTCTGATTGGGCCATTTAATGACAACTGCCTTCACATAAATTAGAAAACTATGAAAGAGCTCAAGTTTTAAAATTGATATTTTATAACAACAGCTACCATTCATTTAGACGTAACTTTGCACACATAATTTAATCCTTACAACAGCCCTATGACACTATCATTGTACTCCATTTTATAGATGAAGAAACTGAGCAGTCAACTAATAAGTAACAAATCCAGTACTGTTTAACTCCAAAATCTGTGTTCTTAACAACTATCTATACTGTCTCTCTCTTTCTAAGTGGAATATAGTGTTAACTTCAAAGGTGTTTATTTATAGCAATCTCAGAGGTAATCTGATCTCAAGAAAACCAGTTTACAGATATGAACTATTATTCACTAGCTGTATAATTTTGTACAAGTTACTAAATCTCTCCAAGCCTCAGTTTCCTCATCTGTAAAATTGGGATGATCATACCTTAAAATATTTTTGTGAGGAGTAACAGGAATAATGCATTTAAACTAATCAGCACAAGGATAGGCAGGGTACACTTAATAAATGTTATCAATATTTTCCATTACTCCACAGTGCACATCTAGCCGTAGAATTATTTTCTACTGTGGACTGATTAAATCAATTTTGTAGATTTTTCAGGGCCTGAAAAAGTATCTTGTATGCATAGTTTGTTGCCTCTGAAAGAATATTTACCTTTCTTTTTCATCATCTGGAGAAAGGGAGCCTAATACTACTCCTAACATTTGTCTTTCTCTTTAAAGCACAATATCCAAGGAGCTGTAGCCAAGGCTAGGCATGGGAACCTGTCCAGGTCAGCCCTGAAATAATACTTGTCAGCAAATTTGCAAAAAGTCACAGGCCAGTTGCAAAATAAATGAACTGACCTAAGTAACTTTGGAAAATAATGTTCTGACTGGAAACTGTAAGGCTAAAGACATTGTATTCTATTTGGTAAAGTTGTCTCACAGGGTTATAGGTTAAAAATTCTGGAACTGCTTTACATATATATTGGGGTTAAACTAATAAGTAAATGGATGGTAAATGGTAGGAGAGGTTTCTGTTACAGATAAGCAAGAGGGGAAAGGCTAGAATGAACCACATGGTACTGAATTAAAGCATTAGTATGAACTCATATTTAGCTTAATATGGACACAGAAATAATTAGAGATGTGTGTGTTTCCACAGGTTCATAACCATATACTGTATACACTTCCTAGCTATGTCAACCCAGTACCAACGAGCATACTCAAAGCCTAGATTTTGGTTTGTAATGCCATTCTCCATAAAAAAGGAACCAGAGCTCCTTCAAGAAATGGCTTATTCCAGCATTGGGATAGGGGAAATTCAAGATGAACCAGAATATCTTGAAGAGCCAAGAAAGTGCTCAGAAAAACAAAAGGATGGGTGGGGGCAGATCAAAGGGAGAGGAGCCAACCTAAAAGAGCTCCCAATAGCCAAAGCTGGAACAATTTGAGCAACAAAATAAATAACATAATATTGGATTATAATCCAAAGTGTGAGTTCATACTAAAGGAATAAATAAATGTGGGAGAAGAAACAAATCTTCCTTTCTGAAGAATCCCAAATAATTTATGTATATACTACTCCTTCCAGGAGATAAACTTAACCCCACACCCTTCCCGTCTTGAAAGTAGGGTATATTTAGTGACTTACTTCCAAAGAAAATGGTAAAGAAAAAAGAAAAAAGTAACTGAATGATGGAGTAACCTGGAAAATACTACCTTGACCAGGTGATCAAGGCTAACACGTCAGTGATAAGTCATGTTACCAGCATGTACCTTTCATATATGATGAGGATACTTAAACTCTGTCATTCTTCCTGAAAACCCAGAACCCATCTAACCAGAAGAAAAAAACATAAGAAAACCCCAAATTAAAGTTCATTCTACAAAATACCTGACCAGTACTTCTCAAATCTTCATGAAAAATAAGAAAAGCCTAAGAAACTGTCATGGACCAGAGGAGACTAAGAAGACATGACAACTAGATGTAATGAGGAACCCTGGATGAGACCCTGGATAAGAAAAAGAATATTAGTGGAAAAACTAGTGGAATTCAAATAGAGTCTGGAGTCAGTTAATAGTAATGTACCATGCTGGTTTCTTAGTTGTGACAAATGTACTATAGCAATGTAAGATGGTAACAACTGGAGAAGCTAGGTGAAAGCCATAGAGGAACTCCCTGTACTACTTTGCAATTTTTCTGTAAAACTACTCTAAAATTAAGTTTACTTAAAAAAAAAAAAAAGCCACAGGTTGATCTTACATCCACTCTAAGGAACCCCTGGCCATTACTGGGTCTGTGGTCTACGTTAGAGGAGATGCAAATCTCCCCAGATCATCGTTCAATTGTCTAACCTCTCAGGGGTCCTCAAAGATAAGAATGCCCCAAGCTGTCCCAAAGTGATGCCCTGTGCTTCAGCTTTACACTTTTGCCTAATAGTTATTTAACCCCATACGAGATGAGATGCTAGGTGTTTTCATTTACAGAAACAAAAGCTCTTGGCTACAGTTCATGCCACAATGAAGTTCACCCCAGTTTACCAGAAAACTCAGGCTCCTAACCTACCTTGGGAACCCTGGACATCATTGCACAGTACCCACTGCGACCATTCTCCCCGTCCTGAGGCGTCACAGAGCTCAGAGTTCCATACAGCAGTGCACTTTGGTTATTCTTGCCCATTTTCAGGAACACTTCACTTCTCCCTCCAATTGTCTTATCCGAAGTCACTATCCACTTATCCAAATCTTCTTTTCCACGGAACTGCCAGACAACTTTGGCTTGTTCCATCAAGGCCTCCTGCACAGGGCGGCCTTCAGGCCTTGTCCAATAATTCACAATATCATCCTTCAACTGCCTAAAATGGTCCTTTATTTCTTCTTTAATTGCTTTATCAAAACTAACTTCAGGCTCCTCAGGAGAAGTTATATCCAAAGCAACTTCTCTCTGGTGATCTCCTTGCAAACCCCCTTCAGTGTTCCTCTGAGAGGAAGCTTTGCCTGGAGTAGCCACTGGTTTCTGAAGACTACTGGAACAATAGTCTGCAAAGCGAGTATTCAAAAATGAAGGTGAGGCAACACTTGGCTTCAGGCATTTTCTAAGAATATAAGTGCCATTCATCAATTTGGGAACCAAAGCCATGGTAAGAAAAAGTCAAAATGTAAATTTCTCCCTAGGCTACTAGGGAAAGAAGCTTCAGCAAATAGCCCAATTCCACCTACAATAGAAGAGACATTGAGGAGTTACCAGTGTAGCAAAAAATACATCACAATTTCAAATTCAGCATGGATCATGTATTATGAAATTCATGAACTTATTTTCTAATTCTATAAACATTTACCCAGGGCTTACTATGAGAATACTAGTCACACTGCACATAATGCATCCCACTGCATTGTAAAAAAAATACCAAAATGAATAGAAATACAGGTCTTTTCATGGAGTTTATAATCAACCCCAAAATCATTCAAATGTGTTTCAATTTGTAAAAAGATTTTATTTTATTTTTTTGGAGAGAGGGAGAGAAACATGGATGTGAGAGAGAAGCATCAATCAGTTGCCTCTCACAAGCCCCCAACTGGAGACGTGGCCAGAAATCCAGACATGTGCCCTGACCGGGAATTGATCTGGCAACCTTTCAGTTTGCAGGATGACGCCCAGCCCACTGAGCCACACTAGTCAGGGTGAGATTGTGTCAGCTAAAACAAATTTTTATGCTCAATTTTGTTTGTCTGCTTGTTTGGGGGTTTTGTTGTTTTCTGGGGGTTTTTTCTTTCATTTTTTGTTTTTTGGTGACTCCACCAGGATTGGATTTTTAAAGAAATAATTGGTTTCTGAAATAAAGTATTCAACTAATTCATCCAGGACCTAGACTAACTGACGTATTAGCACCTCATGCACACACACAAAAAGGGACTTACAGTGTGCATTGTATATGGAGTTAGAAAACTTGGACTTAACACCTGGCTCTGAACTTTTATTAGGTTGTGAGTATTGTGAATATTGACAATCTTACATGGCTATATGGCTAAACCTCAGGTAAAGCAGTTGATCTTTTGAAGTCTCCATTTCCTACCTACCTTAAGGGATTCTTCTGAAGATCAGATGGAATGATGGCTATACAACAGGTCTCTCAAGATCCCCAAGATTCTTCATGTCTTAACAGGCTCCTAGTCCAAGGCTTACACTCTGAGTAACAAGGCTATGACTATCAGTCACTATTTGAGCTCCTTAAAGATAGAAACTAAACCACAGCACTAATACCATCACATTTAAATACCATTCTTAATATTTTCAAATCACTTCAACATATATTATCTCATTAATGCGCACATGATTCCTGTAAGATAAGGCAGGTAGATATTTCCCTTCTCTAGCAAACAGCCACACCAACAGGTTAAGTGACTTGCCTAAGCTCACAGTGCTAATGGTAAAGACACAAGAACTAGACCACTGGCCTGAAGTCCTTCCACTCGATGCTGCTGCCTCTCTATATGTAAAGGATTAGTGATATACCTCCTATAGCTCTAGTAAAATAATAATTTTGTTCTTAGCAGCAACATGTAATAAGTGCTGGCAGGAAGTGCTGCCACAACCAGGAAGACTAGTCCCCTCACCTACTGTTCCAACTACCCCTAAAAGGAAATAAAATATGTAATGCCAATTTCTTTGTATTTGTTCTCTCCTGGCCCTAGAGACCAGGAGAGAGAAAATAAATAGAAACTCACCCACTAGTCAGAACACTGTACTGAATGAGAAACTAAATGGAACACTGAACTTGTTTAAAAGCCTCTAAAATGCCAAAATCCAGTTCACCTGCCTCAGTTGCCTAACAGTCTACATCAAAATAACACCCAGACTACTCTAATTACAACAGAAGACTAGTCGTACTTTCTAGAATTTCCCTCCTCCCTCACTCCCCACCCCAGGTGAATCAGCACCTTCTCTCTCCTAGATCACTGCACTCTGCTTCCTTCCTCCAGGCTTGCAAACCCCCTCTCATCCCACCGCTCTGCATCTCGAAGAAGCCTAAAACACAAAACTAGTCATTCATCTTCTCTTATTAAAACCCTTCAGAGGCTCTCTCATGGTCTTAAGAATAAAGCCCAACTTTTTCCAGAGTCCACAAGACTCCTCCAGATCTAGCCTCTGCCCATATCTCTGCAGCCCGACCTGTAGTCACACCCTCTGTGCCCCAATCACAGAAAACACTTATGGTTCAATGAGCACCTCAGTACTCCCTCTGAACTTCAGGCCTCAACCCATTGCTGCTACTAGGCCAGGAATGCCTTCTACTAATTTTGCCTGGCTAATTTATCCTTTGGAACTCTGCTTAAATATCCTCCAAGAACCCTTCCTTGACTACTCAGTTCCACCGAGACCCACATCCCTCTGATGTGTTCTCACTGATCCTGGGCTTACACTTATCCTGCTACAGTTTACTGACAAGTTCACTTGTCAGTCTTCCCCACCAAACTGAACAGTCTTCAGGAAAGATTATCTTCATTATGGTACTTCCAGCTCTCAGGATGGTCTCAGGGATGCGGAATGTTTCTAACTATTGAACAAATAATACCTCCACATTTCTCCACCTCCATTCCCAGTGTCGTGGTTCAATATCTTACTGCTTCTTACCAGGACTATTGTAATTTCCCTAACAAAGGGCCTCTCAAACTTTAAAGTGCCTATGAATAATCTTGGAATTTTGTTAAAATGCAGATTCTGATTTATTAGGTACAGAATGGCGCCTGAAATTCTGCATTTCTAACAAGCATCCAGGTGATACCCTTATTAGCCTCACAGAATAACCTTTAAATAGCAAAGCCCTAACACATCTCCCTTTGATCTCCCTCCAATTCACTCTTTGCCTGACAACAAAAGGGAATTTTTAAAATATGATGGCACTCCCCTTATAACAATTCAGCCATTTCCCCCAGAAATTCAAACTCCTAAAATGATACAGAAGGCCCTCCAAAATGTACTCAACTCCCTGGCCTAACTTCTCCTTATATCCATGGGCAATACCCTCAGCTCTATTATTAAGACCAGTGTAATCCTGTCTGAACACAGAAAAAAAAGAACATTGTTCATACCACAAATGTGCCAACAAATATTCTACTATCCTGGCTAATAGGAGTGATTGCTGTATCTTGACCAGTCATGACATTAGCCTCACTCTAGATAGGTAAGATTCTCTCCTAGATAAGATTTATAATGCCCGATCACAGAATCACCTCCACCTCCTGACTACTTCCCCTAAAAGCACTTAACACAAACCTACATCCATTATAGTCATGAGCAAATAATGTTTCAGTCAACTATTGGGTTGGCCAAAAAGTTTGTTTTTCTCTGCAGGATGGCTCTAATAGCACTTAGTGGTGTTGAACTTCATTCGAAACAATTTTGTTAGACTGTATTGTGTCAGCTATCTTATCAGCATGCATTTTTTTAAAAACATCAAAATTGGTGAATTTTTGTGTAGCCATTTTAATATTGTAGAAGAAAATACACATTTTCAGCATATTATGCTTTATTTTCTAAGACAGGTAAAAACACAACTGAAACACAAATAGATCTGTGTAGCCCTGGCTGGTGTGGCTTGGTGGGTTGAGCACTGGCCTGTGAATGGAATGTCACTGGTTTGATTCCCAATCAGGGCACATGCCTGGGTTGTCCGCCAGTTCCCTGGTTGGGGGAGTGTGAAAAGCAGCCAACTGATGTTTCTCTCTCACATCAATGTTTCCCTTCCTATCTTTCTCCCTCCCTTCCCCCTCTCTCTGAAAATAAATAAATACAATCTTAAAAAAATAAAAGATTTGTGCAGTGTACAGAGTGTGTACTGTGACTGATCAAATGTGTCAAAAGTGGTTTGTGAAGTTTCATGCTGGAGATTTCCTGCTGGACAATGCTCCATGGACCAGATGGGTAGACCAGTTGAAATCGATAATGATCAAATTGAGACATTAATTGAGAACAATCAGTGTTATGTCACATAGTTGATAGCCAACATACTCAAAATATCCATATCAATAGTTATTGATGAAAATGAAAAATGTGTCTTTTATTCTATAGAAAAAATTAAATGTACCTTTGGCCAACCCAATACAAATCAAGTATACAAAGGTGGTCCCATAAGTAAGACTGTAATGGCGCTGAAAAATTCCTGTCACCTAGTGACATCATAGCCATCCTTACATCAGACTGTCATAGTGCAGCACATTACTCACATGTTTGTGGTGATGCTGGTGTAAACAAACCTACTGTGCTTCTAGTCATATGAAAATATAGCACATACAATCACATATGATACTTATTACTTGATAATTAATGATAATAAACGACTATGTTACTGGTTTCATTTACTATACTATACCTTTTTATTGTTAGAATATACTCTTTCTACTTGTAAAAATGTTTGCCATAAAACTGTATGCTTTGCTACACCATCAGCAGCCTCTTACATCTTGTTTACCACACTTCATGATTGCATCATTTTTTCTCGTGCTTCATTTAATCTTGTGTTGTTTTATACAGTAACATACTGTATACGCTTGAAGCGTAGGAGAGATATTCTGTACCATACAGCCTAGGTGCGTAGCAGGCTATACCACCTAGGTTTGTGTAAGTGCACTCTATAACATTCAAACACTGACAAAATCACCTATCAATGCATTTCTCAGAATGTATCCCTGTTGTTAAACAACGCATGTCTGTAACAAATCCCTTCTAACACCCTCTTACTGAGATGCCCCATGGTTTCCCACAGCGTGTTCTACCTCACTACAAGGAGTAATAAACCCAACTTGTTGGGCAATAGGTATATTCCTAATAGCCTCTGACTGTGGTGGACATTGACATTGCTCTTCCTCTATAGTGTCAGAAGAACCTGTGCATACCTCACAATCCTTACATAGTATTAGACTCTTGCTTTTATCTGTCTACCTACTAGCCTATCCTCCTTAACTTTAGGGACTATGGCTTGAACATAACTGATGCTCAATGTTTGCTGAATAAATGAAAATCATGTCAACAATATGTTTTCACATGAATTAAAAATAGAAGAAAACCAGGAAAAATAAAAAGGTGATTTGATACCGAGGAATCATAGGTAATATTTAAATTTCCCTCACTGATAGTACTTAAATGATTTTATCTTTACATATACAGGAATTTGGGAAACAAATTCTTCTGAACCACATACATAGGCTACACTAAGTGGCAAATAAAAAGGAATAAAAATTGCATATATGCTAACATTACAAGTATAAAAATGTACAGAAAAAATTTGGGGGCGGGGTTGAGGGATAAGAGTCTCATGTAGGATGATGGAATTACGAGTAATATTCACCCTATTTTCCAAACCCTCAGTAGTGTTAATTCTCTAATAATGCAACTTTAATTATAAATGTTTTGTTTCATATTTTTACCAATAAAGTCAAATCCATTCACAGATGATCCCGGCCTAAGTGGGTGACTTTTGACGGCGACGTAACCCACGCAGTGAAATGGAGCAATCTTTTTAAAGATTGTACATCCAGGGCTTACCATGTGCCAGAAACTATTCTAAGTGTATTTTCACTGACTCCTCACAACAACTCTGAGGTACTATTATTATTCCAAACACGGAGAGAGAAAACGAAGGTTCCAAAATAAAATTGCCCCAGGTAATACAGCAAGTGGCAAAACTCTCGATCCCGGCGGTAGTCTCCCGATCCGAGTCGCGGAGCGGTCCGACTCATACTGCAGTGAAGTGGTCCCCTCACCCCTCACCTGCTAAGGCTGTGTGACCCTCGTACGTCCGGGACACACGAACTGCCACCAAAAGCCCACTTGCCTCTCCGGCCGGCGTTCATGAGTGGCTTCCGTCCGTGTCTCCAGCTTTTCCCGACCGGGTAATCCACTCTCCCCGTGTAAATCCGTCTGCTTTTACAATCCGGCGCCAAAACAGGCGTTCTTACACTAGAGTTCCGGCCCTTTGCGGAGGCCTTGGAATAGTAAGGAGGATCCCCATGCCGGGCGACCTGAGGCTTTCGGTCAACTGGCTTTCCAAAAAGTCTGACCTCCACCACTCCTGATGTATCCTTCCTTATGTGAGAAAAAGGAGAGAGTTTAGACAAGTTGTTCGCCTCTTCCTCCTGCATCCCATCTTCTGGCTGCAAACTAACAACCCGCATCTTTAAAATAGGACCCTGATATTGCTAACGTTCCTTCGCCCCATCGCCCTGCAGCCGCCCAAGAGCTATTATCTCAGAAAAGTGGTTCTATTGGAATTGCCCCCGCAGAAATCTTTGGAGACTGAGCACGCACAAAGACAGCAAGTCGTCCTACCCGCGGTTTCCCTATCCCGCCGGGTGGGGTCGCCCACTCCGCAGAGCTTCTATTATCATCTTGTGCACACCTGTATTTAAACACTTTTCAACATTGTATCTTAACTGTTCATTTATTTCTCACTTCCTCCAACACATCGTGAGCTTCTTGGGTCCAGACTGCGCTACTCTTCCTGTCCCCAGCACCTAGTATAGTGCTAGCAGGAATTAAGGGCTCAGCTTGAATTAAAATTGTCAGTCCCTGGCACTCAACACCGTTCTTCTCCAGGATTCGGAAAAGACCTCACCAAATATATTTGCCTTTTCCAAGATTCCTTCATCACCCGTTTCCACGCCACCACCTCTTGCTTCTTGAAATTCTGCTCTGACTTCTCTAGTCTCTACACTTGCCTACCTCCCTATCTACTCCCACCTTCCCTAGCTGCCCCTTTCACTGACTCTTCTCTTTCCACAACCTTAAATAGGGTTGTCTCCAAAGCCCAGACTGCACCTTCCTCCTTTCTAGTTTCAGATATGAGTTATCTAAAGACTGTGACCATCTCTTTGCTATGCCCCAGCAAACATTTAGAACCTCTTCAAAGCAGTTCCAGCAGTGGGATATACCACTAGCATCTCAAATCCGGTATGTCTAAAACTGAACTATATTTACCCATATTAATTCCTCCTATCTTCCCTATTTCTGTAAATGCTCACATTCTTTTAAGTTGAAAGTCTTTGGCCTATCCTTGACTTCTCTTCTCAAGACCTTCTCTCACCCACCCTAAATCCCATGGAGCTCTCTTTGCTGTCTCTGATACTTTGCTCCTTCTCTCCAAATCCAGTGAAACCCAGATAGTTAGTTACTGCTCTTATACAACTTACATTCCATCTACTCTGCCCTACTCTGGACACAACAGTTTGTCTACTTCCATTTTTAAATGTGGCACTCAGAACTAATAACCATATTCCTTTGACATCTAGATGTGCCACTACATAAATTCTAATATCCTGCTCCATCTATAATACTCATACTTAACCTCAATTTACATCCAAGCTGGTATCTGCCTAAACCACACTCAGTCCTCCTCATAATGGAGTTAATATTTTCTCTGCTCAGCATTCCTCCCTCTTTGGCATCACATAAATTTTCTCAGATGTTTACAAGACTCTCCCCACTTCAACTGATTGGTCCAGTGGTAAGCACCAGGTCTGCACTGGGCCAATCAGGCTATTCCCAGGAATTTTCTGAACTAAAACTAGGAAGAGCCCTTTTATCCCTGTGGCTTTTGTGGAGCTCCTGGGCTACCTGCTAATATTGTGAAGAAAACTGGTTTGCAGCAAGATAAAATAAAGGAGCTGAAAGAGGCAGGAATGGGAAGATAAAAGAAAGTTCAGTCAGCATTTATTTTGCCAGTTCTAGTTGTTCCTGAGGCTCAGCTGCATCAATTGTCTTGCCACAGCTTGGCTATTGAGTCTTTCCTTGACTTCCAAGCACCAATAAATTCCTTTTACCTAAATTAATCTGAGTCGAGTTTCTATCACTTGCAACCAATAGATCCTAATTGATACATAGACTATACCTATTCAAAGCACACCTTAAATCCCATGTTCTCCTTAAAAACTTTCCTTAATGCGTCTATCTCTTAATGATTGCTTTCCTTATGACATCCTATAATTGATTATTTTTTAGAGAGAGGAAGGGAGAAAGTGAGAGAAACACCGACTTGTTGTTCCACTCATTTATGCATTTATTTGTTGCTTCTTATACATGCCCTGAACTGAAATTGAACTCACAACCTCAGTGTATGGGGACAACATTTTAACCAACTGAGTACTTGGCCAGGGCCTGACATCCTATAATATTTATTCTTTATGCTATACACTGACAATCATTTTCAAATGAAAACTAGATTATAAACTTGACTAAACTTCTCATTCATTGTTTTATGTACGAGCCTTTTCTCTTCAACAGGAAGGTAAAAAAACTGAAGGTAGTGATTTTGCCATATACTTTAAAATGTCTTCTATAATAACCTACACAAAGTTAGACACAGAGCGGGTACTTCCTTAAGAGGCCAAAGAACAAATTTCATGAAAACCTTTAGGAAGCACTGTAGTGACCCAGGCCAACAAAAGAATATTGCAATCATTCAGGCAAAAGGCAATATGATTCAGCAATTTCATGTCTTGATGGAGTTCCTTCAGATGTTAAGCATGATTAGGGCATGATCCAGGCAAAGGAAATAAATGATTTTAGAAAAGGAAATTACCTCGTGAGAATTTGGGGTGGTGGTGATGTCACTACAGATCTAGGGTTAGTTCTCTGCTCTGCCAATCTGGGAACTTGGTTATACCTGTGTACTCAGAGGATTAATTCACACCAAACAACTTTACAGGAGGAGAAATGGCAAACCAGAATGACCATTTATTCATCTACAACAGAAAATGAGCCTGATTTGAGATTCAAGGCCATCTATCCAGGACAGTCTTTCCTGATAGGGAAGCCCACCTTGCAGTCCAGACAGACTAGCAGGTGAGGACGGTCACCTAATTAGAAAGAGCTGGCAGTGTTCAAGGGGATTTTCTGTTGAACAAAATGAGTTGTCTGTCTTTCTTTTGGGGATATTTCTTTCTGCAGCTCTCAGGTCCAGCATTTTGTGATGTCACTTGAATAAATATCTGGACCCAGACATGTTCTTTTTCTGTGACTCAGGTCTTAGTCCACTCCAGGCAGGTAAAATCCCAATCCATCCTCCACCAATACACTTGACACTGAGGCAATTTTATTCTTTACAGTTATAGTCACAGCACCCTTCTGACTTGGATTTGGGAACAACCTGCTACATCTGCCATGCCATTACAAATATTATCAACCTGAACTGCTTTTGGCTAAGCCTCACTGGCCAGGGTGCAAGAATTGGACAGACTTAATAGCTGCAGTTCCTGATTGGCATTTTCTAATCTGCTCCTCATATTCAGCAGTTGAGCCCCGTGGGGAAAACTACTCATTGATTCCTGATATTTGTTTTTCATTAATTTTATTGTGATAGAATATTTAACTGGAAACGTGAGTAAATTTACATTTCCTAGCTTCCTTTACAGCTTCCAATGTGAGTGGAAATGTCATGTGATTCCTTAAAAGACAGCTGGTATGCGGCTTCCCCCTCTTTCATATTCTGCCTAAAACTTGGAAATGACAAGTAAAACTCCATTTAAAAAAAAAAATTTATTGATTGATTTTAGACAGAGAGAGAAAGGGACTGAGGGAGGGAGAGAGAGAGAAGAACATCGATTTGTCATTCCACTTATTTTTATGCATTCTTTGATTGCTTCTTGTATGTGCCCTGACCGGGGCTCAAACATACAAGTTTGGCATAGTGAGATGATGCTTTACCAACTGAGCTACCTGGCCAGGTTGAAACCTAATCTTGAACCATGAGGTTGAGGGCAACCTCCTGCTGAAGTAGCAGAAAAATAGGAAGGAGCCTGGGACCTTGAGGACTTTGTGAATCAGAGCAGCTAAAGGAGCCTGAATTGCCTACATCTAGACTTGGATTTCAACATGAATAATAATTTTTTTTCCTATTTAAGTCATTTCGTATGCAGGTTTATCACTCACTATGTCGCTAATCCTAAATAATAGATCCCAGTTTGTGCCACCATCTCTAAGTATACGGCTTGACTAATTTTTAAAATTTTAATAGAAATAGCACATCCAGGTTGACCCAGTGGGAAATACAGGCAAATATGCAGAGACCGTCTAAACCCACAGAACTTTCTGTAATGATGGCAATGTTCTATATCAGTTGCATATATTAGTATTCTGTTTGGTAGCCCTATCCATATGCAGCTATTGAGTACTTGAAATGTGGCTAGTATCATGGAGAGAAAAACCTAAATTACTCCTAAATTGGTCAGCATGTGAAAGCCAGAGATTAATAAACATGATATGGAAATTAGGATTAAGTCAAGTGTAAACTTTTGCCACAGATTAAGCCTTCAGAAGATTCAGGTAATATTGGCTTGAATGGTTTTAACAAGTAGGGCATTATTCAGCATTTTGTTTCCCTCAGCCCCTAAATGTGGGATTTCTCAAGATTTAGTCCTTAAGCCTTTGTTCCTCTTTGAGGTTTCATCCACTTCTACTACTTCATTGTAACCTCATTTAGCATTCAATCCGCTTTATATTCTCATAGAAGATTAGTACTTTCATTTTGAAATGAAGCCACCTGTTTTAGTTTCAACTGCTTGTGCAAATGCCTGTGTAGGGTACCTGGAAGGAAACATTCCTGAGTAACTCAAGTATACTGAGGATCACCTGGTGTGACAAGGGACACCCAATATGCAGAATTTGCAGTCAAAGTAGCAAATTTCCCTATTAGAACATGAGAAAGTATTCCATGCCATGAAGCAGAATACTGAGACCTAGAGACTTGGAAAAATTGATTATCTGGGCATGGGGAACAATTATTATCCTGGATTCAAGGCTAAAAAATAAGTGGAAGACCCTGGTTAGATAGTTCAGTTAGAGCATTGTACTTGTACAATAAGTTTGTGGGTTCAGTTCCTGGTCAGGGCACACACAAGAATGAACCAATGAATGCATAAATAAATGGAACAACAAACTGATCTCTCTCTCTCTCTCTCTCTCTCTCTCTCTCTCTCTCTCTCTCTCTCAAATCGATAGATAAAAAAATAAAAAATAAAGCTTATGCACTACTGTATAAAAAAGAATAAATGGAAGATGAACTATGACATGTAATTTGAGAAGCAATATTTGTCCCCAAATATTATTTAAAGGTTTTATTTATTAATTTTTAGAGAGAGGGGAGGGAGGGGACCTCACTGGGGATCTGGCTCACAACCCAGGCATGTGCCCTGACTGGGAATCAAACTAGCGATATTTCAGCTGGCAAACTGATGCTCAATCTCTGAGCCACACCAGCCAGAGCTCCCCAAATATTGTTTAGTAAACCACTCCTCCTCCATTCTCAGCCACATAATTTGGATGGAATTAACTCCAAATCCAACTCCAAGGGTTGCCCTAGCTGGTTTAATTCATTCGGCAGAGCCCATCCCTTTGTTTGAAGGAATTAGTTCAGAAATTGACAACTAATCCAGTCAGTGCCAAGGAGTTAATGGGGTCTTCCAGGAAGAAGCAGCTTCCTCCTTCTCCCTTGGAGGTCCTGAGAGAGATCCTCTATCTTTCCCTTAGTAATGTGGTGGAAGAATACGAGCCATTTTGTAACTATGAGGAGACAACATACAGTTGCCTTGGTGTGAGTGGGGTGGAACACCAAGGTAAGGCAGAGCTAAAAACAGAAAGAAAGTTGGCTCCTTCTTACATCATTTGAGCTGCTGAATCAAGCCTTCCCTAAAGCCAAATCTGCTTCTGGACTTTTCAGTCATAAGAGCCAGTAGATGCTTTTGTTTAAGCCAATGTAAGTTGAGTTTTCTGCTACTTGCAGCCAAAAGCATCCTAACTGAAAGGGCTGTGAAGAAGAGAATAGAACATAATTAAAGCAAGAGGAGACACATTTTTACTTTTATCTTCTTTTTTTAATCCCTACCTGAGGATATGTTTCTTGGTTTTAGAGAGAGAGGGAGAGAGACAGAAACATTGATATGAGAGAGAAACATCAATTGGTTGTCTCCCATACATGCCCCAATCAGGAATTGAACCTGCAACCTTTTTGGTGTACAAGACGATGTTCCAGCCAACTGAGTCACCTGGCCAAGGCCACATTTTTACTTTTCAGATGAAAGGAAGGAGCCAGCATAAAAAGAGATTGAGGACATAGAAAAGAGATCAATAATTAACAGAGTAATGCTTCTGAGAAGTAGAAATAACAGAATACAGGACATAGAAGGAGCTTTACACAGAAGTAAATGCCCGGCAGTATCTGGGACAAAGTAAGCATCCAATAAATAGATTAATGACTTGGAATCTTCTGAAAACTACCTATTGACAACTTGTTTATAGAAGGCTGCATTCTTCTGCCTTTTGAATCTACCCCAAGTGATTCTCAGTGGGTGATCTTAACTTCAGCTTTTTGAATACTTTGTTAACATATGCATGTACTGCTTATTTCAGGAAACATCAGGCATAGAAAAAAGTCCTTCATCCAGGACCCTTTACATGATTTTTTAAAAATACATTTATTTATTTTTTACTTTATTTTATTGTTGACACTATTACAGATGTCCCCATTCCCCCACCCTGACTTTGCCCATCTCCACCCAGCTCTGGCCTCCCCTTCCCTCTGGCCATCACCACACTGTTGTCTGTGTCCATGGGTTACACATATATGTTCTTTCATTCACTCCCCCCTTCTCCCTGACAGCTGTCAGTCTTATTTCAGGAAACATCAGGCATAGAAAAAAGCTCCCGACCCCGAACCCTTATGTGATTTTTGAGCATCTCTCTGTGTCCAGACTAGTGTTTTTCAAAATGAGACCATCCCATACACTTGAGGAATTACTACAGGTATCTGTTAAAAATACAAATTCCTCACCTGCTGAATCAGACTTTGCATTTTAACAAGCTCTTAGGTGCTCCTCAGTAAAGCTCAAGAACCATTGTATTAGGTTGTAAACAGGGATGGAGTCTTGTTCACCTTTGTTTTTTTAGCACCTGGTTCAGTGCCTGGCACAGGACAGGTGGTCAACTGAATGTCTGACACATGAATGTGTAAATCAGGGAATCCTGTACTGCTAAATAAGTCCTGAGATTGGCTTTTGATAAAGTAATAATTTAAATTATGAGATTCACTTGTGTCAGTGGCTCGAAGTATATTACAATCAATTGTGATATATGTCTCAGATAATGAGTAATTATTCACACTCAAATATCAAAGTTGGCAAATAAGTTAACATAAAAATAAATGTAAAGATATAAGTAAGGTTAGCCCTGGCTGCTGTGGCTCAGTGGATTGAGCGTCGGCCTGCAAGCCAAGTGTCACTGGTTCAATTCCCAGTCAGGGCACATGACTAGGTTGCACGTCAGGTCCCCAGTTGGGGGCGCGCGTGAGAGGCAACGACACAGTGATGTTTCTCTCCTTCTCTTCCTCCTTTCCCCCTCTCTAAAAATAAATAAACAAATAAATAAATAATTTAAAAACAAAACAAAACAAAAGGTATAAGGTTATCCCTATGGCAACATCCCTTTCACTCCCTGGCATTCTGATGTGCTTTTTCTTGAGTACTTGTATTTTTTAAAACATCTTTTAATCCTTACCTGAGGATATATTTTTTGATTTTAGAGCTGAAGGGAGAGAGAGAGGGAGAGAAACATCAATTGGTTGCCTCCTGTATGCTCTCCGATGGGAATAACCTTTTTTTGCTGTATGGGACGATGCTCCAACCAACTAAGCCACCCAGCCAGGGCCTGAGTACTTTTTGACTAGAAAGAATACTTCAGAGTATGTGTGTATAGACAGCATCCAGCATCTGTTATATGTGCTGAGGTTATAAACCATGGGTGCCAGAGAGAAGGCTTACCTTTCAACATTTTCAAAATAGTTCCTGCTTACAAGGAAGAAGCAATAAATACAAGGAACCCCATGTTTCCCATTTATTTTTAAAGAGATCTTATTTATTTATTTTTAGAAATAGGGGAAGGGAGGGAGAGAAACATCGATATGAGAGAGAAACATTGACCAGTTGTCTCTCATACGACCCTGACCAGGAGGAAACCGCAACCTAAGCATGTGCCCAGACTGGGAATCAAACCAACAACCTTTCTCTTTATGGGACAACACTCCAACCAACTGAGCCACACTGGTCAGGGCCCTGTGTTTCCCATTTAATACGAATTCAACATGTACAATTTAGTCATAGAGCTCAGGCCTATGGTGGTAGATATTACCGGTTACACACAGTGCTTTCTCAGGCTCCCTTGGGCAACGTTGGCTTGAGTTAAGTCAGTCTAACACTGCTGAGAGAGGCTACCTTACAGGCTAATACATGTTACACAATCCTGTTTTTGGGTGTGTTTGCACATGTTCCCCAAAAGGTCTGGAACAATGCACACCAAACTGGTCATAGGAGTTATTACTGGGGAATGAGATTGAGAGAGAAAGGGAGTGAGGGCTTTCTTTTTATCTATTTGAGTTTCTTATTTATAATAGACATATATTAATTTTGTACTCTAAAAAACAAATTTAAAAGAGCTGGGGGTGACCGGAACATGTCTAACCTTATCCCAACTTTCCAAATTACACTTTACTCAAAGGAACAGAAACTAGAAACATGTGTGGCCTTTACTGGTGTCCAAAAAACGTTTATTGGATGAATAAAGGAACAGCCTAGAGAAGACATCAAAAGAAACTCTAGCTTTAAGCTCTGCCTTCAACACAGCAGGAGTTTGTCTTCTTCCTCTCCTTTTAATTTCATTTTTCCTTCTTTCCTCTTTTTACTCTTATGTTTAATCCTCTTTAAAAGAAGAAGAAAGAGGAGGAGGAGGAGGAGGAGGAAGAGGAGGAGGAGAAGGAGAAGAAGGAGAAGAGGGAGAAGAGGGAGAAGAAGGAGGAGGAGAAGAAGAAGAAGGAGAAGTGGAAGGGGAAGGAGAAGAGGAAGGAGAAGAGGAAGAGGAAGGGGAAGAGGAAGAAGAGGAAGAGGAGGAAGAGGAAGAGGAGGAAAAAGAAGAAGAGGAAGAGGAAGAAGGAAGAATCATAGCCCTGGTTGGTGTGGCTGAGTGGATTGAGGGCCAGCATTCGAACTTGAAGGTCACTGGTTCAATTCCCAGTCAGGGCACATGCCTGGGTTGCAAGCTGTGTCCCCAGTTGGGGGTGTGCAAGAGGCAACTGCAACAGATTAATGTATCTTGCACACATTGATGTTCCCTTTCCCTCTCTCTAAAAATAAGTAAATAAAATCTGGAAGAAAAAAAAAGCATAGTGTAGCAAAGGCGTTTGACCATGCCATGCTACCTTCTAGTAGTAGGAACCACAAAAGTACATAAGAATAGTGGGTAGAAAAATATTATTCCATTTATACAATGGGCATTAGGGGATGATTTTAGGTTGAGTCACCCAGTCCAAAGCAGAGAAGTAAGAAAAAGAGCCCTGGTGTGGCTCAGTGGTTTGAGCGCCGGTTCGATTCCCAATCAGGGTATATTCCTGGGTTGCAGGCCAGGTCCCCAGTTGGGGGCACATGAGAGGCAACCACACATTGATGTGTCTTGCCTTCTCTTTCTCCCTCCCTTCTCCGCTCTCTAAAATAAATTTAAAAAAAAATTTTTTTAAACAGGGTGACAAAGAAGAAGGGCCATACAAGAAAATTATGGTATTATGCTGAGGGGAATATGAACTCAGTCTCCAGCCTATTTCTTCTCTCTTTTCAAAGTCAGGCTGTTCAGTTCATTCTTGAAAAGTGATCAGACTCTGACAAACCAGTTCCTACTAACCAAAGGCAGAGGGAGTGATTTATAGGATTGACCAATAATTTACCATAAGAAGGATGTTTGCCAGAATATTTGTTTCAGCAAAACAATAGTGTCTTTCCAGGAGGGAAAACCTTCTTGGATTAGGGGACTGCTTGGAGAACAGGAGCTTCAATGAGATGAATTTTGAGGCAGTGAAGTGCTATTTTCTCCAAACTGTGGAAGTGGCATATTATCCACTCCCAGGCTCCCAGGAGATGTAGCCAGGGTGATGGACAGGGCATGCCAGGTGCTCAAGGCCCCTCTCCTGCAGCACTGGAGACGTACTAGAAAATGTTTCTTTTCCCAGTCCCCCTTCTGGGTACTGTGTTTCGACTTCTGTGTCCTGTCTAGACCACTTTTACAATCTTGTTCCTCTACCTGCTTTACACTAAAGTTATTTTCAGTGGTCTGGCCCTGACTGCTTTGGATAAGCAGGCTGTAGCTGCATGCCTACCAGACTAGGCAGAGGTACACCACTTTGGAATCACACTTGCTCCATTACTTACCCACTGTGTGACCTTAGGAACCTCACTGTGCTTCAGTTTCTGGATGGACACAGAGATGTGCCATTCAGGAAGGAAGGATCTGCTGACCCAGCTGATGGCCTTTAGCTCTTAAGATACTTCAGCCTCTAGCTAGGCTGCAGAGAGACCCCTTGCCCAGGGTCACAGTATTCCCAGAAGGCCTCCACCTAATGACTTACTGAGGCAGGGCTATAAAGGTCTAGCCACTTCAGCCCAATGAACACAACTCAGATCATCTATTTTAACTTCAGGGTGCCCATGTGATCAGTGTAGTGAGGCACACTCTGCAGTTCAACATCTCACACTTTCCCTCCCTTCCACAGTTGATGACACCAGGGACACTCCCTGATAAGCATCCTGCACTCTGAACTCCATCTCAGAATCTCCTTCTTGGAGAACCCAATCTGCAACAGTTGGTGCTAAGAGTGGTCCAAGAAAGAGGCAATAAAATACTGTTTAGAAACTGAGTTACTCACCACACAGCAGGCAATGAAGATCTGGTGGTCTAATTGTTAAATATTTCATTGTTGGTAAATAGGGATAGTATGCTGGTGGAAGGGAATGTACTAGCTGGTGGGGTGTATCAGGCATTTTAAAAACATTGCAGGGGCATAGTAACTATAACATGGAATTGGGTCACTGTTATTGAAAGTCAAGTGTGAAAGCCAGGGGGCCTCCTTAATAGCATATGAAGAGGACTTCAACACCTGCAGTGGGTGGGCAGGGAAAGCTGAGGCCCAGGATAATCAGCAGAGTAGTCTGAATTTTAATAAAGTTATACTCCCAAGCCAGGCAGGTCAGCTAAGCCAAGGCCAAGGCCCTAGCAATGGGATCATGACTTTGGGAAGGGGGTATGTGATTGTTGCCACTGACGATCTTAATTCTCACTCTCCTGAATCCTCTAAACTTAAAAGGAATGGCTCACCATCCAGCAATCCCCTCTTGCTATTAAACAGTGAAGAGGCCTGTACCCTGTAAAACCACATGTGTCCCCCTCAATATCTGCCCTTACTTCCCTCCTGGAACACTAGGCCTAGTTATTTTACTACATTAAATACTACATAACCCAGTGGGGGACATATTGGACCTGATAAGGGAGGAAAGGAACTATACCCCAAAGGAGATACAAGAACTAGCTAAGCATGTAATGGCAAAGGTTGGGAGAGTAGCTAGACACTGGACTCTGAGGATGCTTGATCAAGGGGACTGGAATGTAAAACTGGATTAGAGAAAGTTATGGATTTGGAAGCACTCTCCTGAGATACAGAACTTATCACCCTGCCAAGGACCCCAGGAAATGGTGCAAATTTACTATTAGAATGATCCTGAGAAGCATGGAAAACTCTAGAGCCCACATAAGGTTAAAAAAAAAAAAAAGCTAGAATTTCAAAAACACAAGGTGTAGGAAGGGACTTAAAAGATGAGAAGTGAGCACAAACAAAGTGGATGTACAACATAAGGTTGGAAATCCCAGCAAATGATTATGTTCCATGGAAAGACCAAGAGGATACTCCATTTACCAAGGCCATAAGGAATGGGATGGTAAGAGGTGCACCAGCATCACTATAAGTTCAGTAGAGAGGCTGACAGTAGGAGAGGCTGTTATAAAACTAGGTTAACAGCAATGGGGTGATAGGATCTTGAAACAGGAGGCTGTTAGACAGGTGGCAGCACTTAACTGCCAGAAGCCAGGTAGATGCAATTATTGTGAGTAGAAAGGTCAGAGTTATAGCCAAGGAGGCCTGACCCGCAGAGAATTATGGAAATGCCCAACAGAACACAGCATCCCTGAGGGCAAACATAGATGGGCAGCCAAAGAGTACTCTTCAACTTTCAATCAGAAGAAATCAATGTTGGGTGACCAGAGGGCTAAGGACCGTTGCCCCAATAAAAAGTGACCATCCTTTTCCCACTTTCAGATCTGAGCCAGTTTTTAGACCCTGAACCCATTAATTACGAAAGAGATCGTTGGGTCACCAAAAGGAGGACCCCACCTTGCAGAAGGGCACCAGACTTCAGCGTGGCTAGAAATGGAAGAGCTGACCTGGTCATTTTGCATCATCTTGGCCATGGTCTCACTTCCAATGATATGTTGTGGGAGAGAAGTCTAGGGTTTACATCCTCGAAAAACTCCTTTGGAGCAAAGCGGTAATTGGGTACTTGTTTTCTCTGCCTGAATGCTGAACACCTTTTCAAGCTAACTGGCAGCAAATTAAACATCTAGGTATGTGTCTGATTCCAAGGATACCTCTATATATATTTTATTTATTACAATACTATTTTAGGGCATGCACACTTGTGATTTACGTTGTAAACCTACTGGAAAACATAAAATTTAGAAAGAGAGCCAGAGACCAGGGACGCATCAGCCTGCCTCTGCCCAATAATGCCTAGGGGAGTCTGGGGCCTAACTCGCAAGATCACTACCAGATGAGTTCAAGGACTCGAAAAAGTTTTGAGAACAGTTTCAAGTTGTCATTGCTTATGCTTCCGACCCTACATACCAAATCACTTCTGGTGCTGCCATTCTTATCAGCTGATCTCAAACTCAACAGGCACAAAACTGAACTTATTTCCCACATACGTCAGTTACCAAATCTCCTCCCACATGTGTTCCTATCTCGATGAAGGGCCCACTGACCACCAGCTTCCTATGCCAGAATCTGAGCATCATTATATCTGGGATTTCACCTTACCCCTCTCCCAACTAATCTTCAAGTCCCGGTAATTCTACCTTCCAAATTATCCCTTCATTTCTACTGCCTCTTCCTTCGTTCAGGAAACCATTATCTCTTGCTAAAATGATACCAACAGCCTAAATGGTCTCCCTGCCCTTAAGTCTCCCTCCCTTCTAATGCATTCACCACATTGCAGGCAGGGTAATCTTTCAAAAATACAAATCTAATAATGTTCTTCAGTTTTAAATCTTTCAATACTTCCTAATATAGCTTATTAGGCTCTAAATGATGTGGCCGCTGGGTCCCGTCGCAGCCTTTCCCTCCATGCCTTCTGGTCAGCTATAATGAACTTTTAGTTCCCTGTACCCAACTTTTTCTATTATCGCAGCTTTTGCGACGCGGTTCTCTGCTCAGAACACCTTTCCCTCTACTTTTCTTTTGGGTAACTGAGATGCATCCTCTAGGTCCCAGCTCAGCTGTCATTTGCACAACCTAGGTGAGAAAGCTTCATTCCCCCAACGGGTGCCTCGGCGTAGTCCAGGAGACTTGTGTCTTCCAGGAGAGCAGTACTTGACGTCGCCCTCGACACTTCATCAGTGTAGGACAGTTGAAAGCCTCCTTAGAGAAAACCCAGATGCTTGCAGCTCCAGTCCACAACAGGTAGACAGTACACCATGCTTCGGCCCCGCGGCGGAAACACACCCAAGCCATCCAGGGGCACGCGTAGGGAAAGGGAAAGTAACCCACTGCCGGGAACAGAGCTCTATGCCGGGCCCCGCCTCGCACGCTACGTCGGGAGCAGGGTAGGGCGGGGCGCCGAGCGCAGACGAACGGCGTGCATCGAGCGGGGGCGGGGCCAGGGGCGGAGCGGAGCGCGCATGCGCGGTCGCCTTTGTGTGGGTCGAGCGGCAGCGGCGGCGGCGGCGGCGGCGGCGGCAGCGGCAGCGGCAGCGGCGGCGGCGGCGGCGGCAGCGACAGTGACCGTGGCGGTCCCACTGGCAGGCGGGCTAGCTGGAAGTCCGGGTGGCGTCCGGCGTGGGAGCCGGGGGACCACCATGGTAAAGAAGCGGAAAGGCCGCGTTGTGATCGACTCGGACACGGACAGCGGTAGCGATGAGAACCTGGATCAGGTGAGGGCAGGCCGCGGAGGCGCGGGTTGGCGGAGCGGGAGGGCTGAGTCCGGGCCACGGAGCCGGGAGCCGGTCGGGCCCCGGGCCTCCTGTCCCCAGCGCCCGGCCGGCCCCGTGTCCTGAACGCCGCTGCCGTCTCCTTCCTGTCCTCCCCGCGGCTCCCGGGGCCCTCGGAGTCTGACTGGGGCCTGGAGACGGAGCCCCGAGGACTTGGCGCCTTGGACGGGGAGGCGGGGCAGGGACCAGGCTGGCGGGCCTCGGCCTCGGGGGACCGGAGGGGTCCGTGATCTGTTGGAGCCAGATTGGGGCGGCGGGCTGCAGGCCAGGCGATCCGGGCCAGGAGAGATAGGAAGTATCGTCCGCCAACCCTGGAGGCTAGGAGGTTTTGGAGGAGGTGCAAGGGGTGAGCATGGGGCTTTGGGGTTTGAGGTGGCCAAGAAGGTGCGGGCTCTGGGAGATGAAGTTTTTAAGACAAGGGGTGTGGACAGAGGAGAGACGTTTATAAATGTCCCAGAGAACCGCTCCTGTGCTTGGCGAGGAAGACTTAGCTGCGTGCAGGAATCTATTTGCTTGAGAAGGGACCCTGATGAGATGTCAGATTGAAGAAAACTCTTAGAAGGAGGAAAGAGGGCAGAAGTGGAGAAATGAAGGGCGGCATCGAGAGACAGTTGCTGAGGCCTCCTGGCCGTTTTCATGCAGCATCCCAGAATTCTTTCTTACTTGAAGATTGTGCAGGAACTATTGAAAGTAACTTTTGGTCTTAGTGTCTTGGGGTTGCTTGAACTATTTATACACTCTAGACGATATTGTAGGGAGGAATCTCCTTTGTAGCAGTGATGTAGTGATACCAGGAGATACAAAGAGGGTTTCCCCACATGTTTTGTGAACATATGATATAAAGAATATGCAAGAAGTAGTAGCTTTATAAGTTGAGTAGGACGTAGTACTGAACTTGGAATCTGATCATTCGTGTTCTAGGCTGGGCTATTCTGTTTTCTAGCTATGTATCTTTGGTCATTAACTGCAAAGTCTAGATGAAACTTTAGCCTTGTATATCTAATTGGGCTATTGTAAGGATCAGGTATTTGTAAGAATATTGGTATAAGCACTTGCAAAAGCTTTTGTACAAATGGTTTTGTGCAGGCCCTTTGTATTAGGCCAGAGGTATCAGGACTAAAATATTAGGGCATGAAATGGGAGGGCTTTAAGAAGAGGGTCTTGAGATACGTTGTAGAAAAGAGGGCTGTTTTGAAAATGGTGGAATGGGAGTGAGGAAGTTATGGGGACTATGGAGAACTATCAGCTGTTTTGGGATAGGAATTGAAAGGTAAGTTGAAAATGTTCTCACTGAAAGACTCCTGACATTTACAAAAATATAAAAAATATATATTCTTGACTGTAAAAGTTTGGTTGATAATTTTAGATTAACACTTAAGAGAGTTAGAACCCTTCTTAATTTTTTTACTATTATCCAACCTAGAAATGTAGATATATCCAATAACATCAGCTACCATTTGCATAGTGCCTAAAGTGAACTAGTCACCTTAATTAGGTGTTTTTACATTGTCAGGTTTTCAAATTATGGTGAAGTTGATATCATTTTCTGTTTTACATATGAGGAAAATGGAGATTGAATAAGTAATTTACCAAGATCTATACAACTTTTAAGTGGTAGAGTTGGAATTTAAACCCAAATCTGCATAACAACAAGACATATATTCTTTTCACTGTACCGACTTACTCTATTAATCTTTTAAGTTTTCATATTGCCAAATGAGAATGTTTCATAGTCATTTTCCATATTGCTACAATTCGTGTTTCTAAAGTACATTGAATAGTTTAGGAAGGGGCTTCCTTGGGAAGGCACTCTCAAGACATCTGTTCAGATGATGAATGAACTAAGCAACTTGTTCTGTCCTTAGTGATTTTCCACAGAATCTGACAAATGGAATGAGTTGAGAGCTTCCTTTTGTGGTAGACATATCTTCACACAACTTTTCTGGAGTAGGAACTGGAGAGGATTGCAATTTTAAACCCAACTATCTGTAAAAAGAAATTAGCATGAGATGTGTAAGTAATACCTAATACATTTTAACAGCAATTTCAGCTTCCTTCTCTTCAACCATTCATTGGCATTCTTTTATCAGATGGGAACCAGATCAGAATTTCTTTTCCCTGCACATCCTAACAGAGGCACCAGTGCCTTTAGTCTCACTGTTCAGCACTGTGCCAGGCTGTCAGAGGAATCAGAGAAAGATCTCTGCCCTCTAGAAGTTTTCAACAGAGACTGGACAGAAGAAGTTCAAAGTCAACTTGCTGTGGGGTTCTTTAAGAATCCTCAGAACAAAACTAATTCATTCTGGGCCTCCCCTAACCAAGATGCCTTGGGCTGCTCCATCTAGTTCTAGGTCTTCACTGGGGTTATAACATCATATTTGCTGTCTCATATATTGTCCTTGTGGAAAAGAACAAACCATGACAAATCTCTGAGTGTCTAGTGTGATAGTGAAGCACAGTTAGGAGGTCCTTTGTCCTTGAGTTTTCCAGATGGGACTCTATAAGCCCTTATGTCAGAAATATTATCTCCAGCTTAGTCCTTACCGAAGGTGAGGCAGGTGGGCCTTCTGTGTTGTTTTTTGTGGTGGTGGGAGAAGGACAACCTGTGTCAGAAGCCGCCTGGCTTGCTTATTTAAAATATACTTTACAGGGGCTCCCATTCCAGACCTACTAAATCAGACAGACCCTCAAGGGATAGAGCCCTGGACTCTGTATTTTTACCAGGTACAGTCCAGGTACATATTTATGTTAATGATTTAGATCACTGTCTGTATGTAAGTTAATCTCTTTAGTAAGACCCTCTTAAGTAGTTTGGGAGAGAAATAATTTCTGTCTTGGTCAGAGTGTATAGAGGTATAACTGAAGGAACTTAATAGAGATGTTAGGCTATTTGAATTGTTGGGAAGCTTTTTATTGCCGCCTGTTTCTTTTTTGCCATTCTTCTTGATGATAAGAGGTATGTAGTAACTGAGTCAGAGTTGTTTAAATTTGTATTAAATTTCAGTGCTTTTTCAAACTCAAAACTTAGGAAATTTGAAGGATTCCTTTTTAACATGTGACTTGATAGTGACCTTACTTTTTATGTTGGCCACACCCTTTCTTCAACATTTAAAAACTGCAAATCATGAGGATATTTACCTTTGGTGCCTCTTGGAGAAAAAAAAACACAACAGAATTTGAGGCAAATCTAGGCTTTTTACCCCATCATGTGCCTCCATGGAGAGAATTGTGTCACTTCTGTGTGTGTGTCACTTTTTATGGAATAATATTTATGCAGTGGGTCCTAGAAATGGAAGTGTCCAAGGTAATAAAGAAATCAGAATTCTCTATTCAGATCAATACAACATTTATAAAAAGCTTTACTTTGCTTTTCTCAAGAAAAATAAAATTGAGCTTACATGCATACTGGCATGCTTTATTTCACAATTTCCTTTCATATTTAAAATAGTGATTAAGTTGTCATGTCCTGTTTCTCTCTGCTCATCCTATTTAAAGTAATAATAATTAAGTTTGTCTTTGAGAGGTCTCCTAAAGTATTTTCTAGAAATTATTTTTAGACATTGTATGTAAAAAAATGTCAGTGTTATAAAGTGTTCTTCCATAAACCTTCTCCATTAAAGTTGAGAAGTTTAAAAGCTGTGCTTCTCATTAATAGTCCTTTTTTACACAAGAGCACAGTTTAATTTATTATTATTATTATTTTAAAGAGAGGGAGAGAAACATCAATGTGTGAGAGATACATGGATCGGTTGCCCTTTCACACGCCCCCAACTGGGGACCTGGCCCAGAACCCAGGCATGTGCCCTGACTGGAAATCGAACCAGTGACCTTTCAGTTCACAGGCCAGCAACCTTGGCGCATCTGGATGACATTCTAACCAAAAGTCTAGGATGAACTTGTGAGAAGTATCAGTGTTGACTTGTGAAGTTTTTAATTTGTGTCATAATGTTGTATGTAACTCTTTTTAAGATTTTATTTTTATTTATTTTTAGAGAGAAGGGAAGGGACCGAGAAAGAAAGGGAGAGAAACATTGATAAACCTGGCCTCTGCAACCCGGGCATGTATCCTGAATGGGAATCAGAATTGAACCAGTGACCTTTCAGTTCGCAGACCAGTGCTCAATCCACTGAACCACACTAGCCAGAGCGTAACTCATTTCTTAATTCCACTAGAATTTTTTTTTTTTTTTTTTTTTTAGAAATAGTACTGGGAAGGCTGAGTTCCATGGCAGCTTTAATAGAAAGGCTCTTAGGAAATATTCAAAACCCATCTTTTGACACTGGTTCTGTTGGTATACTTATTGCCCCTTCCCTAGACTGTAAGTTCCCCAAGGGCAGAGATTGTTTGTTTTTCAACAAATGTTTTGGGCAGTGCTAGGTACTAGGGCTGTTGGCGAACAAAATGGAAGCAGGTTCTATCTTCAAGGAGTTTACATGAGAGAGGTAAAAGAAGGGGAGTCAGAGGGTGAGAGAGAGGGCAGGGGCAGCATTGCTCAGAGAGCCATTTCTCTATAGACTATGTATGAAGGAAGAACCAGGATACTGTGAGAGTAAGACCAGGAATCCTATATTCTCCTGGTAGGAGTGATACTTAAACTGAGACTTAGAATGTGCATTAGGAAAAAGGAGGTTAGGAGACTGACGAGTACAGGAAGTGTTGAGTGTTGATGTCTGAGGGACCAGTATGTACAAAAAGATTACGGCAGGAAGGCTCTAGCACCTTAATGAAACTGAAAGAAGCACAGTTATTGAAATTGGAGAGAGAGAGGTACAAATAAATCAGAAGTAGTCCATCTGGACCCTTTGAGGATGGAAAACCCAGTTTAGTGGATCACAACAAGCATTAGAAATAGAAAGGAAGTTGAATCATATAGAAAACATCAAGCGTGTCAGACCTAATAATAATATTACTTTGTGAAACTTGTGTTTCATGTTTATACATATACATGTATGTATATCTGTTCATGAGGTATAATTTTATCTTACAGTGTGCTGGGGTTAAAAAGTTTAAAGCCACTGGCATTGGTGGCAATGTTAAGGACTTTGGACTTTATTCTGAAGGATTTTTAAACTGGAAGAGGTGTTAAGATTTGCCTTTTAAAAAGTTTGCCCAGGCTGCTATGTAGACAGTAATCAGGAGAGAGGGCACCAGTTGGGTGGCAGACAGAAAAGTCCAGGTGCAAGAAGCTTCACTAGAATGGAAACTTTAGGAGGACAAGGCTATTTGTTCATTGTCGTATCCCTGCACATAGAACAATACCTGGCATACAGCTGACACCCTGTCAATGTTTGTTAAATGAATGCCTGATTTAGATTGGTATGATAGTTACAGAGACAACAGAAAGTAGATTTGATTGGACATAATATTCAGGATATAAAACTGTGAGGACTTGACTGATTGGATGTTGAGGTGAGGACAAGGAGGCTCTGGTACGAGACAGGGAACTCTGGAGGAAGATTAGGTTTAAAGGTTAAGATCATGAGTTCAGTCTTAACATTTGTAGAGTTAACTGAGATATCCAGGTGGAGATATCATGTAGATAGTTGAAAATAATGCCTGCCTGACACAAAGTAGACACTTAATAAATCTTTGTTGAATAAGCACATGCTACTTGGCAAATGCTACTTACCAAGTTTTCTAACCTGGTTACCATAGGATCACCTATAGAGATAAGGACATTGTAAATTTGGGGGTTCTTACTCTAGCCCCTCTGCTGTACCTTTCTTTAAGGGATAGAAATGTGCATTACGGTAGTTAAAAAGTATATTAGGAGAGGGAACTAAGTAAAAACAAGTAATAGTAGTAGAATTTTAAAAAAATTTTATGGCCCTGACCAGTGTGGTTCAGTGAGCAGGGCATTGTTCTGCAAACTAAAAGGTTACTGGTTCAATTCCTGGTCAGGGCACATGCCTGGGTTGCAGGCCAGGTCCCCAGTTGGGGGCGTGTGAGAGGCAACTGATAGATGTGTTTCTCTCACATCGGTGTTTCTCTCCCTCTCTTCCTCTTTCTCTAAAAAATAAGTAAATAAAATATTTTTTTAAAAATATCTTTTATGTACCTTTTATTTTGAATGGGTTGAAAACTGATTTTATTTTCTAAATTCTGTAAAATTGTGGGCATTAATATAACTCAGTATTTTATCTATAATTATAAATACTTTGCTGGAAATTTGAAGGGAAAGTTCCCACATTTAGTGCCAATGCAAAGGATTGTTATACTGCCACTTTGGAATTATTACTTAAAAAGGACTTGTTTATATGTTCATTGTTTTGATTTTTTTTTAAATTATAAAATAGTACATTCCTATTGAAAAAGTTTCAACAAAACAAAAATGCCCCTCTGTCACAAAAACATGCTTACAGGATGGTTCTGTTCCTTACTCTTGAAATTAACCAATGTCCACTCTTGGAATCATGTTCCTTTACCGACAATTTTGATATAAAAGAATAAGTATTACCCTGGCTGGTGTGCCTCAGTGGATTGATTGCTTATCTGCAAACCAAAGAGTCGCCAGTTCAGGTTTAATTCCCATTCAGGGCACATGCCTGGGTTGTGGGCTGGATCCCCAATTGGGGGCGTGTGAGAGGCAACCACACAGTGACGTTTCTCTCCCTTTCTTTCTCCTTCCCTTTCCCTCTCTCTAAAAATAAATAAAATATTTTTAAAAATACTATTAAGTATTAACATCTCAAATTTAAACCTCTGTGAATTACTACTGTTTCCTCAGCGTTTCTTAAGTCTTCTTGTGGTTACTTACCTTGTCCAAGTCACCATCTACTTTGATAACACTGATGTGGATTCCTTCTGACTTCTCTCTGCACTTCCACCCTGGCCCCTCTAGTCTCCTCTGTCAGTCAGAGTGCTCCCCTGTCCCCGTTATTGATTCTAGAGAGAGGGGAAGGGAGGGAGAAGGATAGAAACATCAATGGGAGAGAGAAACGACTGGTCACCTTTTGCACGCATCCCGACTTGGGACCAAACCTGCAACCCAGGCATGTGCCCCAACCAGGAATTGAGCCCCGCAACCTTTTGGTCTGCAGGATGACATCCAACCAACTTAGCACTCTGGTCAGGGTCAGAGTGCTCTTTTAAAAGGGGATGGTTTAGTCCCCTGCTTAAAATCATTTGATGAGAGATCCAAGATGGCAGAGGAGTAATTGGAAGCTACACTAACCTCCTCCCAGGACCAGTCTGGATTTACAACTTAATTGTGGAGAAATCATCTGGGATAACCAACTGAACAATAGCTGGAGAGAAGTCTTATAACCACAGAGAGACAGAGAAGGCCACTTCACAATGTGACTGAATACAACAAGGATGCCAGCCTGTTAAACCAAGCATGCCGTTGTCTGGGGACAGCCAACTGAACTGGAGTCTGCACGATCCTTCCCCATGCGGGAAGGCCACCCTCCCCTCCACACCCCCACTCTTATTAGGGATTTCTGGACCTAAGGGTAGGTAGGACGACAACCATGTCCAGCTTGAAGCAGCTAGAGAAGCGCAAGATCTTCGCCCATTGTCCTTTATAAGATTATAAAGGGTCTTAAGTCTGAGAGGGAGAGATTGTTATTTTTTATTGTTAAAAAAATTAATTTTTTTTTTTAAAGAATAATATAGGAAAGGGTGAAGCCAGAGAACTTGTATGTACGACCCATGGGCATGGACTGGGGGTGGTGGTGGGATTGCTGGGGGAGGGGTGGTGCTGGGCAGAGGGGAGCAAAGGGGAGAAAATTGGAACTGTTGTAACAATATAATCAATAAAATTACTTAAGATAAAATAAATAAATAATCATTTGATGACTCCCCACTGCCTTCAGATAAAAGCCAGGTTCCTGGTCCTGTTTGATAAACCACAGAATGATCTGGTTTCTTCTTACCTCTAATCTACCTCATTCCATTCTCCCCCTTGCCTGCTCAGCTCCATTTACATTGACTCTCCTTCCATTATTTGACTAAACCCAAGCTATTGTTAGCCTTAGGTATTCTCTTTGGAGACTTCTGTCCAAAAACTGCACTCCTCTTCCCTCTCCCAAAGTTTCTAGCTGCAGCCTAAATGTCACTGCCTCAGAGAAGCCTCCCCTGATTACCCTGTCAGAGATAGGTTTTCCATTCACTTGATTCACTTCCTTCTTAGCACTGTTGCTAGATATAATTGTTTTTTTACTTGTTTATTGTATGTCCCCACTACTTGATTTTAAATTCCATGCATCAAGGACTGTTTATCTTTTCTTCATGACTCAATCCAGGACTTGGTAGATAGTAGGTACTGGTGGTAGGGTGACCAACTGTCCCGGTTTGCCTGGAACTGAGAGTTTCTCAGAATGCATGACTTTCAGTGTTAAAACCAAGACAGTCCTGAGTACACTAGGGTGTTTGGTCTTCCTAGCTGGTAGTAATTGCTTACATTAGTTATAGCTGTGGAAAGAATAAGTCAAAAAGAGCTCAGAAGGGGTGGGCTGGGTGCGGGGGAGCAATGGGGCGAAAATGGGACAACTGTAATTGAAAAACAATTTTTAAAAAAAGGGCTCAGCATGCTAATTGGCTATAAAAACCTCAGCTTTGTCCATATGGACTTTTATTCTGTGTTTCTGGGGTTTAGAATATGTATCACATTTACATGTGATCATAGGAGATTTAATTAAAGCGATGAGATTTAATTTTCTTTAAGAGGGAGCTAAGTTGCTATGTTATAAATTGATTCTGACATGACATCACAGAAAGCACACTATTTATGAATGTTGGGTGGGGGAATTAAATCTTAAGGTGTGAGTCTTCACATATTGATGGGTTAGGATTTGAATCTTAACCAGGATAATACTGTTTTAATAAACAGTACCTTAATGCGGTTAGACTTGCTTAATTATAGGGTCTCAGTTTTTGGCAGCCTAGTTTAATGTTAAATATGTCTTTTAAGCAATGTTAATTAAACTGTTCTAGAAGCCAGATATGAGATCCTGCATAGCCATACCGATAGTATGTTAGGCATTGGCATTACTTTTAAGCAGATCTTTAGTTTACCTTAAATTTGATATACCAGGCTGGCACTCCACACTACCATTCTCCTCAAGAAATGCTGAGATAAATAAGAATGGTTTTCATTGGGTGAGATGAAATACAGGAATGATGGTGAGAGAGAGCCACTGGACACACAGAAGCATCATCTCAACCATTGTGGCACAGTGAAGCAGGCAGGAAGGAGAGACCTGTATATGGACCCCCACCCCCTGTGCGTGAATCAGTTTTAGATTGGCTTTTTTGAGCACAGGCATTGGATAAATCAGCCCCAACAGTTAGAAAATCTGATGGTCTGTTCATGTTTACATTGTTGGAAAGAACTTTCCATTGCACATTGGTCTGTTCAGCTGTACTTATGAGCCCTCAATAGAATATAAAGGATTTAACTGTAAAGAGTAGCTTTGCCCTGAGTTCTCCCAGTAACTTCTTACACAATTCACAACGTTCACAATGTTAAGGTCTTTGCCGTCTCCATATTATTGTTAATATGGTATTTAATGTTGTGTAAGAGGAGGGACTGTACCTATCAGATGCAGTTTTTTGTTAATTAAGAGCCATTTGTTAGTTTTTTAGTATAGAGTGGAACCTCTTTAACAGAAAGGCAGTACTAACAACACTTTAGATACAGTAACTTTTAATACATGTCTTCTGCATGTAATAATTAATGTTTCAGAGAAGAATTTGATTGATAGCATATCCAAATTCCTGTTATAATGAGTTGGTATCAGCTCATTATACAGAATTCTGGTGTATTCATGAACCTCAAAGATCAGGATAGGAGATTACTTACCATGAATTTTTGTAAAGCTTATAAATCTACATTAGAGCAATATGGGAAAAAATAATTAAAACCATACACAAATTACTGTATAACCCAACAATCCCACTCATAGGTATTTACCAAAGTGAAATAAAAACTTAAATGTTTATACAAAAACCTGTATATGAACATATAATTGCCCTAAAATGAAAACAACCCAAATGTTTTTCAACTGGTAAATGGATAAACAAAGTATCCATTTAATAGAATACTACTTAAGAATAAAAAGGAGTAAACTACTGATACATGTTACAACATGAATGAATCTCAAATGCATTACATTAAGAAGCCAGACTAAAAAAGCTACATATTGTATTATTTCATTTATATGATATTCTGTGATACGCATATCTATAGGGACAGACAGTAGACCTGTGGTTGCCAGGGGATGGGGGGAAGGATATGAAGAGCACCGACTTTCTGGAAAGGCTGAAAATAATAATACTCACTTTTTCATAACAAAACAGTGACTCCTATTGACCAAATGCAAATTACAGCAATATTGGGGGCAGTGATGGTACTATCATATATCTTAGTTGTGGGGGTGGTTTAACTATTTGTTAAACTCATAGAACTGTACATAAGAAAGGATAAAATGTACTGTATATCAGTTACACCTCAAGTTTTTAAGATAACATAAACACAAATATTGCTGTAATTTGCATTTGGTTAATAGGAGTTAGCTGTTTTGGTATGAAAAGGTAGAGTGTTGTCTTCAGCCTTTTCAGGAAGTTGGTGTGCTCACTCCCTCTAATGAAATGAGAAGAGGAGCATTTCATGACTGCTTATGAAAGAGAGCATGCCAGCTGTTAATCTGAGAAGGTCATTTTCTCATTCTGGCCAAGGAGGATATACTCCTAAAATAGAAACTGGAAGAAGGAAATGATACTTTTTAGCAATCTATTATTTTAAAATCTGTCTTTTCCACTTGACCTATAGTTTAGCACCATCATCATCAAGGAATGATACTATTCGTATTTATTAGTTGTGTTTTTCTCTTTTTGACAGAAGGGAAAAATGTTTTAGACTAGTAAAGGTGCCTGAATTAGGAGCTAGGAATCTATCTGGTTTTAACCCTGACTTTATCATGTACTAGCTGTGTTACCATGGGTAAGTTACTTAATCTCTCCTGATCTTTAGTTTCTTTATCTTTAAATGGGAATGGTTACGTTTAAATAAACAAACAAACAAATAAGTAGTTGGCAAGAAAAAAAATTAGAGCACCCAGATAACTGGCTGCATATCCTTGCTTTGCTCTGGGAAGTAATGCTTGGGGTCTTCATCAGGCCACTTTTCAGTAGTCATATCCCTCTGTCCTCTACGTTTATGAGGATACAACATACACAGTTAGTTCAATTCTCATCAGACTTTGTGAGGAACACAACACAATTGAGACATTAAGGAAACATAGAGGTCCATTTTATCCAGTTTCTAAGTGACAGAGCCCACCCTAGTTCCTAAAAGAGAAGAAAGAAAAAGAAAAAATTGGGGATTACAGTAGCCCCTCTCTATATCGTGGTTCACCTATCGCAACCTCACTGTATCGCGGGTTTTTTAAAAATATTATATTTAATTATTTATTGCGGATTTTTTGCTATATTGCGGGATTTTGCAGTACTGTATATGTATGTTGTTAAAGTTACGTAGTTTTAAGAGTGTAGAATATGTTTAAGAACATTAGTAGTGTTTATAAAAGTGTGGGAAAGGTTAATAAGGGACTGGGAACGGTTTATAAGTGTGTGGGAAGGGTTTATAAAGCCTTAAAATATATATAAATACTAAAATAAATGTAAGGTTCCTACTTCATGGATTTTCACCTATCATGGGGTGGTCTAGAACATAATACCTATGACAAGTGAGGGAATACTGTATGATGATAGTTACCTTAAGGTTATTGTGAAGACTAAATGTTAGATGCTTAGAAAAGTATCTGGCATCTAGTAAGTACAGTATATTGTGGACTGGTAGTGATATTAACAGAGAGCAAGAACCAGAGCAAGTATCCTTTTGTTGCATTTTTAAGTGACTGGGCTGATTGGAGAGGAGTAGCAAGACAGGGGAACCTGTGAGAGAGCAAATCCTGGTAGTAGCCATGACTTAATGGTGTATTGCTCCCTCATTAGTCTCTGTTAAATCACCAGGACAAAGCAGAGATGCTAAATGGGGATATTGGGGTTGTCAAATTAGTATTCTTTTTTTTAAAATTGATTTTAGAGAGAAGAAGAGGGAAAGAGAGAAAGAAAGAGAAACATCAATATGTCGTTTCACTTATTTATGCATTCATTGATTCTTGTATGTGCCCTGACTGGGGATTGAACCCACAACCTCAGCATATTGGGACGATGCTTTAACCAACTGAGCTACTTCGCCAGGATTCTGATGTAGGGGTCAACACATTTGCAGCTTGTTGTCAGACCCTGGATTAACCACTGGAGGTGGACATTTTTTCTGGCTTTAGCATTCAAAATAAAACTTGTAGTTTGTTCATTTATTTAAATCAGTCCCACAAATGCTCAGTTTTACTATGAATTATAGTAAGAAGATGCTCAGAGTATTGGTTAGCTATACCAGTAGGAACAGTGAGTAAATTACCTTTGTAAACATGGTTCTTATTGTATATATTCCTTAGAATCAGTACTTCTGTAGATTATAGAGAAAATGGTGAAGTAGCCTCCAGGTCAGTTTTATATTCACTTTTCCATATCAGACATATATTTGCCATTAAGAGGGAGGGGACAATTTTGAAAACATTTCTTTTAGCACTTAGGAATACTAGTAGTTGGTCTGTTCATGTGATAAAAAGTCGCCCTCAATTGAAAGCACAAAGAGGTAGGAGAGATCTGGGGAGGATGGGCATTGTATTATTCCTGGATATTTCTTTTCTGTTGAACAAAACTCATGTGATTACTTCTGCCCTATAGGAGCTCTTGTCCCTGGCAAAGCGGAAACGCAGTGACTCTGAGGAGAAGGAGCCACCTGTGAGTCAGCCTGCAGCCTCCTCAGACTCTGAGACATCCGACAGTGATGATGAGGTGGGTGTGGAGGAGCTAGGCCACTGGGACTGACAGGTATTTGAGTGTCCCTGTGTTAGTGAATTCTGATGGCCTCTCTTTCTTAAACTGAGACCTACAACGTAAGACCTACAAGAACTTCTTAGGGAAAGAAAAGTGTAAGGAAAACTCTTGAATTGTCATGTTCCATATACTGCTCTCTGCAAGGACATTTGTGGACGATTTTTAGTCTTTTGTTTTCAGTCCTACTGCAGAAGAAGGGGCGCAAACTTGTTAGTCATCATGTCTTTCTTTTCCTCTTCATTTTAATCCCATTTTCCTGTTAAAAAATAAATTCTATCAAGAATGCCATATTTTAGTGGGAAATACTTGAGCAAGACAAGAAGCTTTCTTGTAAGAAATGGAAGGATCTATGGTTCAGGAGGAACTTTATTTTCCTCTGTCAGGAGCAGTGTCTATGGGGCTTGACAATAACTCCCTCATGCTCAAAGCACCTGAATTTTGAGTGCACAGATCTCAGTCAATCAGCTACTGACCTGTCAGCACATAGGAGCCTTTTCTGCAGCAGTACATATTCCAAGGGTACAATAGCACTCCTAAATCTAGCTTCGTGGTTTTTAGAGTACATTGCTCTAAATTCTTTTTTTTTTTAATTAAAAAAAATTTTATTAAATTTTTTTGTATAGATTTTGTTTATTTACTTTTAGAGGAGAAGAGAGGGAGAAATAGAGAAACATCGATCAGTTGCCTCTTGTACATGCCTTAACCTGGGGACTGAACCTGCAACTCAGGCATGTGCCATGACTGGGAATTGAACCGGTGACCCTTTGCTTTGTGGGATGTTGCCCAGTGACCCTTTGCTTTGTAGGACGTCACCCAGCCAGCTGAGTCACACCAGTCACGGCCATTGCTGTAAATTCTTTGTTGAGGAGCTAAGATCCTGTATAAGGATACAGGTCCTCTGGCACTATCTTAACAAGTATTAATTGTCACTGCCACTTCAGTAAAAGTTTTTTATGATGGTGTAGAGCCAGCCTGTTGCTGTACTATGGAAATATTTTCAGGTTGTAATGCTGTAAATCATAGAAAAGTTTTATTTCTTCCATCAGTTCACTGCCAGAAATAGCCGTTTGTGCCAGATAGGGTCAATGGAACCAAAACAAATTTCCAAAGTCAAATTTTGTGTTTTCAGTTCTATACTCTCTCCATGTTAAATATCCTCTTTAGAAAAAAACAAAACATTTTTTAAAATTTGATTTTAGAGAGAGAGAGGAAGAGGGAAAGAGAACAACATTGATTTGTTGTACTCACCCATGCATTCATTGACTGACTCCTGCATGTGCCCAGACTGGGGATTGAACCTGCAACTTGGTGTATCGGGATGGCACTCTAACCAATTGAGTTACTGTGCCACAGCAAATACACTCTATTTTAAATGAATGCCACAAAGTTCCTTCATCTGACCACTGCCCCACTATGCAATAGCCAAAACTACATTGCTATGACAGTTTCCTATTTTCCTTTATGTCTTCATCTTGATTTTTTATTCCTACTTATTCTCAGGCCACCTTTTATTCCTTCTTGACAGTCACTATTTTGGTGATCTGTGCTTACCCAGCCAGTTTCTCCTCAATATTTCCAATCAATCCAGTGCACCTACTTGTTCATGGAGCAGCATTGACAGCTTCGGTGTTCTGTTTCTGACCTTGTCAGAAGGAACCAGGGGAGGCTTGTGGGACAGTGTTTACAAAGTCTGCAGTAGCGTGCAGTAATGTCCTAGGCCTTCACGTCCACTCATCACTCACCCACTGCCTCACCCAGAGCCACTTGGAATACTGCAAGCTCCATTCATGGTAAGTGCTCTGTATAGATGTACCATTTTTTAATCTTTTATGCTATATTTTTACTGTACCTTTTTTTGTATTTAGATATGCTTAGATACACAAATTCTAACCACTATATTACGATTGCCTGTAGTAGTCAGTACAGTAATGTGCTGCACAGGTTTGTAGCCTAAGAACAATAGACTAGACCATATAGCCTAGGTATGTAGTAGGCTATCCCACCTAGGTTTGTGTAAGAATGCTCTGTGATGTTCGCACAATGACAGTGTCACCTAACCATGCATTTCTCAGAACATATTCCCATTGTTACATGACTCTGATTTCTTGGAGAGAGGCCAGATATCACCTTTCTGTTTAATTTCTTACTTTGTTGTCTAGGAAAATATCTTTAACAATGTATTTATTTTGTTTTATAGTTCCACTAAAGTAAAAGGTGTTTTTTATTATAACGACACTTAATTGACAGGTAGAACAAGATTTACTAGTGCCCTGTGTATGCACATTAGGGATGATTGCATTATAATTGACTGAAGTAATGTTCTCTTAATATTAAATAATTTAACATACCTAAAATTGCTTTTCACAGCAAGAGGTAGTGAATATGTGAGTTTTATTTTTTGTTCTGTTTATTTTTAATGGAGGAGCCTTAATTCTTCTCAAATTGATAATAATTCAATGTTAGAAAAGCAGTGGGCTCTGTGAAGTAACTAGTTTGTTTTGTTTTTCCATTTTGTTTTTTTAAATACATAGACAATACAGGAAAATCTTGAATAATTTCCTTTTTCCACTGTTCCTACATCAGCTACTTTTATTTTTCATGTTTCAGAAGTCAGCTGTTGTGGGTTTCTTCCCCTTGCCTACCAACATTCTATTAAATTTGAATCTGTGGTATGTCTGGAATAACCTGTAAGATGTTTATGGTCTTTGCAGTTCCTTAAGATACAAGCACTACTCTGTAAAGTATTTCTTTTCTTTTCTTTTTCTTTTTTAAGGTTTTATTTATTTATTTTTAGAGAGAAGGGAAGGGAGGGAGAAAGAGAAGGAGAGAAACGTTGATGTGTGAGAGAAACATCAATTTGTTGTCTTTTGCATGCCCCCAACTGGGGACCAGGCCTGTAACCCAGGCATGTGTCCTGACTAGGAACCGAACCGCAACCCTTTGGTTCTTAAGCCAGCACTCCGTCCACTAAGCCACACCAGCCAGGACGTGAGGTATTTCATTCTTTATATTTTTATCATTAAATCAGAGTCCTAAGTATGCAGTTACTGTAGAGATTCCCTTTATCCTTTTTAGCTGCTCTGTCAGTGAAGCAGCATATGTGTCACCTCCACAGCATTAGCAGAAGCCAAAACTTGTGCTGGAGTACATCCAGAGTCCATAAAAACCTTTACAGCTTAGGGTTCCTTGCAGCTACTTAACCATGTCTAAAAGTCCTCACCGTAGAATGCTACCCAACTGCTTATGCACTTATTAGAGAAAAAGCTGACAGGCAAGTTCCATTCAGACTTTTAAGTAACTTTCCCCCCACAAGGTTCTTAGCTCCTGCCTCTGCCTTCAGATCCCAGTCCCCCAGTCTCCCAGGCCCGCAAGTTTCTTGCAGCTCTACTCCAATCGCCTTTCCCCCAAACCCACTGGGAACAGCAGCCTCAATATCATGGCCCTCCTGAAAGGCACTTGTTCTTCAGTCTGCATCATCACTCTTTGGCCTAGACCACTAGCTGAACACCACAGACTTAGGGTGAATATTTTATTACTTTGGATAATTAAGCAAAATTGCCTGAAAAGATTAAGAAAATATATATATTAAAATCCTGCCAACCACCAGAGAATTCAGTGGTATTGCTATGAGCTTAGATTTATGGCTACCATAGAGATACTTTGGATTGGGTAGGGAATTTCTGAGAGGCTCTTAGAATACAAAGTTTGAGATGAGGTTCTTGCCTATTTTTCTCTCTCATAATGATATTCATACCTCTTTGTAGGTAAAAACTATGTACTGAGGTAATTTGCTGTGTCCTCTCATTTCTGCTATGGCTTTTTTATCCTTATTACTTACAAACTAGCCTTTTAGAAATTTGGTTGTTAAAGCAATTCTCAGTCAGATGGAGCCTACTTGTACCAGACACTCACTACTCTGTAATTTTTTCAAATATACCTCCCAACCGTTTTCCCTTCCCACCTCTCTTATTGTTAATTGTCATTAGTGAACAATAAATACAGGTTGGAAAAGTATGTTGGTTCCCCTCAGACTTGCTAGGACAGAACACCAATCAAGAACAACTGAGAAGGATAGCAGGTGCTTTCTTATAAGGAGAAACATGCACTGACTTTAGAGCAAGAAAATACCTACCTAAAAGTTATGGAAGTTTCTTATCCAGAAAAAGTGGGCGCATTGGACATTAAATATAAAGTTCAATTAGGGAGGGAATAGTAGATGTTTCATTATAGTATATTCACAGGGGGAATATTCTAAGTTTAATGAAAACAAATATATATTATTTTTGGTGAATGCATTATCCTCAATGGTAATTTGGGGCACATGTGAAAATATGAACTAGGACTCTTTCTCTAAGGTTTACTTTGACCAGTCCTGGGAAATTGGAGAGCACACCTCAGTGGTAGGCCATACACTGTGCTATGGCATTTTGGTGCTGTCACTTCCTGTCCCTGAAAGTGTTTGATAAGAAAAGCACCACAAGGTGCAAAAAGAATGCAGGGAAGAAAAATAACAAAGTTAGGAAGAAGAGTGCTAGCCTTGGCCCACTCACTAGATGGGGTTTCTTTTTTAATGGCCAAAACAAAAAAGTCCATTTGTTAGGAGAAATAGAGTCCTAAATTAAGTACTTAAGAATCCTTTTTAGAAACATGGTGGATCATATAGAAACAGCTGCAGACAGATAAGAAGAAAGCCTAGATTTTTACTTTTTACCTGTGAAAATCACATTGGATACCACAAAAACCCTTTTTTGTTGCTCAAAATTGAGTATAACTACATTAGACATAGTGAGAAAACTGCTGAATTATGTTGATACCCTTTGCCTAAATGAGAATTTTTTTTTTTTTAAGCTTCATGTATAATCTTGTTTTCAACATTTCTGACAAACAAAAGCACTAGGCCCAGCCCTGTAGTTCACATGTCGTACTTCTTTCTTCTTCCCCAAGACCTTCATCAGCCTTCCTGGTTGCGTTTTTACCTGCACATGCTGCTCCAAAGACTCTGGTTTCTTACTTTTCCCCTATTCCATTTTTTCTATTTCTTTCTGAAGCTTCTTCCATCTCTTTTTCTTTTGTCTCATCTCATCTTTTGGGTTCCCCACTTTGATCTACTTACTTCTACTTCCCACTCTGTTGTCTCTTGCTAGCTCCAATATTTTTATTAATACAACATTTTGAAAAAGATAACTTTTACTCATAAATCCATTTAGTAACACCTTTTCTAGGAAATTGGCCTAGATATTCAAGAGTATTTTGTCATTGCTTTACCATACAGATGATATATATAATTAGCACATGCTTCCGATAAAGATCTTCACTGCTAAGCTAGTCTTTTCCTGTGTATATATTGACTTAGTAAAGTTTTCATACACATAGTACCTTCGGAGCAACATGTTCCGCACGGGTGAATTATCCCAGTACTGAAACTAAACTCTTGAAAGGTTAAATATAAAGCCCACTACATTTGATAGATGATATATGCAGTTGTTTTTCTTATTGATTTAGTCATGATTATGAATGGCAGTTCTTATGCCATGAAATAATGACTACCAAAATGTTGGGCTGTGTGGTACTGCTTGTTACACCTTTTCTTTTTCTCCATTACTGTAGGTGAGAAGTGGCCATTGTTCTCATTTTGGTAATCTGCTCTACTTCCAACTTCCTGCATCCAATCTGCTCTGGGGTCAGGAAACTAGGGGACCCCATAGAGTTTAAGTTGGAATATTCTTCTTTAGTACTTGAATTTCGTGTTAGCTATTTGGATTGCTTCTAAGCCTTATTTTTACATACTTCTTCATTCTTGGCTATGTAGGTAATCACATAGTAGCACCTCATTTATCTAGGTACCATTAAAATTTCATCACAAGAATTTGGAAAAATAAAGTAATTTTATAGACTACTTGCTCAAACTTGTTTACAACATATTCTGACACTTCCTACCAAGCAGTGGAATGGAGTACTGATTACATTTTACTTTTTTTTGTATTACATCTGTTTCACTTTTGTTTTTGTCCCCATAACCAGACTACATTTTTGTGATTGAGTTATGTTTTCCAGTTAAATATATGTGATTGCTTGGTTATAAAATACAATAGTGTCCTTTGTACTTTGTATGATTAATTGCGTAGTAGAAAAGAAGGCCAAGCAATTCATGTTCTTTAGGCTGACATTAAATTGTATTTACTCTTCAACTGACCCTTTTCTACTTTCAGGGGGAAAGAAACTTCTAAATCAGGAACCATGCCCTTCTCACACACCTCTTTCCTGGCCACTGTCAAGATCTAGAATAATGACTACAGGACTTTTTTGAAAATTGCTTTGATGTACTAGAACACTCAGTTCATATAGAATTTTACAACTTTACAACTCCAAGGGGTCATAGGGATCATCTGGATTACTGTATTTCAGATTATAAAATAGTACATGCATTTACATAGAACTTAGTGGTTTCTGACATACTCTAAACTTCTTTTATTCTTTCTTCTTTGAGTCTCACACTGTCCTAATGGGTGGTCAAGGCTTGTTTATCCTACTTTACAGATAAGGAAACAGTCTCAGGTTAAGGGCTTGGGCTGTATGTATTCCAGTTCTTTTAACCCCAAATCCCAGTATAGTTTATCACTAGCTCAGATGTTCTTCTTGAATTCTACTTACCTCAAAGTATTTGTTTTCACTTATATATTCATTTCAAAGTATATAGGTTGCAGTGATTTCTTTTCTGAGTCCTAAGACCTAGAATGTGATCTTCCTTGCCCATTAGAGATATCCTCTGTGAAGACTTGAAGTTTCTTTGCCTACTGGATGCTCAAAGTACTCAGCATCTCAGTGTTACCTAAATCCAGAGCAGTTACTCTGCACTCCATGTTTCTTCCTGTGTTTTGGCTGAGTGCCAGGAAGGTCAGTGGCTTCCCAGATTAGGGACCTGCTTATAACACTCCCCACCCCACCCCGCACACACACTCAGATTGGCACAGGGTTGTTTAGTAGTAACTCTCCTTGTATCATTAGATTATTGCTGCCCATTAGAGAATCTGTTATATCAGTGAGAGTCAAACTACTAATCTCTTTTAATTTATTAAGAGAATATCTTCCTTCCAGTCTCTGTTTTAGGTTTTGTTCACTACATACAGGATGGGGCAAAAGTAGGTTTATACATGTATGTACATGTTTCCCTTGTTATTTGTAGGTCTGAGTACATGTAGACTGCTTGGGAAAGCAGGACATCAGGACATCAGTGTGTATGAGTCCTGACTGACAGTGGACCATTTTGCTTTCCCGGATTGTTATTGAGCAACTCTCACGGGGGGGGGGGGGGGGGGGGTGTAGCTCTGGCCTCTGTATTCATATGCATATCATCAGGCACTCATTTTCTCATTCTTGTCGCCTTGTTTTTTCCTTTTTTTTTTTTTTTTTTTTTTTAAGGTCACTACAGCATGCCTTTTAATAGAGCCACAGTTCCCAAAACAAAGTAAAAAATGCCCAGTTATTTCCTCTCCTCTCTGCTCTTTGGAAAAGGCCTAAGAGCATCCCTTCAATCCTGTCCTTTACTTTCGAGACTCCATTTACTACCACACTCTGGCAATGGAGGAAGAATTCATTTTCCCTCAGTCTCAGAGTCAACGGAATAAGGCTTTTGCATGGATAGGTGAGCAATCACTGAGCTAATGGCCAGATTAAGGAATTTCTATGTCAATTTTGTGTGCCACAAGCCTTGCCCATTTCCTTTATGATTTATCAGTTCTGTGATTGGGAGAAGAGGTCCTGGACAAATATTTAAAATATGTGCTTAGAACAAAAAACATTCAGGAACCTCTGGTTTCCATGAGTAAATGTAAAGTATAACAAATGTGATCTATTCATCAGGGGGAAAATCTTTAGATTATTGGGACCCAATTGAGTCTCTTTTTCTGTATTAAATAGGAATAGATAGAAATTAGACTGGCCTCCAAATTTTAAGTTATTATTTATATTTGAGTGATGGAAATTTGAGTGATTTTTTTTTTAAGATTTATTTATTTAATTTTAGAGAGGAAAGAGGAAAGTAAACATTGATGTGAGAGAGAAACTTCAGTTGGTATGCACCCGAATGAGGACCAAGCCTGCAACCCAAGCATGTGTCCTGACCTGGATTCGAAATGGCAACCTTTCTCTTTGCAGGATGACGCCCAACCAGCTGAGCCACACTGGTCAGGGCTTCTTTTAGCTTTAAAAATATTTTTCTATTTTTTTAAAGCTTCATATAATGAACACATATTTTTCTTAAAATTAGATTTTAAAGGCTATCAAAAATAAGATATGTTTTTAGAAAGTATGTATGCAAGTAGCTTAATCTAGCTTCTCAGTACTGAAACATTATTCATAAGAAACTTTTTTTTTAAAGTAAATCCGCTTACATTATTATAATTCCCCTAAAATCCTGTCACATATAGTAAGCTTGGTTGTTTGCCACTAATATGACAGACCTATTGAGTTAGCCTCATGGGAGGTACGGCACCCTCGTCATCTCATTTCTTCTGAAAATTGTTAGAAAGAAAAACAAGATTTCCTTACCACACTCAGGTTTAGTCAGGAAAGCCCTTTATAAATGGAAACACTTTATTTTCTATTTCTACTATTATCTCGTCTCTTTCTTCCCCAAGGGATAGCATCACAGATGACGAATGGGTGACAGTTGCTGAGCTCCGATGGTGGCAAATTGCAGCAGATAGAGAGAGGGCGGAAAGATAAGGAAGCCAACTAGCTTCCTAGTACCTCTGAATTGGATTCTCCTGTGTGACTTCATATTTATATCTTTATTGCTCTCATAAACACTTTTTTCCCCAGTAGGGAGTCCAGAATTTGGCTCTGTTGTACAAGAGAACCCCACATCTGTAGGCAAAAATAGACCTAGCAACTCTAAAATACATGTGACCCCGGTAGTTCAGCCTTTACCCTCTTGGCCTCATATTCCCATTAGGTAGAAATAGAAAGGGCAAAGAAAACCTGTTTGGAAGAGATGGGTGATGCCCATTTTCATTACAAACTAGTAAATATTGACTAATATGTGCATAGCTGTGTTATTTGTTATAACCAAAGCCAATGCAAAAGATGTTTTATATACAGTATTGCCTCTAATGACAAATACATATGTATTGACAGCATAGGAAGTTGATATATTTTAGCTCTGTTAACTGAGAAATTCAATACTTTAACCTCTTTTGGATTCTTTAAAATTCACCTAAAATTATCTTACTTGAATGATTAAAGAAACTCTTTAAAGATTTTATTTGTTTTTCATTTTTAGAGGGAGGAGAAGAAAGGGAGAAAGAGAGGGAGAGAAACATCAATGTGCGAAAGATATTGGTTGCCTTTCGCACAACCCAGGCATATGTCCTGGCGGGATATCAAACCAGCGACCTTTTGGTTCCCAGGCCAGCGCTCAATCCACTGAACCATACCAGCCAGGGTGAATGATTAAAATTTGAAATGGTTAAGCACCGTATTTAAGTCTTTGTCAATCTAGCTAACACTCTTCGCCCTGCTTTGGTGATTCCCTGAGACCCCATCCCACCCATTTTGTAGGCCCACTCACGCTGCTTCCAGTGGCTTCTTCATACAAATGGCCTGTCTTGGCTCATGCTAGAGAATTTCCTAAAATCTCTCCAAGATCCACAAACCCCAAACAAGCAGAATCTGGCCTTGGTGTGCCCTGTACCTCTTGCTAAGTGGCCCAAGGCCTGGCACTAGTGGCAGCCAGCCTTGGTTCTCAGCTTCCTCCAAGGCCAGCACAGGTAGCAGCATCTACAGATCACTCATGCTAGGTGGCCCCAAACCGGGCACAGGTGACAGCTGATCTTGGCCTGTACTTCCTGGGAGACGCCTGAGCCAGCGCACCAGTGGACAGCTTCAGACCATACCAGAACACCACCCAACCACCTCCATGAATGACACACTAAAGGGGCAAACTTGTTGGGCACTAGAACCCCACTGAAGCGAGTCCTGCTCTGGGGGCTTAGCCTCTGCACAGCCTCTCCTCTGCTGTGGTTACAGCCAGTCCTCACAGCTGATCAGCCTAGGGTATCACTCCCATTGGTGTGCCATATGCATTCAAAGAGTCTCTGGGAGAACTTCAGGTGGAACAACATTCACTTCACTGGGGTGCTGGAAGGAGAAGAGAAAACAAGGAGTTGAAAACCTATTTGAAAAAATAATGATGGAGAACTTCCCTAACTGGAGAAGGAAAAGACAAGCCCAGGAAGCGCAGAGAATCCCAATCAAGGTGAATCCGAAGAGGTCCACACCAAGATATATCATAATTAAAATGCCAAAGATTAAAGACAAAGAGAATCTTAAAAGCAGCAAGAGAAAAGCAATTACCTATGAGGGAGCTCCTGTAAGACTGTCAGTTGATTTCTCAACAGTAACTTAGCAGGCCAGAAGGGATTGTCATGAAATCTTCAGTGATGAAAAGCAAGTACCTACAGTCAGATTACTCTACCTAGCAAAGCTATTATTTATAATTGAAGGACAGATAAAGAGCTTCCCAGATGAGAAAAAGGTAAAGGAGTTCATCACCACCAAACCATATTACTAGAGGTGTTAAAAGATCTTGTTCAGGAAGAAGAAAAAAATGAATAATTAAATAATAATAAATATATATATCAATAATTACTTTAAAAACAAATGTAATAAATGCTCCAATCAAAAGATACAGAGTTGCTGAATGAATAACAAAATAAGACCCTTACATATGAGTATGACCCAAAATAAAACAATTTATTTATAAAAAATAGTGTATTTATTGTACATGTTTAAACATCAGTCACCTTCAAAGTACTCTTTAATCAGTACACCTGTTGAGATTTTTTTCCCACTGCTCAAAATGGTTTTTGAAATCATCAATTTTGATGCCTTTTAGTGCTTCTGCTATTTTTTGTTTTACCTCTTCCACATCGGCAAAACATTTCCCTTTGAGGACTTTTCATTCAGAAAAACAAAAAAAAAGTTGCTCAGGGAAAGATCCAGTGAATAGGGAGGGTGGGGCTTGGAGATCATGTCATTTTAGGCAAAAACTGCTGAACACTCAGCATAGTGTGGGCAGGTCTGCTCATAAATCACCCATCATGAAATGGGCAAATGTGTTGAAAGAGTCTTGAGGAAAAATTCACTGAAGTCAAATGCAGCCTCTCACAACAACACCAGCTGGTACACTGATACATATGAGGTCCTAGAACACTCACCTATCAGGGGAAGCCTGTACTACAAGGGGCCTGCACTCCAAAAGATAATTCTGTTTTTTTTTAGGTCCCCCCTCATATACTGTCTACAAGAGACTCACTTCATATCAAAAGACACATAGAGACTGAAAAGAAAGGGATGGAAAAAGATATTTCATGGAAACAAAAAAGCTGGGGTAGCAACACTTATACTAGACAAAATAGACTTTAAAACAAAGCCTATAAGAAGAGATAACAAAGGACCCAGCAATACCACTTCTTGTTATTTATCTGAAGAAATCCCATATACTCAATAGATAAGGCACATGCATCTATATGATTGCAGTATTATTTACAGTAACAAAGATATGGAAGCAATCTAGGTGTCCATCAGTAATTAATGATAAAAAAAAAAGTGGTGCATATATACAATGGAATATGACTCAGCCATAAAGGAAAAAGAAGAATGAAATCTTGCCATCTGCAATGATATAGATAGACCTAGAGGGTATCATGCTGAGTAAAATAAGGCAGAGAAAGACAAAGGTCATATGATTTCACTTGTATGTAGAATCTAAAAAACAAAATAACAAGCAAACCAGAAACAGATTTGATACAGAGAACATTCTGATGGTTGTCAGATGAGAGAGGATTTGGGGGATGGATGAAAAGGGTGAAGGGACTAAGAATTACAATAGTAGTTGTTGAATGGTTGTGGTAATGTAAACTAGAGCAATAGTGAATACAGTATTCCCTTACTTATCGCGGGTATTATGTTCTAGACCCCTCCAGCGCATTTTATTTATTTATTTATTTATTTATTTATTTATTTATTTATTTTTTTTTTTCATTAGAACAACTCAGCAAAATAAAATTCCGGTTTATTGGTGGGAACAACATTGTTTCACACATACATCAAACAGGCCAAAAAAAATAAACAGCAACTTCATAGACAAAAAAAGGAAAAAAAAAGCAACCTTTTATCTTGGGCCTTTTTAACCATCTCATACAAACCAACTACTTATAGTACAGCTAAGTACATACACAGAAAGTTACTGGAATGCTCGGAATAAGATTGTTTTTTTGTTGTTGTTTTTGCTTTTTTTACAAGGTTTTTTTTTCTCCTTTGAGATTATAATGAACATGGTCACACCACAAGTAAAGTCGGAAGTAGGACAGAGAACGCTCCAAAGGCTGGTTTGGTCATCCCGAGATCATTAAAAATGGCTGACCCCTAACAATATGTACAAAAATATAAAATTAAATAAAAAATACAAACAAATTTTCCTTTTTAAAGTACTTTTAAGAAAAAAAGCAGGGCCTTGGAAGTTTTGGTTTTTTTCCTCCCCTGTTGCAAATTCACGTGTGGTTTGGGGTGGGTGGTGGAGAGCGCGTGTCATCGCGACGGGCGGGCGGGACTCTACTCGAAGGTGACCATGTTTAGATTCTGAGACGGGAAGTGGAGGGTGAATAGGTCACGGCGGCCTTTTTTTAAGTTTAACTTTTCCTTTTTTGCTGTCTAGTCATCCTCATCTGTCTTCTGCTTCTTGGTGTCAACATCGTCATCCTCATCGTCTTCAGCTGCCCGTTTGACCGTAGCTGCCTCAGCCTCCTCATCTTCATCTCCATCCTCTTCCTCACCATCACCTTCCTCCTCCTCCTCCTCCTCCTCCCCTCCTTCTTCCTCTTCTTCATCTACCTCATTGTCAGCCTCCTGCTCCCCATTTTCCTCATTAGCGTTGCCATTAGCAGGTGCATCTCTTCCATTCTCTGCCTCCTCCACAACTTCCTTCTTCTCCTTTAAGTCCTTGGTGGTGATCTCGGAGCTGGTATCCACGGCCGCGTCTGACATGCTGGGCGCGCCGGTGATCCTATGCAGCGGACTTTAAAAAAAAAAACAAAAACGGGAGTTCGAGGACTCTGGCGAAGAAGCTGCCGGAGTCCGCAGTGACTGAGGCGCGCGGCGGAGGTGGATGCAGCGAGTGGCGAGGCAAACACAGGAACAATGCCTAGTATTTATATATATTTTAAGGCTTTATAAACCCTCCCACACACTTATAAACCGTTCCCAGTCCCTTATTAACCTTTCCCAGTCCCTTATTAACCTTTCCCAGTCCCTTATTAACCTTTTCCAGTTTTTTAAACACTACTTATGTTCTTAAACATATTCTACTCTCTTTAACCAGCGTAACTAACAACATACATATACAGTACCACAAAATCCCATGACATAGTGAAAAATCTGCAATAAATAATTAAATATAGTATTTTTTAAAATTCCATGATACAGTGAGGCTGCGATAGGTGAGCCGTGATATAGAAAGGGATTACTGTATAGTCATTAATGTACTATGTATGGTGTCAGATGGGTATTAGATATATCAGGGTGATGACTATAAATATCACTGGGTTTTACACCTGAAACTGATATAATACTGTATGTCATCTATAATTGAAAAATATTACTTAGAAAAAGAAAAGCTACGAAAAAAAGGTAAAAAGTTTTGAAATGGTTGGGAACTACGCTTTAGAAGAGAGAAGTGTTAGGATTTTTCTAAATGGTGATGTAAGTGTTGAAACATGCAAGTTTGAGAAGTAAATTAACTTATAAAGGGAAGTTACAATTCATTTATTTAATGTATCATTCTATAATGTGTTATTTTCACATCTCTTTTTTTGTGTGCGTGTGTGATGTAGTAAAGCAGTCTTTATTCAAAAGCTATACAATTTTGGAAAAACAGCTTTCCACATGTATGTCCCTTAAGCCTATCAATGAAAGCTAAAATCTTTTAACTCCTTAGTTACAGCTTTAATCAGTTAAGCCTGTAAATTAAGGCTAAACTCTTTAACTCTTTAATTACAGCTTTAATCACTTAAGACTATGGATTAAGACAAAACTAACTCCTGAGTTCCTGTCATTCTCCCTATTAGTTTTTAATTATCTTATTTCTATAGGATTAGTTTACAAACTAAAACAACGTAAGATACAAAAGCTACACAACTTTGGAAGAATGGCACGCACGCTTCTGCCTCAGAGCCCATGCCCTCTAGAACACCCAAAGAAGAATAAACATGCAACCCTCTGCCAGACCAGCCCAATCCTAGGCTATTCCCAGAGTTTCTTCTCCCATCTAAAATACCATCCTTTGGGAAATGCAGGCTACTGCAGCACAATCATCCAGGCATCCTCGAGGAAGAGAGCCCCTTTTCCTAACTTTTTTTTTAAAATAATTTATTTATTTATTTATTTATTTTTAGAGAGAGGGGAAAGGAGAAAGAGAGGGAGAGAAACATCAATGTATGGTTGCCTCTCACTTGTGCCCTCAACTGGGGACCTGACGTGCAACCTAGTCATGTGCCCTGACTGGGAATCGAACCAGTGCCACTTGGCTTGCAGGCCGATGCTCAGTCCACTGAGCCACAGCAGCCAGGGCTTTCCTAACTCTTGAGAACAAAAATAAAGTGGCAATTAAAATAACTAAGAGTAAATAAAAATTGAAAAATCAGAAGATTAAAATAGCACTCTTTCACAGTATTTTATTAAAGTGAACTAGCTGACTATGCTTCTTGAGAATAACTCATATGGAACATTTCTAAAATAGAAACCTCATCAGAATTACCCCTCCTCAACCCCCACAAAAAAAAATAAAATAAACTTACTTCTGATATTAGCCATTTTGAGGTAGGAGATTAATTTATGATCACATTATAGAAGGAGCAAAGACTTAGTGCATTTTTTGAATATTAGATACAGAGATTTCATGTTAATACCAGATTTATGATTAACTCTGATGCTGAAAAGGTTCTTTATAGTACATAAAATTAAGCCCCCAAATAAAGTATCTTTCACCCAAAATCATTCTAAATATACAAGTTAAAATATCAAAGGAGGTATAGCTTGTCTTTGTAAATTTTTAAAACAATTGCATGGTCTTTCAGACTTATAATTAAAATTCCTGATGATTTTTTGTTTGTTTTGTTCATGGAATCATTAACTGTATGTTGTTTGTTATTTTCATAATGTTGACTGCAGGTTCTGTACATTTAGATGTATGGGATCTCCTATTTATGATTCAGTTTAATCATATCTTGTAGTATAATATATGCAGTTTTTTTTTAAAGATGCATACACACATATAAAATGATCTACTTTACTTTCTGCCTCCTTGGAGTTTGTACCAGTGCTACAATCCGTGCCAAAGCATGGTCCTCCTCCCTCCTCCCTGTGCTTCAGTAGTTTTCTTCTGCTGACAGGCTTTATTCCCTGCCTTCCTGGAACCCACTCCAGAAATAAACCATTCTCTGTGTACTCAAACTTAGACATACCAATCCCTAGCAATCTCTGCCCTCTCTGCCACAGGAAGCATTAGGACCTGACTTCTATAACAGCTGCATATAATATCTTTGTTTAGTTGATAGCTTTGTTTTTATATTGTGATAAAAGTGCATTGATATTATATGAATTATCTACTGCCTCTAAGAAATTACAAGTCATAAGTTATGAAGTTTTAACCAAGATTTCAAAAATCCATATCTTCATATATAGTATATTTATTTGGGGTTTTAAAGCAATAGAGACTCTCGTAATCATTTGGACCAAATCAGAGACTCTTAACTCTTGAATCTTTCAGCTTTTCCCACCAAAGTCTGTTTCAGTTTTCCTTTTTATTTTCTCCTTATAGTGGACATTTGGGAGCAATAAAAATAAGAAGAAAGGAAAAGCCAGAAAAATAGAGAAGAAAGGAACCATGAAGAAACAGGCCAATAAAACTGCTTCCTCGGGCAGTTCGGACAAAGAGAGTTCAGCTGAGAGTTCAGCCCCTGAGGAAGGTGAGCCAAGCAACCTAGACCCTGGGATTGCACTCCCACTTGTTGTCGGGGTGAATATGCAGAGTCAGAAATGGAGGGGGAAAGTGTATGCATTATAGCAGTTCATAACAGTTTTGGTGGTCATGGATCTTTTGAAACTCTGAATGAAGGAAAAGTACATGCAGTTCCAAAGGTTAATAAGGTCCTTGAAACCCATCCAGGAAACCCGTGAGGAGTCCCTGAATTAGAGTGTCAACTCATTTTATTCTGAGTGCCTTCCCTTCCCTCTTTCTTATACATGTTCTGACAGAGGAGGAAAATCCTTGAACCAGATACAAAACTCAGTAAACAAATGTTCTTATTAGGAATTCACTAATCAATTTAATGACTCATTAAAACATTAATTTTTTATTTTTTTTTAAAGATTTAATTTATTTATTTTCAAGAGAGGGGAAGGGAGGGAGAAAGAGGGAGAGAAACATCAATGTGTGGTTGCCTCCGCCTGCTCCAACTGGGAAACTGGCCCACAACCCAGGCATGTGTCCTGACTGGGAATCAAACTGGTGACCCTTTGATTTGCAGGCCAGCACTCAATCCACTGAGCCACAGCAGCCAGGGCCATTGATTTTTTTTTTTTAATGTCAACTAATAAATACAGAAGAAATGATAGTTAGAAAAATCACCGTTTTTCAACCATTATGGTAATAATTGATTTACTCAAAAATTGTCAAGTGTTAAAACCATTGGGTTAGAGTTTGTTGGAGAGCAAGATATTTATAGTTCCAAAGCATCTACCTGTTATACTTACTACAAAGGGGGGAAAAAAGTGCCTTTACAAAGAAAAATCTGGGGGAGATATTTATAGTTTCAAAGCATCTACCAGTTATACTTACTAACTACAACGGGGGGGAAAAAAGTGCCTTTACAAAGAAAAATCTGGGGGACACCGCCTTAACCAAAAATCCAAATCAGTATCACTAGTAGTAGAACAAACAGATGTCAGGTACTTCCTGATGTGATATTTTGAAAAGGACACAATCACTTAGGGAGTATTCTTGCCAAAAATTCAAAACTTGGATAGTGCTTGATGAAGCCAATCAACCCAAATTGGGGCATTTGATAACAGTGGCTATTTAAATTTGAATTAACTAAAACTTAGAATTAAAAATTCTGTGTCTCAGTTAATTTTACTAGCCACATTTCAATTGCTCAGTACCCATATGTGGAGGCTACTGCTTAAAAAATATTTTCATCATCACCTCATAAAAATCTTTTTATTTATTTTTTAATTCTCATCCAAGGACCTGCTTATTGAGTGTAGTTAGAGGGGAAGGGATGGGGAGAGAGAGGGAAACGTTTGTGTGAGAAAGAAACATCAACCAGTTGCTTCTTGTAGGTCCCCCGACCGGGTACCAGATCCACAACTTTTTGGCTCACAGAACAACGCTCTAACCAACTGAGCCACACCAGCCAGGGCTCATAAAATTCTGTTAGATTATTTTAGGTTTATACTCTTCAAAAATTCAATGGCATGAAAGACAAAAAAGAAAAAAAAGAAAAACAACTCTTGTCGATTAAAGGCTAGTGGAGAGACATGGCAACCAACTGCAATATGTGATTCTAGATTGAGTCCTTTGGCTGAAAAGTGGCTGTAAAGGACATATTAGAACAACTGGTGAAATTTGAATATGGAGTGTGTTAGGTAAGGGTATTACACCAATGTTAAGTTTCCTGAATCTGATAATTATATAATTGGTTATGTAAACAACTCTTTTTTTAGAAGTATTTAGGGATAAAGGGTTACAATCTCTACAACTGTCAGTGCAGCAAAATGAATAATAAAAATGGATATATTATTTTATATATATAGAAAGAAAGTAAATTAGCAATGTTAACAATCGGTGAACCTAAGTTAAAAGATGTATTCTTGGCCCTGGTGTGGCTTAGTGGATAGAGCACTGGCCTGTGAACCAAAAGGTCGCCAGTTCGATTCCCAGACAGGGCACATGCCTGGGTTGTGGGCCAGGTTCCCAATTGGGGGCATGTGAGAAGCAACCACACATGGATGTTTCTCTTCCTCTCTTTCTCCCTCCCTTGCCCTCTAAAAATAGATAAATAAAACAGTTTTAAAAAAGATGTATTCTTGCAACTTTTTTCTTTAGGTCTGCAGTTTTTTTAAAAAATGAAAGTTAAATTAAAAAGAACATTCTGGTTTATATTCCAGCCTTAGTTTCCCTAACCTGTGTTTAACATTTGCCAAAGGTAGACCAAGGGAGCTGAGATGACCATATGCCACTTCACCTAGGAGAGTCAAGGACTAATGGTTAACAACACGGGAATCACGTGTGACCTGGCTTCTCTAGTCAGAGCGTAATCTTGTGTTTGGGCCTTTGTTGCAGGTGAAGTGTCAGATTCTGACAGCAACAGCTCCTCCTCCAGTTCAGATTCAGACTCTTCTTCAGAAGACGAAGAGTTCCACGATGGCTATGGAGAAGACCTCATGGGAGATGAGGAAGACAGGGCTCGTCTAGAGCAGATGACAGAGAAGGAAAGAGAACAAGAGCTGTTCAACCGCATAGAGAAGAGGGAGGTGTTGAAAAGAAGGTAACGTTGTAGTTTCTTAATGATTAAATAAAATAATAAAATAATTTCCCCAAATTTACATTTGGAACCCTGTCTCCACAGAACTTAATTAAGACTTGGAATTTATCATCATTATATATAAATTAGACATTTCATTATCCTTTTAGCATGGTTTTTGTATTATATTTAAAAAACTCAAATGTTAAGTTGCTGTTTGATATTCAGAAGCCATGTTTAAATGGCAAAAGTTTTTCCTTAACTCCTAAGAGAATTTCAATGTAAAAATAAACTTAGCTTTTGTCTCAGGAAATAAAATAGTCTTCAGAACTAGAATTTTCCCCTACCTACCTTATATCATAAAAGAAAAATAGAAGCATTTTGTTTGGCAGCAGTTAGTTCCACTTCATCTGCGAGCCTATTAGTCCCTTCCAGAGACCATATTAAGTGTGATGAGTTACCCTAGACAAGAATGTTTGGCTTTTAGTTAGCAGCAACTAACAGACATTTGGTTTGACTGAATGCTTCCAAGATTACCTGTATTAGAAAAACAAGACTTAAGAATCTGTGCCAGAGTTGCCACATGGTTTGGGATGACTTTTAAATTTTGTTTTTCTGAACTGTGGAAAACATAACAAGAGATTTTTATATAAGGCCAATAGGGCCCTGTGAGAAAATAACAAAGAAGCTCAAGAGTAATGTGTGGCTTATCTCAAGGTTTTTATTATATTTTGGTTTTTATATTTTTCACCTTACATGAATGAGGCAGTTGCCTGATTCAGTAACTTTTTTTAGTGACTGGAAAAATGTTTACAATGATGATCATTAAGACAGAGGTTCTAAGCCATTCACAGAAACTGAGATTTTTCTTTTTTTTCCACCCTCACCTGAGGACATTTTTTTACTGCATTTAGAGAGAGAGGAAGGGAGAGAGAGAAACATCATTTGGTTGCCTCCCATATGCACCCAGACTAGAGACCAAACCTGCAATCTAGCCATGTACCCTGACCAGGAATTGAACCACCAACCCTTTGGTTACAGGACAGCACTCCAACCAACTCAGCCACACCAGCCAGGGCAAATTGAGATTTTTTTTTTTTTATAGTTCATTTGTTTGGCTGCATGGCAGTGCAATAGAGTAACTCAGAAATACCCTGCATCTTTTAAGATAAAGGTCTTTGTGTAGATCTCATTTAATCATCATAATTGATCTTTTTATGTAAAATCCATTATCATCCCATTTTATATCCTGTAACACCAGTAGCAAGATAATATTTTCAGTTGTTAGATTCTTCACCTTTTATAAGGCTGCCTCTTTTATTTATTTGTTTGTTTGTTTGTTTTTAGAGAGGGGAAGGGAGGGAGAAAGAGAGGGAGAGAAACATCAATGTCTGGTTGCCTCTTGCATGCCCGCAACTAGGGACCTGACTCGCGACCCAGGCATGTGCCCAGACTAGGAATCAAACCAGTGACCCTTTGCTTCACAGGCCAACACTCAATGCAATGAGCCACACCAGTCAGGGCTAATATATGTATTTTTAAGTATTTATTTATTTTTAATTTTTTATTATGTTTTTTTATTACCATTTATTCCCCTTATACTCTCTTCCATTTCTACCCACCCCTCCTCCTGTTTATTTATTTTTAGAAAGAGGGGAAGGGAGGGAGAAGGATAGGGAGAGAAACATTGATCAGTTGCCTCTGCACTCCAGTCGGGGACCAAACCTGCAGCCCAGGCATGTGCCCTGACCAGAAATCGAACCAGTGACCTCTCACTTTGTGAGACAACACTCCAACCAACTGAGCCACACCAATCAGGACAGGCTGTCTCTTTTTAATTTTTTTTTTTTTTTAAATTTAAGGTGAATTCAGGCAGCCATAAAAGGTAGCTTGGTTGTAGAAAGAGCACTGATATTTTCAGTCAGAAGTCTTGGCTTAATTCAAACTAACTGTGCAGGTGATCTGAATTAGTCCCTTTCCCTCTTACTGCTTCAGCTTCTTCCTTGGGGATTGTTGTAAGATTTGAGTGAGATGATACCTATAAGAACATTAAAAGCTATAATTTAAAAAATAATTTTATTGAAATATATTTTACATACCATAGAATCTACCTATTTAAAGTGTACATGGTTTTATATATTCACGAAGTTGTGTAACCATCACCACACTTAACTTCAGAACATTTCCATCACCCCAGAAAGAAACCCTGTAGTCATTGGCAGTCTATTCTCTATTTCCTCCCAAGCCTCCCAGCCCTAGGTAACCACTGATGTACTTTCTGTCTGTATAGATATGTTTATTTCTGGACATTTTATGTAAATGGGATCATACATATAGTCTTTTGTAACTGGCTTCTTTTAGTACATTTTTGAAGTTTATACACATAGCACATATCAATACTTCATTTTTTTCATGGCTAAATAATATTCCATTGTATGCATGCACCACAGTTTGTTTATCCATTCATCTGTTGATTGACATTTGAGTTTTTTTCACCTTTTTGCTGTTGTGAATAGTGCTAATATGAATATTTATGTACCAATATTTGTTTGAGCACCTATTTTCAGTCCTTTTGGGTGTATACCTAGGAGTGGAATTGCTGGGTCCTATAGTAATTTTGTGTTTCATTTTGAGAACCCACCAAACTGTTTTACGCAGCTCCTACACCATTTTACATTCACACCAGCGATATATAAGGGTTTCAGTTTGTCTGCATCTTTGCCAACACTTGATATTTAACTTTTTTTTTCCGTAATAGCTATCCTGATGAATGTGATTTTGATTTGCATTTTCCTGTTGCCTAATGATGTTCAACATCTTTTCATGTCCTTGTTGGCTATTTCTATATTTTTGGAGAAATGTCTGTTCAAGTCCTTTGCCCTTTTTTTAAAAAAAGATTTTATTTTATTTATTTAAAGAGAGGGAAAGGTAGGGAGAAATAGAGGGAGAGAAACATCAATGTGAAAGAGAAACATCCATTGGTTGATTCTCGCACGTGTCCTGGCTGGGAATCGAACCTGCAGTCTTTTGCTTTGCAGTATGACATCCAACTAACTGAGCCGTGCCAGCCAGGGCCCTTTGCCCATTTTTTAACTGGGTTACTTGTCTTTTTATTGTTGAGTTGTAAGTGTTCTTTCTATAGTCTAGTTACTAGACCTTTATCAGATACATAATTTGCAAATATTTTCTCCCATTCTGTAGGTTGTAGTTTTCACTCTCTTGATAGTGTTGTTTGATGCACAAAAATGTTTAATTTTGATGAAGTACAATTTATTTTTTTTCTTTTCTTGCTCAAGCTTGTGTTATCATATCCAAGAATCTATTACCAAATCCAAGGTTATGAAGCTATACTCCTATGCTTTCTTGTAAGAGTTTTCTAGTTCTAGTTCTTATATTTAGGTCATTGATCCATTTTGAGATCATGTTTGTAAATGGTGGAAGTAGGGATCTATCTTTATTCTTCTGCATGTCAATTTTCAGTTGTCCCAGTTCCATTTGTTTAAGAGACTATTCTTTCCCCAGTCTTGGCACTGTTGTCAAAAATCAATTGTCTAGCCCTGGCTGGGTAGCTCGGTTGGTTAGTGTCCTAATGATATGCGAGGGTTATGGGTTCGATCACCAGACAGGGCACATACAAGACACAACTAATTAATATATAAATAAGTGGAACAACAAGTCATGTTTCTCTCTCTCTCTCTCTCTCTCTCTCTCTCTCTCTCTCTCTCTCTTTCTCTTTCTCTCTCTCGCCCCCCCCACCTCTTCCTCTCCCTCTCTTCCTCCCTCCCTCTCCTCCTTCCTCTCTCTCTGTAAAATCAATTTTTAAAAAATCAATTGTCCATAGATATATGGGTTTATTTGTTGACTCAATTCTCTCTCATTGAGCTGTGTCTGCCCTTTTGCCCTGGCTGGTGTGGCTCAGTGAGTTGGGCGTCATGCATGGGCTGAAGGGTTGCTGGTTCCATTCCCAGTCAGGGCATATGCCTGGGTTGCGGGCCAGGTCCTCAGTTGGGGTGTGCAGAAGGCAGCCGATCAATTTTCTCTTGCATATCCATGTTTCTCTCCCTCTCTTTCTCCTTCCCTTCCCCTCTCTCTAAAAATAAATAAAATCTTAAAAAAAAAAAAAAGTTTGGTAGAATTCACCAGAAATGCCATCTGCACCTGAGCTTTTCTTTGTGGAGAGTTTTAAAATTGTTAATTCAAACTTTTTTTTTTTGAGATATTATATTTTATTTATTGTTTTTCTATTACCATTGTCCCATTTTTTTCCCTTGTTGCTCCTCCTACCCCACAAGCCCCCCTCCCACAATCAATCCCCACCCCATTGTCCATGTCCATAGGTCATTCATACTAGTTCCTTTCCCCCCTTTTCCCTCTCCCACCTCCCCCCTGGCCACTGTTAGTCTGCTCCTTGTTTACATGTCTCTGGTTCTGTTTTGCTCATTTCTTTGTGCTGTTCATTAGTTTTCTGTATTAGGTGATATCATATGGTATTTGTCTTTTACTGCCTGGCTTATTTCACTAAGCATATTACTCTCAAGTTCCATCCATATTGTCGTGAAGGGTAGGAACTCCTCCTTTCTTTCTGCTGCATAGTACTCCATTGTGGAAATGTATCAGTTTTTTGATCCACTCATCTACAGATGGGCACTTCGGCTGTTTCCAGCACTTGGCTATTGTAAATAGCGCTGCTCTGAGTATAGGGATACATAGGTTCTTTTGAATTGGGGTTTCAGGATTTTTCGCGTATAATCCTAGCAGTAGTGTTGCTGGATCAAGAGGCTTTTCCATTTTTAGTTTTTGAAGAAATTCCATACTGTTTTCCATAGTGGCTGCACCAGTCTGCATTCCCATCAACAGTGCACTGGGGTTCCCTTTTCTCCACATCCTTGTCTACATTTGTTTGTTGATTTGTTGATGATGACCATTCTGACCGGTGTGAGGTGGTTTCTCATTGTGGTTTTTATTTGCATCTCTCTGATGGCTAGTGATGTTGAGCATTCTTTCATATGCCCGTGGGCCCTGTGTATGTCCTATTTGGAGAAGCGTCTGTTCAGGTCCTTTGCCCATTTCTTAGTTGGGCTGTATGTCTTCTTGGTGTTGAGTGGTGTAAGTTCTTTATATATTTCGGAGATCAAACCCTTGTCTGATATATCATTGGCAAATATGTTTTCCCATATGGTTGATTCCCTTTTCATCTTGCTGACGTTTTCTTTCACTGAGCAGAAACTCTTTAGTTTGATGTCATCCCATTTCTTTATTCTTTCCTTTATTTCCCTTGCCCTAGGAGATATATCGATGAAAATATTGCTACATGGGATAGCTGAAATTTTACTGCCTATGTTTTCCTCTAGGACTCTTATGGTGTCATAGCTTGCATTTAAGTCTAAAAATTTGGAATGCTTCACGAGTTTGCGTGACATCCTTGCACAGGGGCCATGCTAATCTCTGTATTGTTCCAATTTTAGTGTTATGTGCTGCCAGAGCAAGCACACTAATTCAAACTTTTATTATAGGTCCTACACTGACTTTTCTATCTTCTTGAGTCATTTGGTGGTTTGTGACTTTCTAGAGATTTTTTTCATCCCATCTAAATTACCTAACTTGTTGCCATACAGTTGTTTATAGTGTTCCCTATGATCTTTTTTTATTTCTGTAAGGTTGATGGTGATGTGTCCTCTTTCATACCTGATTTTTGTAGTTTGAGTCTTCTCTTTTTTCTTGTTCATTCTAGACAAAGGTTTATCAATTTTGTTGATCTTTTCAAAGAATGAGCTCTGGTTTTATTGATTATATTGTTTTTCTATTTTGTTTCATTAATTTCTGCTCTAATTTTTATTCTTTTCTTCTGCTTGTTTTATATTTAGTTTGTTCTTTTTCCACTGTCTTAAGATGGAAGTGAAGTTATTGATTTGAAATCTGTCTTTATTTTTAATATTGTCATTTACAGCTATACATTTCTCTTTAGGCACTGCATTAGCTACATTCTATAAGTTTTGATACATTGTATATTCATTTTCAGTCATCTTAAATTATTTTCTAATTTCACTTGTGATTTCTTCTTTGACACATTAATTATGTAGGAGTGTGTTGTTTAATTATTAACTGTTTCAAAAAGGAGTAAATTTATAACAGTGCACCCCTATCTTTTATCTTTTTACATTATAAAAGTACATTTGGAACCTTAATAATAACTGAAAGGATATAAAATTTTTTTGAGTACTGTGTTAAGAACTAAGTAAAAATTTGACTGTTGGAGTTATTTTGGAGTGATATATTAAGAGTTTGATGTTTATTTTATTCCTTTCTGCTGTCCATAATGTTCCCTAAATTCACAAACACAAAAACGTTTTATTTCACAAAAGCCTGATTTTTATTATAGACAGGAAGTCTAGATTGCACTTAAGAGAATAGTGTATTTATTGATATGTTTGCTGAGGTGGGGGGAGGGGGTTTCTAATGAAAGAGGGAAAACAGTCTTATTCAAATACAGCCTTTGTCTTCACCACTTCAGAATGTGACAGCGGCACTCTCTGGCTTCGTTCTGTCTCTAATGGAACACCATTGGTGTTGATTTAAAAATCAATTATTTCTATTATATGAAGGTTAAGGAAGAGCTGTGTTGTTACCACCAGGATATAATAGTATCCTGAATATTTTCCCTCATTTTAAGTTTATTCCAGCTTAATGCTTTTAAGTACTTTTGGTTTACTTATATTCAATATATTTTTTAAGATTTTTAAAATTTATTTATTTTTAGAGAGAAGGGAAGGGAGAGAGAAAGAGAGGGGGAGAAACATCGATGTGTGGTTGTTGTCACGTGCTCCCAACTGAGGACCTGGCCCTAAACCCAGGCATGTGCCCTGACTGGGAATCGAATCGGCAGCCCTTTGGTTTGCAGGCCAGTGCTCAGTCCACTGAGCCACACCAGCCAGGGCTATATTAAATATTTTTATAGTACTTGTACATTGGAGTTTCTTGCAGAAAGCCAAAACATTTATTAACTCCTTCCCTCTACTTACTTCCTTTTTCCTATCTAATAGAAATCAGTCTTTACAAATATTTCATTAGCACTTAAAAACCAAACAAATATCTCTTAACCAGATTTGAAATCAAGAAAAAACTAAAAACAGCCAAAAAGAAAGAAAAGAAAGAAAAAAAGAAAAAGCAAGAAGAGGAGCAGGAAAAGAAAAAACTGACACAGATTCAAGAATCTCAGGTAGGAAATTCAATGGATGTCATTATCCAAAGAGTAAAATCTGTTTTGAGTGTGTATTTATATAAAAAACTGGTTTGTATTAATCAGTAAATATTAGCTATGATCTAGGGTGTCCTTCTTGAAAGCGCTTACTCCTATAATTCTTAAGCTTTCTGTTTATTAGGCAGGTAAGCTAGGGGCTGAATTTACTGCTCTCTCCTCTTTGTCCACAAGAGGATGCTCTCTCCTTTTAAGCAAGTTTCAGTTTCTGCAGCAAATGTAGGTTTACGGTGAAGAACTGAATGATTGTTGGGTATAGAAAATCCTACTAGCAGTTGGTAAAATAGCCATCCTACATATCTTTCCCTTCCCAGGTAACATCCCATAACAAGGAACGGCGTTCCAAACGGGATGAGAAACTAGATAAGAAATCTCAAGCCATGGAGGAGCTAAAAGCTGAGAGAGAAAAACGAAAGAACAGAACAGGTAAGTGGGGAAAATATAATGCTACTTTGTGTCTTTGATCATAAAAATGATTTGACTTCCTGGTGCCCATTTTAATTTTTCCCATTTTTCAGCTCTTTTATTATGGGAAATTCCAAACACATATAGAGTATAGTATAATGAACCCCCATGAACCCATCATCATCCAACCTCAACAATCAACTCATGGCTAATCTTTTTTTTTTTTTTGCAGAAGTTACAATAAAAATCTTTATTGAGGCACTAGCTGGTGTGGCTCAGTTGGTTGGAGCATCATCCCATAGACCAAAGGTCATGAGTTCAATTCCCAGTCAGGGCACATACCTGGGTCACGGGTTTGGTCCCCAGCTGGGGCATGTATGGGAGGCAACCAGTCAATGTTTCTCTTTCTTCCCCTTCCTATCTCTCTGGAATTTTTTTTTTAAAGGGAATTATCAAAAAATTTTTTGTTTAATCTTTATTTAGGTTTGGTCAGTACAAATAGATACAGAGTCAAAGAGCAATATGCATTAACAGGGTACAATGGTTCATAAAAACTGAATAACTGTGTACACAGATGTCTTAAACATTTCATCACCTAAAGGGAAACTGCACAGATTTATGATGGAGAAAACTGTACCTAACACTGAAACTACTGTGGGACTCCATCAATAAGTTATACTTAGAGTGATAAAACTACTGTACTGGGCAAACTTGGCAGTTATAAACCCACACCTACTCTTAACAGGTCTGAATAGTGCATAAGAATAATAAAAGTAACTCATGGCCAGTTTTGTTAAAGCCCCACTCCCTCTTCCGTCATGTTATTTTGAAGTAAATTCCAGCATCATTATGTTTCAACCATAATTACTTAAATACTATTGAAAAGATAAGGACTCTTGTTTTAAATATAACTAATGTACCTAAAAATGGTAAGGATTCCCTTAATATTATATTACTGTATCCAAATATCTAGTCAGTGTTCAATTTCTCTTGTTTTAGAATTAAAATGTACTAATTTGGTCATTTAAATAAGGATCATAAATAAAATCCAGACATTGTGGTTTGTTAATATATCCCCAAAGTCGCTTCATCTATAGATTTTCCTGTCCATCTCTTTTTTAGCCCCTTCCAACTTATCTGTTGAAGAAATCAAGTCATTTATCCTGTGGTTTCTCACAGATGCTAAGTACATCACATTGGTGTTGTTGAATGTGTACTTCTAGTCCCTTGAAATTTCTATAATTTGTAGTTGGATCTAGAGAATTGGGCAAATTTGGATTTATTTTCTTTGTATCTTGTTTTTGGGGGAAAGGCTAAGTTTTAGGTATTGGTATATTCTATCAGGAGACCCATGATATCGGCTTGTCTCATTTTGTGATACTGCCAGCTCTCACTTAACTTTTACCACAATAATATGAAATAACAAATAACAAACTCCCCAAACTCAGATAAACAATCATTTGTTCTTACTCATGCATCTGCAGTTCAGCCAGGGGTTGCCTAATATACAGTTTAGCTGGGATTATCCCCAAGCTTCAGGATAGAACCAGGTATGTTCTCCCTATCTTTACTTCAGACCAGTATAACTAGGGTACATTCTTCTCATGGTGATAGCAGAAGTATAATAGAGGTAAGCAGAAACAAGAGAAGCCTCTTATGGCCTAGACTTGGAATGGGCAATGTCGGATGTGTACACATTCCATTGGTCAAAGCAAGTCATACGACCAAGCCCAACATTAATGGCTGGGAGGAACCACTGAGTCACAATGCAAAAGGATATGGGTACAGAGAAGGGTGAAGAACTGGAAATAGTAATATGTTCTATCCCAACAGCCATTGATAAGTATTACGTAGATCATTTAATTTATGAGTTGCAAAGGAATGATGATGTTCTAATCTATTATTCTTTCTTCATTTATTATCTGGTCTACTTCTATAAACAGAAACTTCTCATCAGCCATTTAGTTACCAACAGGTGCTATTTTTTATAGGAAAGGCAGAATTAATGCTTGATTTAAAAAAAGTTAACTTTTTGCTTTACTGCTTTTTAGGAGAATGAGATAGTTCCTTAACAACTTCCAAAGGTGACCAATGAAGTTAGTTTATCTTGAATATCCCTGTGAACTCATGGATTTTAAGATACTTTATACATTTTAATCCATTGCAATTATTATTATTGAGACCCACAGTGTCCTAACCGAACCATTTTGACATGAGACCCCAGTAGTCTTTAATAGCTTTCTTGCTTTCTGGATTTGGAGTCAGCCATTCCTCTAAGGAACCCTGGTTCCTTTTTCATGAGAAATTATATTTCGACACCACAGTCTAGACCCAGCAAGGGCTCATGCTACTGGGTTGGCCATTTTGTCTAAGCCTTTTCAGTGTACAGAGCTGTTTTGTTTTTTTTTTAATAATTTATTTTTCATTCATTTATTATTTTTTAATTACTTTAATAAATAATTATTTATTAAATTATTGAATAAATAAATAATTTATTGTAAACAGTTGGTATACAATATTATATTCGTTTCAGGTGTACAACCTAGTGATTAGACATCTATATAACTTACAAAGTGATTGCCTCTATAAATGTAGTGCCCATCTGACAGCAAATGTGGTTTTTACAATATCATTGACTATATTCCCTATGCTGTACTTTATAGCCACACAGCTATTCTGTAACTACTAATTTGCATAATACTTCTTAATCCCTTCACCTTTTCAACCATTCTCCCAACTACTTCTTCCATCTGGCAACTGTCAAAATGTTCTTTGTATCATTGAGTCTGATTCTAGTCTGTTTGTTCATTTATTTTGTTTTTTTAGATTCCACATAGAAGTGAAATTGTATCTTTCTCTATCTGACTTATTACACTTAGTGCAGTACCCTCTAGATCTATCTATGTTGTTGCAAATAGCAATATTTTATTTATTTATTTTAATGGCTAAGTCATATTTCATTGTATATATGCACCACTTTTTTAATTCATACATCTATTGATGAACACTTAGGTTGCTTCTATTTCTTTGCTATTGTAAATAATGCTTCGATGATATATAGATGCCTGTGTCTTTTCAATTTAGTGTTTTGGGTTTCTTCAGATAAATACCCAGAGATCAAGTTGCTGGATTCTTCATTATTACATGTTAAGTCTTTGTTTAAAGTCTGTTTTGTCTGGTATAAGTATTGCTATACACTAGCTTTTTTATTTGCTTGTTTCCATGTCAAAAGATATCTTTTTGCTCTGGCCAGTGTGGCTCAGTTGGTTGGAGAGTAGTCCTATAAACTGAAAGGTCACAGGTTCGATGCCTGGTCAGATCACATGCCTAGGTTGCAGGTTCAAGGTGCGTACGAGAGGCAACTGATAGATATTTCTCTCTCACATTGATGTTTCTCTCCCTCCCTTTCCCTCTCTCCAAAATTAATAAGCATGTCTTTAGGTAAGGATATAAAAAGAAAAAGATGGTCCTGGCTGCTGTGGCTCAATGGATTGAGCGTCGGCCTGTGAACCAAGTGTCGCTGGTTCGATTCCCAGTCAGGGCACATGACTAGGTTGCACGTCAGGTCCCCAGTTGGGGGTGCATGAGAGGCAATCACACAATGATGTTTCTCTCCCTCTCTTTCTCCTTTCCACTCTCTCTAAAAATAAATAAATAAATAAATAAGAAAAGTAGTATGTACTTTTTTCACCCCTTTTCTTTCAGTTGGTGTGTGTCTTTTGATCTGAAGTGAGTCTCTTGTAGACAGCATATGTCAGGATCTTGTTTTCTTACCAATTTTGATAAATATGCATTTACTGTCGTTTTATTTCTTTTTTCTCCTTAAAGAAGAATCTTAGCAATTCTTGTAAATAGTGGTTTGGTGGTGATCAAATCCTTAGCTTTTTCTTATCTGGGAAGCTCTTTGTCTACCCTTCCATTCTAAGTGATAGCTTTGCTGAGGTGAGTAATCTTGGTTGTAGGTTTTTGCTTTTCATCACTTTGAATATTTTGTGCCAGTCCATTCTGGTCTGCAAAGTTACTGTTGAGAGATCAGCCAACAATCTTAAGGGAGCTCCCATGTAGGTAACTAACTGCTTTTTTCTTGCTACTTTTAAGATTCTCATGTTTTTAATCTTTGGCATTTTAATTATGATGTGTCTTAGTGTGGGCCTCTTGAATTTGTCTTGTTTTGGACTCTGTGTGCTTACTGGGCCTGTATGTCTATTTCCTTCTTTAGATTAGGGAAATTTTCCATCATTATATTTTCAAATAGATTTTCAATTCCTTTCTTCTCTTTCCAGCACCTCCATGATGCAAATGTTGGTATGCTTGAAGTTGTTGCAGAGGCTCTTTAACTACTCTTTTTTTTTCTTTTGCTGTTCTGATTGGGTATTTTCTGCCCACTGATTTGATCCTCTGCTTCACGTACTCTACTGTTGATTCCCTGTAATGTATTCTTTTCAGTTTTTGTATCCTTCATTTCTGACTGGTTCTTTTTTATATTTTCTATCTCCATTTTTATGTTTTTTTCATCTCTTTGTTGAAGTTCTCACAAAGTTCATCAACTCTTCCCCTAAGTTCATTGAGTATCCTTATAACCAGTGTTTTGAACTCTGAATCTAGTAGATAGCTTATCTCCATTTTACATTAGTTCTTTTTTTGAGTTTTTGTTTTGTTCTTTCATTTGGGACATGTTTCTTTGTCTCCTCCTTGTGGGAGCCTCCCTGTGTTTATTTCTATGTGTTGGGTAGAGTGCTACATCTCCTGATCTTGTTAGAGTGGCCTTATGTAGTAGATGTCCCATAGGGCCTCCCTATTCACCTAAGCTGAGCTCTCCAGTTGCAACCCCACCCACCTGTGGACTGTGTACTCCCTCCTGTTGTAGTTGAGCCTTGAATGCTGTTGGCCAGTTTGCTTCAAGGACTGGCTCTTGAGCACAGCAGAGGAGCTGCTGTGGAGGTGGTTGGGTGGTGCTCCACTGTGGTCTGAAGCTGTCACTGGGTGTGCTGACTCTGGTGCCAGGAGGTGCCAGCCAAGTTCAGCCACCACGTGTGTTCTGCCTGAGGCTACCCAGCATGAGCTACAGAATAATCTGCAGATGGCTACTACTTGTGCTGGGCTAGGAGATGTCCAGAAGGTGTCAAACTGCTAGTGTCAGGCCTAGGGCCACTTTCAAGTACGGGGCAGACCAAGGCCGGATGCTGCTTGTTTAAGGTGTGTGGAACTTTGAGAGATTTTAGGAAATTCTCCAGCATGAGCCAAGACAAGGCCATTTATATGGGGAAACCACTGGAAATGGCCTCATCTGGCCAGCCAGTTGGGTGGGGCATGGTCTCAGGGAATCACCAGGGTGGGGCAAACAGTGTTAACCAAGTTGATGGAGACTCAGATATTGTGCCAGCTTGCTTGCTCTGTTGGGGGAGGGCTCAGCAAAGGAACATTCATCTGGGAGAAAGTTGCCCCTCAGAAATTTCACTCCAGAGTCAGACAATTCAATTCTTCTGCTTTGTTCCTGGCATCTTTCAAGCTGCTACCACAGCACTGGAGTTCAGAGTGAATGAGTCCGAGTAAGTCGATGTGGGCCCTTTCTGAGAACCGCTTGGGATTTTAGCAGTGCTTTGTATCACTCATCTCCAACTCCCGCTGGTTTTCACAGCCAGAAGTTATGGGGATTTCTCTTCCTGACACTGGAACCATGGACTAGTGGACCTGTTGTCGTGCTGGAACCCCTGACTCCTCAGGGGAGACCTCTGCAGCTGAGATATGCCTCCCGATTTTTAACGGCCACATGCGGGTATGGGACCAGCCCGTTCCAAGTCTTCATCTCTCCTACCTGTCTCCACATGGCTTCTTTATAGCCTTAGTTGTAGGACTTTTGTTCAGCTAGATTTCAGATGGTTGTGAATGATGGTTGTTTGTAGTTTTGATGTAGTTGTAGTAGGGTATGAGTACCACATTTACCTAGTCTCCATCTTGACCCTGAATTTTTTATTTTTAATATAAAATTTATCAGGAGCCGCATACTAATAAGTCCATTTCAAAATCAGGATATCAAGCTTTTTTTGTTTCCTTTTCTTTTTTATAATAACCTTATGAGATGTAATTAAGGTACTATACTGTTTACTCATTTAAAGTATACAAGGCAGTTGTCACAGAGCTGTGCAATAAAACTCAATGGATTTTATATGTTATTACCCTAAAAAGAAACCCTATATCTCTTAGCCGCCACCCCCATATCTATCAGCCCTGGGCAAGCATTAATCTGCTCTCTGTTGGTTTGCCTATTCTGGATATTTTCTATAAATGAAATCACACAATATATGGTCTTTCGTGTCTGGCTTTTATTACTTAACATGTTTTCTAGGTTCATCCATGTTGTAGCATCTATCAATACTCTTTTATGTCTGAATAATATTCCATTGTATGGATAAACACATTTAATTTTTCTATTCTTGATAGACATTTGGCTCATTTCTACTTTTTTTTTTCACTTTTATGAATAATTCTTCTATGAACATTTGCGTGTAAGTGTTTGGGTAGAAGCATGTTTTTATTACTCTTGGTTATATACTTAGGAGTGGAATTGTCGACCCATATAGTAAATCAGTGTTTGGCCTTTTGAGAAACTGGCAGATTGTTTTTCAAAAATGACTTCACCATTTTGCATTCCCACCAGCAGTGTATAAGAGTTCCACTTTTTCCACATCCTCACCAACCTTGTTGTTGTCTTTTTTATAATAGCCATCATAGTAGATATGAAATGGTATCTCACTGTGGTTTTGATTTGCATTTCCCTAATGATTAGTGGTTTTGAACATCTTTTCATGTGCTTGTCAACCATTTAGATAACTTCTTTGATGAAATGTCTATTATCTTTTGCCAATTTTTAATCAACTTTGGTTTTTGTTGTTAAGTTGTAGTTCTCTACATTTTTTACTCTTAATCTCTTATCAGGTAGATGATCTACACATATTTTCTCCCATTTGGTCTTTTCACTCTTTCTTTTTTCTTTCTTTTTTTCTGCCCCCCGGAAAAAACCTTTTACTTAGAAGAGCTTCTTCCAGTATGTTTGTTTGTTTGTTTAATGATTTATTTGTTTGTTTATGTATGTATTTTTAGAGAGAGAGGAGAGGAGAAAGAGAGGGAGAGAAACATCACTGTGTGGTTGCCTCTCACGCGCCCCCAACTGGGGACCTGACATGAAACCTAGTCATGTGCCCTGGCTGGGAATCGAACCAGCGACAACTTGGCTCACAGGCCAACGTTCAATCCACTGAGCCACAGCAGCCAGGGCTCTCCAGTATATTTTTAATACCACAGATTTGTCTTTTCACTCTTGATAGTGTTGTTAATTTGGATGAAATACAATTTAATTTCATGTTTTTCTTCTGTTGCTTGTGCTTTTGTCATATCCAAGAAATTGGTAACCAGTGTCATGAACCTTCTATATTTTTTAAAGAGTTTTATAACTTTATTTATTTATTTTTAAAGATTTTATTTATTTTATTTTTAGAGAAAGGGGAAGAAAGGGAGAAAGGGAAAGAAACATCAATGCGCGAGATACATTGCTTGGTTGCCTCTCACATGCCCCTAACTGGGGAGGTGGCCTGCAACCCAGTCATGTGCCCTAACTGGGAATGGAACCAGTGACATTTTGGTTTGCAGGCTGGCACTCAATCCACTGAGCCACACCAGTGAGGGCAGAGTTTTATAGCTTTAGTTCCTATATTTAGATCTGTGATCCATTGTGAGCATTTTGAGTTAATTTTTGTTGATAGTATAAGGTAAGGATCCAACTTCTTTGTTTTTGTTATTTGGTGTTTTTGTTGTTGTTACGGTTTGTTTGTTTTTTGTTTTGTTTTGTTTTTTTGGCAAGTGAGATACCTATTTTTTTTTTAAAATACTGTTCCCCATTGAATGGTCTTGACATTCTTGTCAAAAATCATTTGACCATATATGCAAGGGTTTATTTCTGGGCTTTCTATTCTATATCTCTTTCTGTTCTATTTGTCTGTCTTTTCAGTGGGTATGTTTTAAAGTCACTTGTTATGGTTTTGCCATCAAATGAATACTTTGCTTCATTTTTGCTTCTGATGTATAGATTTGACTTTATTGTTTTGTTTTATGATTACATAAAACACAAGGTTCCAAAGTCAAATCTGTTAAACAAGGTATATTCAAAAACGTTTAGTATTGTACCTTTCTATTTCACTCCTTGCCTTCTTCCCATAATAGGTAACCACTTAAAATTTTTTTGTATTCCTTTTTTTTCCTAAACAAAAGGACACAGATTCACCTCCTATCTTAGATTAATGGTAGCACACTATACACACTTTTCTCTACCTTGCCTTTTTTACTTAACGGTATGTCCTAGAAATCACTCCTTAGTTTTTATGTTGAGCAGTGGTTGATAAACTACCTTTTTAAAAAAATTGTTGTTCGATTACAGTTGTCCTAATTTTTCCCCCGTTGCTCTCCCCTGCGCCACCCCCCACCCCTGCTCCCACCGTCAATCCCCACCCTGTTGTCCATGTACCATGGGTCCTTTATACTTGTTCCTTGACTAGGCCCTTCCCTTTCTTTCCCAGGTTAGCGCCCTCTCCCCTCCCCTTTGGCCACTGTCAGTTTGTTCCTAATTTGCATGACTCTGGTTCTATTTTGCTTATTTGTTTTGTTCATTAGGTTCCACTTATAGATGAGGTCGTATGATATTTGTCTTTCTCTGCCTGGCTTATTTCACTTAGCAGCATAATACTCTCCATTTCCATCCACGCTGTCATGAAGGGTAGGAGTTCCTTCCTTCTTTCTGCTGTATAGTTTTCCATTGTATAAATGTACCACGGTTTTTTTATTCACTTATCTACAGATGGACACTTAGGCTGTTTCCCGCACTTAGCTATTGTAAATAGCGCTGCTATGAACATAGGGGTGCATAGATAAACTACCTTTTTATAAGTAAAGTGTTATTAGAATACACTGATACCCATTTGTCTCATAATTGTCTATAGCTGTTTTCTTTCTTTCTTTCTTTTTAATTGATTTTAGAGAGAGAGTTGGAGGCAGAAAGAGAGACAGAGAGGCAGACAGACATTGATGTTGTTCCTCTTAGGCTGCGGATTCATTGGTTATTTCTTTTATTTGCCCTGACCAGAAATAGAACCCACAACCTTGGCGTAGCAGGACAGCACTAAACAACTGAAGCACCCATCCAAGGCATATAGCTGCTTTCTGTCTACAACAACAAAGTTGACTAGTTGAGACAGTTACCATATAAAGATTTACTCAGAGATTCTCTGAAGACATCATAAATGTTTTTTCCCATCTTATAAGCTCATTGTCAAGTGCCTTGAGTGCAATAAAAGACAACTGACAGTAGCATTGGTGACCCTTCTTCCCAGTTAGCAACAATCCCCCACACCCTTTTTTGTTTACTGAGGCTTGACATTTGGTGCCTCAGTGATTTTAACTCTGGTTTAACTCACTCCTGTATATAGTCCAAGTAATCACAATCCAATTCAGAGAAGATAGAGCTATCAAATCATTTTCCGTGTGTCAGTTCTTTTTCAAAGGTGAAGAATGTTTCAGTTTCTTATTGAAAGAACCTAGGTAAACATTTCCCACTGTTTTTTAGCTGAGCTCCTCGCCAAAAAACAGCCATTAAAAACCAGTGAAGTGTACTCTGACGATGAGGAGGAAGAAGAGGATGACAAGTCCAGTGAAAAGTCAGACCGCTCGTCCCGAACATCGTCATCTGATGAAGAAGAAGAGTAAGCTTGTGTACATTTTGGTCTGGTAGTTAGGATAGGTGGGTTCTTTGAGCAGAAGCTTACTGTAACTTCCAAAATCTCCCTATTTGGGCTATGGATTTTGTTTGGTTTAGTACCTGAATTTCTGAGGTGAGTTTCCCAGTACATTGGGCCAAATATACGTTCCTGCCTTTGGCTCTTGTCCTACAGCCCTGGACATTTTGTTCCAGCCCAGTAGCTAGGAACTGACTTCCTGTCACCCTCACATTGGCCAGGAGCTTCCATTTGTTTTCTTACTGTGACAGATTATCTGGGATGGCAGACTTATCAATACAGTTCACACTACTGGTTAGGAACAGAATTCTTTTACCACTCTTTCCTTTTGGCTCATTTATTTCTCCTACTGCCTTAATCACATGTACTTTGATTGTGTGAACTTATAGGAAATTGGTATTTATTTATTTATCTTGATCTACTTTTATGATGAACACTTTTCCCAGTGCCCTTTGTTCCTCACAGGAAAGAAGAGATCCCTCCAAAATCACAACCAGTCTCCTTACCTGAAGAATTGAATCGGGTTCGATTATCACGGCATAAGCTGGAACGTTGGTGTCATATGCCCTTCTTCGCTAAAACTGTCACAGGATGTTTTGTACGAATTGGCATTGGAAACCACAACAGCAAACCAGTTTACCGGGTTAGTGTTTCTTTCTTTGGGCAATTGTCCATGTTTTAAATATAACTCTCACTTGGGAGTAAGAACTACTGTATGAATCTGTCACTCTTCTAGTCCCATTTGATGGGAAAATAGACTCTAGTCGAGATGCCTATAGAATAGTGACTATCCGAGGTAACCAGGGATTGTGCATGACCTGCTGCCAGGAAGAGTACTTAGAGCCTTGTGGGTTTGGATTTAGAATAATTTCTTCTACCTTCCTTTCATACAAAAGCAAAAAGGGAGAGATTTATGAAATATTTGTTGTTACTTAATCTGGAAGCTTTGTTCATTTGAAAAATACAGTAAATACTCACTAAACATTGTCGATAGGTTCTTAAAAACTGTGACTTTAAGGGAAACAAAATACAACAAAACCAGTTTTACCATAGGTTAATTGATATAAACAAGGGGTAAGCTTCTATGACATATTTCTGGTCACAACAAAATCACCAGACGTTTAAATAGACATCTCAAACACATCTGATATTAAACATTGAAATAAATATGAGTTATACGTACATTTAAGAAAGACTGTCCTGGCTGGTGTGGTTCAGTGGATTGAGAGCCAGCCCGTGAACCAAAGGGGTGCCAGTTTGATTCCCAGTCAGAAGATGTGCCTGGGTTGCAGGCCAGGTCCCCAGTTGGGGGCATTTGCGAGGCAAATCCAATCTCACACAACAATGTTTCTCTCCTTCTCTGTCTCCCTCCCTTCCCCTGTCTTTAGAAATAAATTAAAATTTTTTAAAAAGTAATAAAAACATAAGGGACTTCTGGTCAAATGTCAGCATAGATAAAACAGTGCTGACATCATTTCACAACTGCATCAAAAATTAAATTACAGAACAATCATCATTCAGAATCACCTGAGATCTAGCCGAAAGGAAGTCCTACAACTTAAGCTATAAAGAAGAAACCGCACTGAGACTGGTAGGAGGGGTGGAGATGTAGAACAGGCTGGACCCACACACAAGTGTGGCAAACAAAAATGGAAAGGGCTGTCTTGGCTGTGGAGGTCCCCCCTCAGGAGCAAAGAGTCCCAGCCCCACACCAGGCCCCCCAGTCAGGGTTCCAGTGCCAGGAAGAGAAGTCCCCATATCTGGTTGTAAAAACCAGCAGTGACTGAGTGAGACCAAGGGCTTCTGGACTTCCAGGCAGTTCCTTTTAAAGGGCCCATGCATGGACTGACTCATACTCATTTTCTGAGTTCCAGCACTGAAACAGCAGCTCAAAAGGCACCAGGGACATACAGGGAGGAACTATGGTGTCTGGCATTAGGGTGAGAGCTGGGGGAGTAGGGGCAGCTTTCTTCCAGACAGAAATGTTGACAGAGGCCATCGTTCCGTTGATGAGCCCTACCCGCACAGAGCTGCCAGCTGAGGGGCAGGTGGGGTTGGAGCCATATCTGAGTCTCCATTGACTTGGCTATCACTATTTGTCCCTGCCCTGGATTCCCTGAGACCATACCCCACCAAGCAGCTAACTCACCCTAGCTATTTCCAGTGGCTTTTCTGTATAAATAGCCTGTCTTGGCTCGTGATTCAGACTTTCCTAAAATCTCTCAAAGAAGCAGCATCAGGCCTCAGTGTGCCCCGTACCTCTTGCTAAGGGGTCCTAGGCCCGGCACTAACAGCAGCCAGTCTAGGTTCTCAGTGTGGCCTCTCCTGGGAACCTCCAAGCCCAGCACAAGTAACAGCCATCTGCAGATTGCTTTGTAGCTCATGCTAGGTGGCTCCAGGCAAAACACAGATGGTGGCTGACCTTGGTCTCTCCTCTTGGGAGTCTTCAGAGTCAGCACACCCAGTAGACAGCTTCAGTTCATATTGAGGCACCACCCAATCACCTCCACAAGCAACATACTTAAGTGGCAGATTCAGCAGACACCAAAGCCCCACTGTGGGGTGGACCCCCATGCAGCTAATCCTCACAGTGGTGGCAGCTGATGGGCCTGAGGGTAAATTCCTCCCGTTGATGTACCAACAGCAATCAAGGCTCCACTACCACAGGAAGGTGTACACAGCCCACACAGGGGCGGCACACCTGGAGTACCCATCTCAGGCGAACCAGGAGGCTGTGCCACTGGGCCCTACTACAGTAGGCCATTCTACCAAGACTAGGAGATGTAACCCTCTACCTAATACATAGAAACAAACACAGGGAGGCTCCCAAAATGAAGAGACAAAGAAACGTATCTCAAATGAAAAAACAGAACAAAACTCCAGTAAAAGAACTAAACAAAATGGAGATAAGCAATCTACCAGATTCAGAGTTCAAAACACTGGTTATAAGGATGCTCAATGAATTTAGAGGGGGAGTAGATGAACTCAGAACTTAAACAGCACAAAAAGGTACATGGAAATCATGAAAAAGAATCAGTCAGAAATGAAGCATACATTAACTGAAATCATGAGTAATTTGCAGGGAATCAACAGTAGAGTACATGAAGCAGAGGATCAAATTAGTGATCTGGAAAATAAGCAAGTGGAAAACACCCAATCAGAACAGCAAAAAGAAAAAAGAATCCAAAAAATGAGGATAGTGTAAGGAGCCTGGTACAACTTCAGTTGTACCAACATTTGAATCATGGGGGTGCTGGAAGGAGAAGAGAGAGAACAGAAAATTGAAAACCTATTTGAAAAAATAATGACAGAAAACTTCCCTAACCTGGTAAAGGAAATAGAAATACAAGTCCAGTAGGCACAGAGTCCCAAACAAGATGAACTCAAAGAGGCCCACTCCAACACACACAATTAAAATGCCAAAGGTTAAAGATAAAGAGAATCTTAAAAACAGCGAGAGAAAAGCAGTTAGTTACATAAAAGGGAGCTTCCGTAAAACTGTCAGCTGATTTCTCAACAGAAACTTGGCAGATCGGAAGGGATTGGCATGAAATATTCAAAGTGATGGAAAGCGAGGACCTGCAACCAAAATTACTCTACTCAGCAAAGCTGTCATTTAGAATCAAAGGACAGCTAAAAACCTTCCCAGACAAGAAAAAGCTAAAGGAGTTCATCACCACCAAACCAATATTACATGAAATGTTAATATTACATGAAGAAGAAGAAGAAGAGGATTAAAAATATGAATAGCCCTGGCTGGTGTGGCTCAGTGGGATTGAGCGCTGGCCTTCAGACCAAAAGGATGTCAGTTCGATTCCCAATCAAGGCACATCCCTGGGTTGCAGCCAAGGTTTCCAGTAGAGGGCATGAGAGAGGCAACTGATTTCTATTTCTCTCACACATCATGTTTCTCTCCCTCTCTTCCTCCTTTCCCCACTCTAAAAATAAATAAGTAAAATCTTTAAAGTATATTTGAACAACAAAATGACAATAAATACACATTATCAATAATTGAATCTAAAAAACAAAATTAACAAGCAGAACAGAAACAAACTCATAGATTTCATTTTGATGGTTGCCGAATGGGAGGGTGGCTTGATGAAAAAGGTGAAGAGATTAGAATTACAAATTGGTAGTAACAGAATAGTCGTGGGATGTAAAGTACAGCATAGGGAATATAGCCAATCGTCGTCGGCAGCCGTCCGTCTCGAGAGACGATGGTGTAGCTTCTTAAGAATCTATCTGCACCGCCGAGAATGACTGTGCAGTCCGACTCGGGAGTGACACGGTATCTGTCTCCTCCCGTGTTGAATCGACATCTTGTGATGACGCTGGAGTGTCCTCTCCAGTGAAGCTGAAGCTACAGAGCCTGGGCAGGGTGATATGGAGGGTCTGCTGTTGCCCATGCAGCAGACCCCCCCTCTCTTCGCAGCTGAAGGGTCCAAGGGAAAGACGGAGTCAGTACAGCTTGGCTTCAGGTGCGCCGCAGGAGTTGCCGGTGTTGACTACAACGTCAAACCGCCTTAGGGACTCCGGCTCCGGATTTTCTGTCGGGGTTTACTCCCTTAGCCTTTCCCCTGAAGAGGTATGCCGCAAGGCAGCGGAGGTTTTTTGGAATCAGAGTTTTCCTTCTCTGATGTGCCCTGACTGGAAGATCGAACCAGCGACACTTAGCTCGCAGGCCGACGCTCAATCCACTGAGCTAAACCAGCCAGGGTTAGCTCATAATGTTCGAATAACTGTGTGGTGTCAGATGGCATGAGATTTATTGGGATGATCACTTAGTAAGTTATATAATGTCTTATCACTGAGGTGTACCCCTGAAACTAATGTAATATTGTAAGTCAACTGTAATTGAAAAATAAAAGATAATTTAAAAAAAGCAAACAAGAAGTTGTTAAAAAATAAATGAAAACAAGTAAGGTAATGATTTTTTTAAACCCACTTACCCTGGTTTAGGGTCATGAGTGGCAGGGCACAAGGTAGGAACAAACCCCTTCCCTTCACCCCCACTCACAGACTGGTACAATGTATTCAAGCCAGTTCACCTCATGTGCACTTCTTTGAGAGGTGGAAGGAGATGGAGTCCCCAGAGAAAACCCACACAGCCTGGGAAGAATGTGCAAACCACACAGACAGTAGTTCTGTTATGGAATCAATTTTGAGTTATCAATATCGTAATGAAATGACTGAACACAATGACATTATTTGAGGACCTGCTGTAAATGAAAATGTTTTATGTTGCATAGTAAGTAGCTTCTGAAACAGAGTATTGCGGTTTGTAAAAAAAAAAAAATCATCATCATCATCATTATCATCATCATCCCTCTAACCTACTAGAGGTCTTTCGTTGGTTCAGCACTGCTGCTGTGGCCCAGAAGGCTGGAACATTGCTGTTTGGTTTTCTTTTTTCTTTTTGTTTTGTTCTTGGTTGTACGGTTTTAACATACCAAATCATAGAAAGCTTGGCACAGAAACTGACCCCCATGGTCTTCATATTTGATTGATAAAACTGACCTCTGAAATTCCAAGTACATCCCCTAGTAGAATTAAGTTGGAGGAGAAGCTTCTATAACTCCTGGTTCTTTCTTACTCTGGGCACAGGGCTCCTAGTACTTGGCCATAGTTCTAAACCTGAGAAAGGTGCCCACAACACCTTTCAACTGTGGGCACCTCAGTGCAGGGTCACTTATCTGCATTCAGGTTGGTAGAGCCAACGAGAGTGTGATGTAGAGAGCTCTAAGTGAGTCTGTTTTTGAATATTGTCTCTGTCCTTTCACTTAGGTTGCTGAGATCACAGGTGTTGTGGAAACCGCTAAGGTTTACCAGCTTGGTGGCACCAGAACAAACAAAGGGCTACAACTACGGTAGGAGAGGTGTTTCTGTGTGGGAGCTTCTGCTGTCATTGCTAACAGGCACTACCTGGGTGGGCTGCTATTCTCTCCCAGTGTGATGTTTTTCTGGGACTTGGAGGGAGACTTTTATTCTGCTCCTGCCTAGAGAGAGAGAGTGGGATATGAAGTGGTATGACATATAGAAGGAAAAAGGTGGTGAGACCACCTGCTCCCAGAGCTCTGCAGGCATTTCCTAAGCATGGTCAGGAGGCTTGCTTCTGGTACTGGCTCTGTCACTAACCTGATCTTTGACAAGCCAGGTCACCTTTCTGGACTTAGCTTCCTCTTTAGTAACATGATAATTTACTGAATGCCTGGTACGTGCCAGTGTTCTAGGCATTAGGATAGAGGCAAAAACCAAAAAGACACACAAATACCTGCCCTCTTGGAGCCTGAAAATTCTTTTTTTTTTTTTGGAAGGGTAGAAGAGGGCAAATAAGCAGAGCAGAAGTGACAGAATAAGAGAGGTGTGATATAAATGGCTGGGAGGGAGGGGCCTGGGTAGAGATGAATGAGAAGGAATGAAGGGAAGTAGAAAGACCAGGAGAAGAAAAGTGAGGTGAGGTGGGCGAATAAGTGAGGTCAGATAATGGAGAGAGCAAAGGAGACTGGAGGGCCTCTGACTCCCCTCCGGCACAAGGAGGAGCCAGGAATGGTAGAACCCAGTAGGGGTCACAAATGTCAGCCTAGGGCAGGACAGAGGGTGCGTTGTCCTTTCTCCCCCCCAATCCCTTCTCAAGGCCACGCAGAAAGGGCAGACAGATGCCGGACGAAAGGGGAAATCCAGCACGATGTGGAAGTAGCTCCCCACCCTCTTCCTCTAGTTTAAGCTTCTGGTTTCTCAAATACCTGCCCAGCGTTTTCCCTGTGCTCCCCTCACCACCCCTAGGCAAAATCTCAGGGCTTTGCTGGGGGGGTCAGTAGGATTCTGGCCGTCCCTTCAGCCCACCCCCAAAAGACAGACTCCACATTCATAGGCAGTAGGTCGGAATTCGGAGAAGTCCCTCCCTGCAGGAACCCCACCCCTTCCCACCTCCGCGACCCACTCCTTTCTCCGTGACAGTCTGTCCGTCTCCCCCTCCCGGTCTAGTCCTCCCGCCTCTCGCGCTCTCCCTCCCCTCGCTTTCATCCTCCTATCCCCACCTCTCCAACCTCCGCTTTCATCCTCCTCCCTTCGCCTCTCCGGAGCCTGAAAATTCTAAAGCCCCATACAGGAAGGAAGAGAAGCAGTTTGCCAGGTAATAGACATGGCTCTCCCATGGCCTAATTTGGCCTCGTTGGGCTCTCCTCATTCCCTTCTCCCATCCCCATTATCTCTCTTGGTCTGTTTAAAAAGAGCTAATTGGACCCTGGCGGGCATGGCTCAGTTGGTTGAGTGTCATCCCGCAAAGCAAAAGGTTGCTGGTTCAGTTCCCAGCCAGGGCACGAGCCAGGCTTGCGGGCCTTGTACCTGGGTCAGGGTGCACGCACAAGACGCAGCCAATCAGTGTTTCTCTCCCTCTCTTTTTCTCTCCCTTTCCCACTCTCTATAAATAAAATAATTTTTTAAACAATAAAAAGGACTACTTAGGGACGACAGTGGCCATAACGTGCAGCAGTGTCTCTAGGAGAATAGCACTGACTGACTTTATCAGCACAGGGGTAAATAGAAACATAGTGTTCTTCCTCTCTAGGAATAGTTTCCTAGTCATTCAGATATGTACATAATATTTCATGTTCTGGATATCAGTTGACTGTGATGGATTTTACTGTAAATAAACTTTTGAAATTCTGGCCAAGTCGATTTTTAATCCTGGTTGCCCATTAGAAGAACCTGGAAGGTTTTGTTTGTTAATTTCAGTGCCTGGTTCCTGCTCCCAGAGTTTCTGATTCAGTTGTTGTATACAGTTGTCTTTTGGCACTGGAATTTTTATGAATCTTGATAATTCTAAAGGGTAGCCTGGATTGAAAACCACTGAAATAGATAGTACACAGACTGGTAGGGTTGCTTTGCTGGTACTTCAGTCAACATACCTATTCCTGAAGATGCTGTCTCTTTTTTATGTAGGCATGGCAATGACCAACGGGTATTCCGCCTAGAGTTTGTCTCAAACCAAGAATTCACTGAAAGCGAATTCATGAAATGGAAAGAAGCGGTAAGTAAGTAGACAACACCTAGCTGTTGTTCCTGAAAACAGTAACAGCATCTCTTTCCAAGATCCCTTATTAATATAACCTTTTGTCATGCTTTGATCCAGATGTTCTCTGCTGGCATGCAGTTGCCCACTCTAGATGAAATCAATAAGAAGGAATTGTCTATTAAAGAAGCTCTTAATTATAAATTCAATGATCAGGACATTGAAGAGGTAAGAAAACTGATACTCTGGAGGTTAGAGGTTCATCAAGAACATATATTAGAGAAGAGCATGACTTTCTTTTCTTTCCCTATATCTTGATGTTTTAGTTATTCTGCTATTGCATGAGGATGAGGGAATGCTGATATTGCTATCTTACTATTTATAGTTTATCAAGATTTTTTCTGTACATTCTCATTTGAAGTCATAAACTTTAGAAGTCTATTCGGGGTTCAGGGATCTGTATTCTGCTAGGCTTGGTCCTTCGAGAGTTTTTTTTCTCCAAAACATTTTGGTAAAATTCTTTGATCTTTGTTCTCTTGGACAGTGGCTAGCCTTACAATTCCAGGCCCTTGGGCTGCTGCTGTTTATTGGTGCATGTTCCTTCAGACTGCCCCAGAAGAATCTCCGTGACCCCGGAAGCAGCATAGTATCCCTTGGAATGAACTCACTCTCTCTCTGGGGCATGACACTGCTATAGGAAGAGCAGCCCCCTTTTAACTAGCTGCTTGCCTCCAAAATGGGCTCACTTAGCCTGTCTACAAAAATAGTGTAGGAATACCTCACTGCTGGTATCTCCTCTCTGGTGCAGATTGTAAAAGAGAAAGAAAGGTTCAGGAAAGCTCCACCCAACTATGCTATGAAGAAGACTCAGCTGCTAAAGGAAAAGGTAAGGACTTGCACTCAGACCTCTTTCCCTGTCCTACAGGGATATGTAGGAATCAGACTTGTTCACTTTCTGTCAAGTTAGCGGTGGCAGGATTTTCCTTTCTTTAAATTGAAACTGATCTTACTTGTTCCATTCTTCTTACTTTCTTATCACTTCAGTTCTCTGTATAATCAGGTAGACCCCAGGTAGTATCAGCACTGGGTCTGAACAGATGAATAATATTGCCAAGCCCGGCTGCATAAAGTGGTTTTTCATTCTTCACGTCAGGAAAGGGTGAGCCTTGTTAGAGTGAGTTAGCCATATAGGACCTGGGTTCTAAGGTTAATGTTACACATCACTGCCAGCAGGGGCCCAGAGCCAGATAGCTTTATGGGAAGGTGTTACCACTATAGTAAAATTATACCTTCAATTTGTAAAGTATGTTTTCAGTATTCGTTCACATCTCCTGTCATTTGTTCTCATGTGAGAGAGCTTGGCTGTGCTGGAAGTCAGGGGACACTTGATATAGATTACAGCCCAGAAAATACACTTTTCTCTGTGTGCAGGCGATGGCTGAGGACCTGGGGGATCAGGACAAGGCCAAACAAATCCAAGACCAGCTGAATGAGCTAGAGGAACGGGCAGAGGCCCTGGACCGCCAGCGGACCAAGAACATATCTGCTATCAGGTATGTCACAGAGCCTGTTTTCATTGGGCTCCTATCCCTGGCCCACAGATCTTGCCACAATTATCAGGCAAACCTGTGGTCTTGTATGTTGTATGCTACACTGACTGCACGTATCTCCAAGGTCAGGGCTCAGTGATTTCCGTTCCCCCACTTTCCAGCCCACTGAATCATTCCCCTTACCCCCTAGCTACATCAACCAGCGGAACCGGGAATGGAACATTGTGGAGTCTGAGAAGGCCCTTGTGGTGAGTAAGACAACTTTATCTGGATCACTGAAAGTAATTTTAACCAATAAAATGATATGAAATCCTCTCTACATCTTGCTTGAGTTTATTTTTTAAATTATTGAAATTATGTGTTCATTGAACATATACGTACTCTCTCTGTATATCATTTATTAATTTATAATGAAAAGCAGCAGTCTTCTATCTTAATCCTCCCCATCCTTATATTCTACTCCACAGGTATTTGTTTTTATCTACTTCCAGTTTTGTTCATTAGGTTGTTTCCCCCATATCTACTCTGGTGCTCTTGAAGGGAAAAGATTGATAGACAGCTTTGGCTTTTTTCAGGACCTTCAAAGAGTCTTATTTATATGTAAGCTTCTGATGAGAGGAGGGGGGAAGGAGATACAGTTCTGTAATGCATGCTGTCTGTTTTAGGCTGAAAGTCACAACATGAAAAACCAACAGATGGATCCCTTTACCAGGCGGCAGTGCAAACCTACCATTGTTTCTAATGTGAGTGCCTAAAGAGGACGTTTTAGTCAGGACCTAGATTCTGGGACATAAAATGAATTCCATTAGGAGATTAATAAAGAAGTTAAAAATAATGTTGTCTTAGTGGGATTTGCTTGCCTCAAACTCTTGGGTCTGGATACTTCCTTTTTTAATCTTCCTGTAGGACATCCAGGTGGTAAGAACCTGGCATGGATTTATAGAAACCTATGGATTAAAGCCCCTGTAACACAGACATTAGAAATATGTAGGCTGAGCCCTGGTTGCTGTGGCTGAGTGGATTGAGCACCAGCCTGCAAACCAAAAGGTCACTAATGCAGTTCCCAGTTAGAGCACATGCCTGGGTTACAAGCCAGGTCTCCAGTTGGAGGTGTCAGAGAGGCAACCAATCAATGTTTCCCTCTCTTTCTCCCTCCCTGCCCCTCTCTAAAAATAAATAAAATATTAAAATTAAAATAAAAATGGTTAAGATAATAAATCTTACATTTAAAAAAAAAAAAGAAATGTGTAGGCTGGGTCACCTACCTAGGCCTGGCTAGGCTGGGCTTGGCTCAATGCTTTAAATTGCCTCTTTTTGCTGCCTTGAAGAAAACCCCACTGAGCTACTGATAGGGCCACTGTGGTGCTTGTGATAATTAGTGGTTGTAGGTGGGAAAGAGTCACAGTAGGACTGTGCTGAGTGTTGAACAATCTCTAAAATAACTTATTTTCTCTTTTAGTCCAGAGACCCAGCTGTTCAAGCTGCCATCTTGGCCCAGCTGAATGCAAAATACGGTTCTGGAGTGTTACCAGATGCTCCAAAGGAAATGAGCAAGGTAAGTGCTCCACCGCCTTACCCTGTGCCTATGGAGGCTAGGCTGCTGGTGTGGGCTTGATTTTCCCTCCTGGAGGAACATGGAGTCCCACTGGCTATCCTTTCTCCATTCCCATTTTGTGCAAATATGGTAAACAGCTCTTGAAGTTTGGTCAGATGACCTAAATTCTAAACCCAACACCACTGCTTGACTAAGGCCTTTACTGTGGCACTAGGTAACTGACATGTAGTCCTGCGATCCACATTTTCTTTTATGTAAAATGAGTATAATACTCTATACCCTACCTACCTCACAGGATAATTAAGAGGAGCAGATAACATGTAAGGATCAGGCAGTTATAAAAGTGAAAACTTTTTGAAATTAAAATGTTAAACCAAGAAGAACTGCCCATTTAGAAGTACTTTTCTGCCTAAATTAGGCCTTTTCCTGTGGAGCCCCAACTGTCCAAGAAACTCCTGAAATCCTAGGTCAGAAGGTTGGCTTGTCTTAAGCCCGTCCTTTCTATCCTCACACCACAGACATGAGGCCTGTCCTCTCCTCTCTGCTTTCAGACTTCAGAAAAGAAACTTCTTTGTCTGTGGCCTCCTGTCCTCTGAGAAGAGGAATCAGAAAAAGGCCTTAGTAGGAAGATCTAATGAACTTAAGCAAGAGCTTTTATCATTAGTGGCTGCTGCTGCTTTAAATGCACTTACATTTATGTTTTTACAATTCGTTTTTCTCTTCACATTGCAGGGTCAGGGAAAGGATAAAGATTTGAATTCTAAGTCAGCCAGTGACCTCTCAGAAGACTTGTTCAAAGTACATGATTTCGATGTGAAGATTGATTTACAAGTTCCCAGCTCAGGTACGTGAGGGTGGGGAGTGGTAATGGCCAAGGAACAGATAGCTCCCTGGCCCTCTCGGCCTGCAAGGCAGCCTGTTTTAGGGAAGAAATGGGTATTTCTGCTCATCAGTATTTATAGAGGCTGCAGGTATGTTTTGAGAGGGAATAGGGACGGTTAGGAAGGCTACCTGAAGGAATGAAGCACAGACTGAAAGGACTGTGCAGGTTCCTCAGCTGCCAATTTGCTCTTCTTTCCCGTAGAGTCAAAGGCTTTGGCCATCACCTCCAAGGCTCCACCAGCCAAGGATGGGGCTCCAAGGAGATCTCTGAACTTGGAAGACTACAAAAAACGACGGGGGCTTATCTGAGTGCACCCAGCCTGCTGCTTCTGACCCTGCATGCCCCATCAGTGTCCCACCTTCTCTTTTCCTTTGATTTGCCCTGTTTGGGCTGGAGCAGCAGTAGAAGCTGGGAAGAGACTCTAAACTGCCAGTCATCTGTAATATAACCATTTACTGTATAGTCCTTCCTTGTCTACACCATCTCCCATCAACTCCCCGTCCTGCCCAGGCCTCATGCAGTGTGGACCTGGGCTCTCTTGGGCTTTATCCATGTCTTTAGATTTGTGTTTTCCCTTTTTTTTTTTTTTTTTAACTGGCACAGTTCATTGGCCACTCTGCACACATTCAGTATTACTGTGGAGCTGGGGTTCTTGCTGAAGCCCCTGGTGGTGATAGCAGCAGCACTGGGCAGTCCCCTCCCTGGACTGCCGAGGGCCCAATCATTGAACATTTGGCCCCTGGCCCCTGTGGAGGGAGTGGGCTCTGAGCACCTATAGTCCCCCTTCCTCTCTCTTCATCTTTCTCTTCTTCCCATCTCTGCAGAAGAGGGGTTTTCAAAACCAATTTAGTTTCCAAAAAGTGTACATTTGTGGGGAGGGAGGGGGGAGGGTCTATGTGAGAGAGAGAGAGAGTGTGTGTGTGTGTGTGTCTGTAAGTAAGTGTGTGGGTTTTTTAATCATTTTTTTTAAATGCAGTACTCTTTGTATCAGTCTGTCATGGGTCTATAGCTGTTTCAGATTTTTTCAGCTGTACTTGAGCATCTGAAACTGCAAGAAAGAAACTCATTAAATGTAATTCTTCTTACTAAACAGGCCTGACTGCTGTAGCTGTGTAACTTCCTCTTCCCTACCTCCTCTTCCTCATCACCTCCCCACCTCAGAGAAAACTCCCCAGTTTGGCCCCTTTCCTGCAGGCTGTGTCCTGGCAGATAGGTGGGAAGCCCACAGCCAAGTACCAGGGAGGGCGGTGCAGGTGTCTCGCTTATCCCATGGGTACAGCCCACAGCTTCTTGGCTAAACGTAGAATGAATCCTTTTCCCACCCCATGTACTTGTCTCTTTCTAGTGATTCTGTTTTGCTGTTTGAGTAAGAATAATATTTTTTTCTTAAGAGGAAGTATATTCAAGATGTGGAGAGAACAAACACAAAAAGATTTAGGTTGCAAATGTTACAAGCACGTGCAGGTTTGTGTGTATGTATACATATATATGGTAAGCATATATATTGTTGTGCAGCTAGTGTGAAGCCAGCAAAGGAGTGTGTATGTCTTTATGAAATGTTTGAAAAGAGATAAGCTGACTGCTTGATAATCATTCTCAGGTGTAAAGCTCCAAGTGTAAATAAAAGTGGCATTTAACAAATCTTTTCAGAACAAAGTACAGCTGACTATATATACCAAGAATTGAGCTAAAGAAACAGCCGAGAGCTGCTGATTTCCACAAGAGGGAGGGGAATCTAGAAGCTCTGCTTTGTACTCTCCCTTACTTTTCTTTAAGGAAGTGGGGTGATGGGAAATCATGGAGTTAAATCGTATTTAAACAGAAAAATGAACTTGCTAACTCTTCTGGGTTTAGTAGAGCCTCAGCGCTGCTTTAACTTAGTTTACACTTTTATTTAAAAAAATAAAAAACAGTAATGGATGGTTTTTTTTAAAGTATTGTGACTGTAAAATTGATAAATATGACTGTAACACAGCTATGTGGTAGCTGTGACAGTTTATTTGGGCAGAGGAGTGGTAATGGACTCATTAAAATCATACATACTTGAATAGTCCATTGACCAGAACCCTGTATAGACTGTTGTGTAAATGTGGAATCACAGACTGTTAAACGTTGCCTGGACTCTGGCAGAGTCCCGTAGGCTGCCAGGACCTCTCCTGTCATAACAAACTTGGGTTTTGTTTTGTTTTTTTCCTTTTTCTGGTTTTAAGAGACATGAAATTATAGAATCCATATAATTTGCTGGAGTCATTCTGATTCACCATGTAGATCTGTATTTAATATTTGGATTTGGAGAAGTGTCGATGACATTATGGCTGTGTAATAAAATTTTTATTAAAACTGCATCACACTGTAGCCACTTCACCATTACCTCCCCACATGCAGCTGCTGAAACTTTCATTCTGAAACGCCAAAATAGCAGGAAGAAAAGCCAACCAAAGAAGACCGAAAGTTAACTCATCACCTGAGTAGCCTGCTTGGTCATTGGACTCAAGACTGAGGATTTGGCTCCAGTCTCAACTGAGGCAGGACCTCTGAACTGAGAGCTTGACCAAGCATAAGACATGAAAGTATAGAATCAGCTGGGCTTCTTGGTGGTTCACAGTATGTCTTGTGCTGAGAAATTGCTGCAGAGGTCCCCTACTCCATATACCACCCCACCACAATGTGGTTTCAGTGTTGAAGGGTGCAGTACCTAAGGCTGTCTTATACATTTTCACTTCCTTCCAAGAAGCAAAAAGGCCAGTGTCCATATGCCTAGCTCATGATGTATAGGTCTGTTTGTCTGTCTTGCTTCTAACAGGTGCAGGAAAAGTCTGCGCCTGCAACTTCCCTTGGAAAAGAATGCTCTTGTTTTCTTTGTTTCTGTTGTGAAATCCTGACCTGTCACTCATACTGTACAGATATTTGTAAATAAATTTTATGCCCTGTTTTTAACAAGAGGATTGGATTTAGTCCAAGGATTGCATCCTGAGTGGCAACTCTCATCAAAGTTTTGAAAATCCAAGAGAGCCTCTCTTTTGCTTTGTTTCTCTTCTTTCTCTTAGTACTACGTGCCCCCAAAATGTTTCAGCTCTTCAGCAGCCTGGTTCCCCAGAAGCCTCTCTGGTATGGCAGTTGTGTAGAGCCAGGGCAACCTCCACTTGGCCTCATTTACTTCCTACCTTGGAAGATACCACCAAGCTATAACAGAACTAGGTAGGCCCCCATACACTGCCAAGCCCTAGCCAAACCTTAGCGAGCATCTGGTCCTTCAGGCTTTCAGTTGGCTTAGGAACAGTTCCTTTACTATCAGGTTTAACTGGGAAGGGGAAACCGAAGGTGTCTATGGCTCTGGAAGAACTGATAACCTTCCAAGCTAGGGACATCTGCTAGGGCTCCACACATCCACTGCCTGAGGCTGTCTCAGACCTTTCTGGCCTTGTAGCTGGGAATCCAGGTGAAAGGGTGGTAGGTGACAATCACTCGCTGGTAGGAGTCAGTCCAAACCTACCTCTAGTGTGGGGAGAGCTGGGTCACTGGGCTTCATCCTGCAACTGCATTCAATGAGGTTTCCTCCAACTCCCCATCACTCCCATACCTGGCTGTTGGGAGGAATGGACTCCCTGGGCCCTAGAGAGCAGGGATTTGAGCAGAGGACAGCCTAGTCCCTTTGTCTCCCTTCTGATGTTGTGGACTAGCGGCATGCTGCCTAGCTCTGCTTGGGGAAGGGGAGAGAGGGACTGCAAGGGAGCTGACCAGTGCAGATCAGAGGGAGTGATGCAGAGGGAAGTGGGGGGGGGGGGGGCAGGGTTGGCTTTCCTTGGGTAACCCTGAGTGGCAACTCTCTGGAGCATGGAAGCCACTGACCCCCTGCCCCCCCCCCCCCCCAGTTCGGATTCTTTGTATGAGTGACATTGTGAGCGGCAACCTGCCTTCTCTGTAAAATTTCCTGGGCCAGCCCCAGTGCGGGCTGAGCAGAACCCGGAGGTGGAGTTTCCTGGTCCTTGGAGAGGCTTAGCTGCCCACAAAGGTGTATCTGGGGCTTCCAGCCAAGGGAGAGCCATAAGGCACGTGAGTGCAGGGTTCATATCACAGGTCAGCCACTTACTGCCTTTAACTCCTCTAGGCCACAAGTGTTCCTGTAACATCTGTCAGAATTGTGTTAAAGATGAAATGTTCCTTTCCACAATAGGGGTTCAATAATAAATACTATTGTTAGTGAGACCGGAGGCCGCTGTTCCTTGGAAGAGAGCGTGGAACTGTGGGTGAGGGAGGAGACTGAAGACAGAACAACCCCAGCGCGGGTGCTGGGCGAGGACAAGACCTGGGGCTGGAGCGCAAGGCCCTAAGGCTGCTGGCAGCCCCTACCCTGGTGGGGGAAAGGAGGCAAGAAACTCCTTCGGGTTGAGGTTCAGGCCAGCTGGTCTGGAGAACCAAGTCCAGAGAAGCAGAGCTGCCCTCCATCCCTCATCACACACCCTCTTTACCGATGACCAGATGTTGGGTCTTAAAGCATCAACCGGCTCTCACCTTCAGTGGCTCCAGAGACTGCCACCTCGCCACCACCCCAGCAGACTCAGAAAGATGGAGGGCCAAACTCCTCCCCACCACCACCATGACTACTCAAGTGCCTTCTTTAAAATACCAGATTCTTATTTTTTAATTTTTATAAGAGTTTATTTGAGCCAAAACTGATGAAAATTGCTGGGAAGCAAGATCTTACATGCTCCAATACCAAATTCTTAAAAATTTGTTCTCTTTTAGCTGTCTGGCCCCGCTTTGCTAATCGCGGGCAGAGAACACGTCTTGCCAGCACATTCACCCCGCCTGGAATGCACTGATTTGTCTCCATTGATTTTCCCTGAAGAACTCCGCACTCAAGCACTCAGCGGAAAGGCCACCTTCTCCGGAAAGCCTTCCCTGATCTCCCCTTCCCGCTCGGATTTGGAAGCACCTCCCGCTAGATTTCCCTAGTACGGTGCTCTCTATGCTATACTCTCAGTGAGTCTCCACCCCCAGCCTGGAAGCTACTTGCATTGCCGCTTGAATCTCCGTAAGCCCCAGCACCCAGCGCTGCCTGGCACTTAGTTAACGCCCAATAAACGTGGTGGAGGGCAGGGAGGTGGGGAGCGCAAGTGGACGTCCAGTGGCAGGCGCCGCGTTCTGAGGCATTTTGACCGTACCTCTTCTCTCCCATCTTGCCGCCAGACAGCAGCGCCTGCGAAAATGAGACCCGGTGCCGCTGACACCACGCTCAGTGGAAGGCCAGGCTTCCCGCCCTTAAAGCTTTGACCCAAGGCCGCGAGAAACGCGGCTGCTGTAGATGGAAGCGGCCGGCTACCCTGGTTGGTGTGCCGCAACCCAGATGGGACCGACTAGCCCCCGCCTCTGTTCGCCCCCTCGGGGTCCAACAGCCTCCTGCCAACACTTGCGCGCGCTCACGTCTCTGGAGGTAGACCCGGACTGGGCGCGAGTGCCGGCGGCATCCCAGCGTTGGTAGCAGAGTCCTCTCAGCTTTTCAGTCGCGCTACTGGTTCTGTGGACTCGGTCACTTCCTACCGGGGGTGGAGGTCGTGCTGGCAGGCAGAAACGTCACAAATGGAATTAGAGGCTGTGACTGCCCCCCGCGGTTACAAAATGGGGAGCATGAGAGACAGAGGCGACTGCACCTGGGGCCTTAGAGCAGTTGCCTTGACTCAGACCATTAGTCACATACCTGACTCCAGATGCTCCCCTTCCACTTGGCCACTAAGAGAGATCCTGCCAGTTCTGAGTTCTGGAGAGAGACAAGAGGGAGACCACAGGAATACAAGCTCCTGGAAAGGATGGGAAACCTTGTTTATGCAATGCGTCAGAAGAGAAATGATCTTATTGTGCATACACAGGCGTGGTGACACATGTTGTTCGTTTTAGACGAGAGTAATTCATATGGTGGAGAGTCAGCGAAGGCGGCTAGGTCTCTAACCCTGCTAAACTATCCTAGCATCTAATTCTAGAATATTCCCATTAAGTGTATCAGTTATGGGGCCAGAGATGGATGGCATGGTGGGAGGTGAAGACAGCCATTAGCTGCCTTTCCTCAAGAGGAAGACCTCAAATTCTTCCCAATCCTCAAGTTTCTGTTGGGCCCTGGCTCTGGCCAGCACTCCAGCATCCTCTCTAGTATGCTCTTGGCAGAGAAGGACATCTGATTGACCAAGGGTGGGACCTGTTTGCATGATGCAGCTGAAAGACCAATGTCTCAGTGACAGTCCCTTGGAAATAATAAATTCAGCCATTTGGCATCTTGGGGCTTGTTTTCTGGTTGGGTCTTTTCTGATTTTCTTTCTTCAAAAGATAATGTAAAATGATATACCACCACTCCCAGTAAGGAGAGGGGCTACCCATTCCTGTATTCCTTTTACCTAGTACAGTGCCTGGTTCATAACAGCTGCTCAATGGAAATTTGTTTGCTCTGTGAGTGACTGAATGAATCACAGGTATTGTCACAGAATATTGGACTCCTGGAGTTAGAAAGTCCCTTGCAGGATACCAAGCCCCACAGAGCATGTCTGGGAATTCTTGACTAGAATAAAACCCTTTATCACCTGGTCTAAAGGAACATTTCCTGCCACTCTCCTCTGCCCCCTCCCAACACACACAGAGACAGACAGACAGACACACACACACACACACAAACACACACACACACACACACACACAGGCTCTGCTCTCTCTGGAGAGGAATTCAAGTCTCCCCAAAGCAACAGATGGCCCACTCAGGAGAACTGGTCAGGTCCTTTCTGACTCTCCTCATGCAGGTTTGTCCCCAATCCCCCTCTGAGGGCAGTACCTTTACAGCTCCCACCACAGACCAAGGTAGCTCCAAAGGAGGGAGAGAAGTGAGTGCAGGTGACAGGGGTCTTCAAGCTCTAGAGTAACCCCCTCACAAAGACACCTAGGCTCCTCCAGACCTCTGTGCCTCAGAGGAGGTAGTCATGTGATTTCTCAGGTTCTCCACAGAGGACTCAGTGTTCAAACCCCTGTATTTCCTTCTTTCTCTCACTACATTTCCTCAGTGTCTTCTCCTTTCTTCCCCTCCCACTTTTTCTTCAATTCCCCAGGATCATCTCCTTTATTCTTTGCTGAATGTTTTAATTATCTCTCTGAACCCTCCTTTTCTCTCCTCCAGGGCCCTCTTTGAATCCTGGCTGAAGAGAAATAAAGAAAGAAGAGCTCCTTCTTGGGCCATCAGCATCAGAAGCAACCCTTCTGGGACACTCTTCCCACAGGGCCCCCAACGATCCCTAGGCACCAGACACCTGATAAGGGATCTTCACTTGTGGCATTTGAGGGAAGATGAGAAATGCTGTGAAATCCTGAATTCTACTCAAAGCGGTCGTGCAGTTCAGCTGCCCACTAACATGTGAAATGGCCAAAGATCCAGCACAAGGATGACTCTGAAGAGCACCTGGCACTGTATGAAACGCTTCACCAGCATCAGCAGTCTCTTCCCAATTCCACAGCCCCAACCTGTTGGTCAGCTGAGATTTCCCTAATCGCACTGAGAGTTCGGTGAACCTAAGAGTGGCTATTTCTACCACCCACGCTAAAACTCTTCAAACGTTTTAGAGATTTCCTATCTTTTATTTTGTTTTGTTCTCACAGCAATCCTGGGAGGTGGACAACAACAACTCTGCGGAGGAGGATCAGCAGTTCAAGGAGTTGAAATGACTTGCTCACAGCCACACAACAGACTCCATGCCCCAAACTACAAAAGGACAAAGGGGAAGATGGGCTCACCCCCCACCAGCCAGCAGCCAGGAACGGGGCCCAGGACTCCGCGGGGGCACGTGGACATATCCAGGTCTGGCCCCCTGGCCATGTTCTCTGCCCTCGGGGTAAGGCTTCTATGGAAAGCCAATGGTCTTGAACTTTGTGCTGAAGGGGCACTGGGCAAAGAGAAGCCCCGGAGACCAGCATGGATGGAACGTGGGAAGGAGCCCTAGGGACTGCGTGGGATAGCAAAAGAAGGACTAGCTCCTCGCCTGCAGAGTCAAGGACTTTGGAGCCGCCGGGAAGAATCCTCCTCAGCTCGAAGCCTGGGAAGGCCGTAGGCATTGGCCCCTCCCGAGTCCTCGAGGGTGGGCACAGGCCCTGTTTTTTATTTTGTTTCCTGGATGTCCGTCCGGGCTTCTGCACCAGGAGCAGCAACCGGGAGCCTTCCCCGCCCTCAAGGGCCCTTGGAGGCCCGCGCTTTCTCTGAAAGTGAAAGAAGTGGGCGGGGGGCGCGGCCGAGGCGGGGCCCAGGCGGGTGGCGGCGCAGGCTCCGCCTCGGGGCAGTCTCTAGCCGGGGGCGCCGTGCGCCTCCAGTCCCCACCGCGTTGCGGGCTGGTGGGCTCTGCTGCGGCTCTTGTACCGGGAAATGACCCTGCCCGGGGGCCCGACGGGCATGGCGCGGCCGGGAGGCGCCGGACACTGCAGCCCCGGGCTGGACCGGGCCCCGCGCCGGAGTGTCGGGGAGCTGCGCCTGCTCTTCGAGGCGCGCTGCGCCGCGGTCGCTGCCGCCGCAGCCGCAGGGGAGCCCCGGGCCCGTGGGGCCAAGCGGCGTGGGGGACAGGTCCCCAACGGGCTTCCGCGGGCTTCCCCTGCCCCGGTGATCCCGCAGCTGACTGTGACAGCCGAGGAGCCGGACGTACCCCCGGCCAGCCCCGGGCCGCCGGAACCAGAGGGTGGCTGGCTCCCGGCCGTGGGCTCGTCGCACCTGCAGCAGCCACGCCGCCTCTCTACCTCGTCGCTCTCCTCCACTGGGTCCTCGTCGCTGCCCGAGGACTCAGAGGACGATCTGCTGAGCGACAGCGAGAGCCGGAGCCGCGGCAACGTGCAGCTGGAAGCCGGCGAGGACGTGGTGCAGGTACGGGCTGCGAGGGCGGAGCCAGCCCCGGGCGCGGGGGCTGCGCTCTGGGGACCCAGCTCCTAGCGCTCTGAGGTCCGACTTCTGCCCTAAGTTCCTTCCGCCGAGGGTCCGATTCTCACTGCCCCGGGGCTTAGGGGTCCGGAGGGCGGCGCCACGCGCATCTCTCGCCTTGGCAGTCTCCACCCCGGTTCCACAGGAGGGTCGCGACCCGGGCCCAGGGGCGGCTCAGAAGGCGAATGAGGAGGAGTCTGCGACCAATCACCGGGGCCAGGTGGGGTGCGGAGCGGGGGATCTTGACCTGCCGGCTGCGGGGTGGGGCTTCAAGGGTCGGAGGGGTTGGCCTTGCCCCGAGAACTCTCAGGGAGAGAGGGGCGAACGAATCTCCCAGTCTTGCCGCCCCCTCTCCCGCGCCGCGGCCCCATCCCCGCCGTTGCCACGGTTTCCCTCTCCTGAGTGGGAGTGGAGCGGCGCTTCAGTCTCGGCTCGGGAACCGCCGCAGCCGCCGTCTGTTCCCGGCGCCCTAACGAGGCGTGGACCTGGGGAAGGGAGGGGCACGGGGCTGGGAGGGGACCGCGGCCCTCCCGGGTTTACTGCTCCGAATTCTGGCCGGGGGAGGGTAAACTGAGGCAGAAAGGGCCTGATCAGCCTATCAGTCCACGCCCCGCGTGTCGGAGGCCTGATCTGACTTGAATAATTCAGGCCAGGGTTCCCTGAAGTCATTACCGACCCCTGCCCCTGAGGGCTGTGCAGCGCCCAGGGTTGCCGTCCTGTGCCCCTTGTTTAAACGAAGGCCAAGTACTTTAAATAACTCCTCATGACCCGCAGGAAGGAGTTGCTCTAGATCCACGTTATGCAAGTGTCCCTAGAGCGGAGGGAGAGGCGAAGGGCTCCCCGCAGGCTCTGGTGGCTCCCGGCCTTCCCAGAGGGGCAGTGAGAACGGTGGACGCGCGCCCGGGTTGCCTGGGAGCTGTAGGGGGAGCACTGGGGCGCGGCCCGGGCCTGCGGAACCCAGGTTGCGCTGCGCGCGGCGACTGGACAAGGCGGGGGAGCCACTGGCAAGACTTGCAGTGGATCCGTCTCAATTACCCCCTGAAACTTAACTTACACTACCCAGAGGGCAGCATGACTGTGACCCAAGAGGAAAAAGAAAAACGTCTCATAGAATAGGAACACACCCGCCGCCCGGTGCAGGGTGCGGGAGTCCCTCTCCCCTCAGCGGAGTCAGGGTGCCCCTATCTATGACCAGTCCTAGTGCAACCCTGTGGCCCACGTAGTGAGACGGGTGCTGCCTAGGGGCTTCCAAGGAAGTGGAACGTGGGGCATTGCAAGAACTCCTCCCTCCCGGCCTCCTTGGAAAATCCGGAGCGGCAGCCCTGGGTACACGGCTCCCCCGCTCAAATCTCTGACAGCTGAGAGGAAGGCGCAGGAGGAAGGGGCCACGAGGGAGCCTCCTCCTCCCACCCCGCTTCCCTGTAAAGCCTCTGGGCGGAGGAGGCTCCGTGGCCCCAGCCTGTGGGCGACGTAGGCAACCCGGCTGGGGTCAACACTCCAGGGACCAGTCGCCGCTGTGCTCCAGGCGTCTCCGTCTGGCCTCTCCCATCCTGGGCCTCGCCGTCCCCGGCACGGCCAGGAGCTGGAGCAGATGGCTGCATGAAGGCCCTTCCAGCTCCAAGGCTGCGCCTCTCAGGCCTTCCCAACCCCCAGTCCGCCGGGGCCTCCCCGAAGGCAAACAACCACGGCGGCGGCAGATAAGCCAGGGGCTGTTGACAGAGGCCACCTGCGTCCTCTTGGAAGGGCCTGGCGCGGACTTTGCCTCTCGGCCGGTCCGGGAGCGGCACTGTGCGCCCGCCCAGGCTGCCTGTAGGGCTTCCCCAGGCAGGAAGCGGAGCCCATGGGCTGGCCGACCGTTAAGGATGCACCTGGGAGAAGGGTGCTGCGGCAGCGCTGGGGAGCTCCCGGGTCGTCAGGCCTTTACACTCGGACCTGGGCAGATAACGGCAATAGCCAAAGCAGAAGGAATCCTGGGAAAGCTCTGCCTTGCCTCTGACTGCCACATACGTTCTTCCCCTTCTCCTAGGAGCCGGGAACAATCTACCCAGAGCCTGGAGGTGGGCTCTCCACAGGATAGTTGGGGCTGGACAGCCTGCCTCCCTCCCTGGGCCTTTCCCTCAGTACAGGGAAGAGTCATGGGCAGGGAAACCCAAAGGAGCTGAAGTGGGGGTGGGGGGAGGTGGGGGGAGGCTTTCCTAAGGGCAGCTGGCATGACTGTATTTTTTTTTTTTTTTTTGTAATTTAAAAAAAGATTTTATAATTTTTAGAGAGAGGGGAAGGGAGGGAGAGAAACATCCATGTGTGGTTGCCTCTCGTGGGCCCCCAACCAGGGACCTGGCCCGCAACCCAGGCGTGTGCCCTGGTTGGGAATCCAACTAGGGACCTTTAGGTTTGCAGGCTGGCGCTGGATCCACTGAGCCACGCCAGCCAGGGCTGACTGCATTCTCAGGCCTTGCCTGCTTCTTAAAACAATGTTGAGGTGTTGCTGTAGAAGAAGAGGGAGTGTTTGGCTCCTGTTCACTTGGTTCTCTTCTCTCAGTGCTCCAGGATGGGTAAGGAGACCTGGATGCCATCCTGTCCTGGACCCAGAACTCCCACACTTCACTTTTCACTAATTATAGAGCAGAATTTAGGTTAACTGACTTCCTTTTTAAAAAGTAAATACCCCTGGGAGGGTGAAGTCGTGGGTCACTTATACCTTGGTGCAAATGATTTTATAAATTTAAACTGATTGCTTTTACCACCACCACCACCACAGGGAGTGCTATTTTGATGGGGCAATGGGAACATGGGGAGGGGGTGGGTTGGCAGAGAGCTTCAGCCAGTGATTGGATCGCTGGAGGAAGGGTGTGGGAGTCAGGAAGTATGGGGATGAGTACCAAAGGCAGAGGAAAAGGTCCATTCTGGCAGAAGATACATTGAGTATCTGGTGTGACTGAAGAAGCAGGAGTCCTCAGGGCTTCAAATGGAGCTTAGATAAAGGAAGGTCAGAGGCTAGTGTCTAGCCAAGCCCTGTCCAGAGAGAGATGTTCCTTGTCCAGCCCCAGGGGTGAGGAATTATCAGAGGGTCCTCCTGTGACTTCATTAAAGACACACAAGTCAGCTCTTCTGGGCTTTTTGCCCCAAGATGCTCTGGTTGACTCTGGCAGTCGCTGGCTGTGAGCTGGTTTGCCAGACCTCTAGGCCAGAGAATGGATCTTTGGCCCCCTTTTCAGGTAGATCTCACTTTGTAACACAATAAATCTGCTTTCTGATATCCATACAATAAAAGCCTTACCTGCTCAAAAATATCTTCCCTGCTGTTGTTTATGTGCCCAGGTCATCACCCATCCACCAAAAAAATGTTTCTCCAGGAGCCTTTTTGGAGATATGACTCCTTATATGCATTATGTCCTCTGGGGGAGGTAGCTCCCTAAGACGGAAGATGGCAGTGAGCTCCGTGATGCTTGCGTCAACTCCTTCCATGTCTAACCATATCCATTACTGGCAGGGCTGCTAAATCCTGTCACACCAACCTCAGGAGGTGGCTGGGATGGCTCAGATGACATAATGGAAATCAAAGCCCTTCTTAGCCTGCATGGCTGGAACCAGCCTTAGTCTTTTCTTCTCTCAGCTGACATGATCCTCTCAAAATTAGGGTGGGGAGGCCAGGTGATGACCCCATTTTATATCATTCTTGGAAGCAACTTAACGCTCTGTTACCACACATCAGTCAAGTGGCAGGAATCCAGGACTGCCAGAGCTGAATCCTCTTCTACCAGATCCACCTTCTACCTTCCATCCCCACTCACTACTCCCCGCAGAAAGGATGATGCCACTCTCTCATTTCACGTGACCCCAAGCTGATTCCCTCTTCCACTGGGGTGGCTACAGAAATAGATGTATCTTCTGCTTAACTCCATTCTGGTCCCATTCTCCCCCACATTCTGCCAGTAGGCCCCTAAAGCTGCCTGAAGCCCACCATGAAACCCATTCCTTTGGATGAAGGCAAAGGTGTCCAGCCAACAGAGGGGTGGGTTCCCAGGCAGATTTCAGTGTTTCCAAGAGATCAAAACATACCACTTTATGGCTGCATATTGCTTCACCTAGTACAAAGCTCTTTCTCATGTGGGGGTCCCCTTTGACCCCCAAAGGGAGTCAGGGTGGTAGCATGGACTTTGGAACCTGCTGGGGCAATTGGAACACAGGGAGGGAGTTGGGCTGGTAGATGCTTAAACCAGGGACTTGGAGGCCAGAGGCAGGAAGTGAGGGCATGCTAACTCCCCTGAGCCTTGATTTCTTTGTGTAAAATGGCAATAATGCCACCTCCTCATGCACTTGCTGTCTATGTGCTTCATTAGCAGCAATCTCAAACTGAGAGTGGGGGATGAGGGTATAGGGCGGTGCTGCTGAATACACATGGCACATACATCTTCCCAGAATTGTATTTGAAGTTTTGGAGGTGGGAGAGTTTTATAATAAAACTTGGGTCTATGCAGCATAATGCAAGCCTTGTATTTATTTAAAGAGCAAAAAAAGGAGTTTTGAAAGAGTGGGCTGCTTCTGGCTACACCCTTAGATCCCTGGAGATAGGACACGTGATCACACCCCAGCATGCCATATAGGGACTGCTGTAGGAAAGCAGGAGCAATGCTGTCTCGTGGAGGTTGAGAAGTGCCTGGCATGCAGTAGGCGGCCAGTAAATGGTGGCTTGTGTTATGGCAGCAGCTATGCCTTCCCAGAGGAAACAGGCTTGCACAGATGAAATGCTTACTTGGACTAACTCCTCTAGAAAGTGACAGAGCCAGGACTGGAACCAACTCCTGACTCCTCACCCAGTGCTCTGTCACTAACTCCCATTTCATCCACATAGGAAAGGGCTTAATATTCAGCAGCCTTACCCTGCTTAAGCCACTACCCCAGTTCTCCCTCTCCTCCTTAGAACTCCCTCTGGTCAGGGAGGCTGGATTCCTGGGTTCCAGCCCTGTGGGAGCACATATGTGTAACTCCTCTAAAAGCAGGCACCCCTGGGAGGGAGGCAGGAAACACTGGATGAGCAAACCTGTGCACTACAAACCTGTAGACATAGGAATGGTGGGTTTGGGGTGGAAAGAGGAAAGATCCAGAGGATGAGATGCTCTAGGAATGGGTGGGGGCTAGAAGGAACACCAAAATCGACACTTCCCTCCCAGTTTGATGGGAGCTGACAGCTCTGCATCCCATTTTCAAAGCTTAGGTTTCTAGGTCCAGATTAGGACCAAGAGCGCTCTGGATCCCGCCAGCTGGTGAGGGGTGATAAGGCGTCCAGGGATAGCAGACAAGTTTGGGAAACCCGAGCTGTTCTTTCTTCAGGCCCTGACATGCTGGCCTCTCTTCCCTGGGCCTCTGTAAAGGGTTGTTTCTGTGATTGTCTGTCTCCCTACATGGAAGGAACCTATGGTCCCAAAGTGAATGAATCAATAGTCCAGATTTGTCCAGCTTCTGCTTCATGCCAAGAAATGAAGTTGGGGGAGAAAGAGATTGTCACAAGTTCAAGCCTCACTTACTACTCATAACAACCCAGTGAAAGCAGTTATTTCCCCCATTTTACAGATAAAGAAAGTGATGCACAGAGACTTGTTTCTCAGGCCCCAAAATATCCTGAGGCACTGGTAGAAATGCACATTTTTGGTCCTACCCCAGACCTACTTAGAATTTCCCTGTGGTAAACCGAAGAATCTGCATTTTTAACAAGGGTGTCCATCAGGTGATTCTCACACTCACAAGTTCTGAAACCTCGACAGAGCAGTTTAGTAACCTCCCCGCGCTGCTTTTGGGCCTTCTGACACTAAGTCCTGGGCATATCTGAGAAGCTGGGTATCTGTCACCACTTTGTGCATCTCAGTGTCCACCACACAGGCACACAAACTTTCCTGAGTGAGCAAACGGATTCATCATCAGAATCTAGCTGCTTGCGGTGGGGTGGGGTGAGCCGAGTCGGTGTACCAGAGAAGGGAGGGCTTCTGCCTTCCCGAGCGCCAGACATGGAACCCCGGACCGTGTTGCTTTCAGAAAAGCCACTGGCAGAAGATTCGAACCATGGTGAATCTACCGGTCATGAGCCCTTTCAGGAAGCGCTACGCCTGGGTGCAGCTGGCTGGGCACACGGGTAAGCATGGGCAGGCGCGGGTGGGGTGGGTGGGTACCCCGAGGAGGGGGGGACTAGGCAGCGCTAACTAGTGACTGTCCGCAGGGAATTTCAAGGCGGCGGGCACCAGCGGGCTGATCCTGAAGCGCAGCTCAGAGCAGGAGCGTTACTGCCTAGCGCGGCTGATGGCTGACTCGCTGCGCGGTTGCGTGCCCGACTTCCATGGCGTCGTGGAGCGCGACGGCGAGAGCTACCTGCAGTTGCAGGACCTGCTCCACGGCTTCGATGGGCCCTGCGTACTTGACTGCAAGATGGGCATCAGGTACGGGGGCCCTGCTGGGCCGTGCAGGGACCACCGCGCGGGGGCGCAGGGCAGTGCTCGAACTGGGCCAGTGTGCGTCCGCTCATGCCCCGCCGCTGCCTGCGCCCCTCGTAGGACTTACCTAGAAGAGGAGCTGACCAAAGCCCGAGAACGGCCCAAGTTGCGAAAGGATATGTACAAGAAGATGCTGGCCGTGGACCCTGCGGCGCCCACTGAGGAGGAGCACGCGCAGCGCGCCGTCACCAAGCCACGCTACATGCAGTGGCGAGAAGGGATCAGCTCCAGCACCACGCTCGGCTTCCGCATTGAGGGTATAAAGGTAGGCCGGGCTCGCTTCACTTCGCACGGCCCGCCCGTCCTCCACCCCAGCCCCGCATCGCGTTGTCTAACTCCAAGTCGGTTCCCCCAGCCCCCGGAATAAGCACCCTTTGGAGACTGCCTCTCAGTCCCTGGCTTCCAATGTCTAGGGAAGTCCCTCCGCTCTAACTGATCCTCTCCCCTCTGTCGCGTACGGCGCCCCTGACACTTCCTGTCCCACCTCCTTAAGAAAGCAGACGGATCCTGCAGCACAGACTTCAAGACCACGCGAAGCCGGGAGCAGGTGATTCGAGTCTTTGAGGAGTTTGTGCAAGGGGATGCGGAAGTGCTGGTGAGCGCCAGACCCTAGAACCCTGAATTACTAGGGACCCTGAAACCGAGAGGTGCCCCAAGGCATCCTGTCTAGTGCCCTCGCCTATGTAGCATTTTATCACGTTATGTTCCTTCCCTTCTGTTGCACGCGCCACTTGAGGGTCTCTGTTTTCCTCCACTGGTATTTAACCAAGCCGACCAGGCATCGTGGCCCCTAATGTCAGCAGAGGCTCAGTTAATTTGCCTTCCTCTCCTACCCTACCCTGTCCAGAGGAGATATCTGAACCGCCTACAGCAGATCCGGGACACCCTGGAGGTCTCTGAGTTCTTCAGGAGACACGAGGTAAGAGATCAGAGCCTTAGGGTCAGGCTCTGATCTGTGGTCTGCGAGGGAAGAGCGTGGGGACGGGGCTTCTCAGGGAACTGGCTGTGGCCTGACCTTGTGGGGCTCTGCAGGTGATCGGCAGCTCACTGCTCTTCGTGCACGATCACTGCCATCGCGCGGGTGTGTGGCTCATCGACTTCGGCAAGACCACGCCCATGCCGGAAGGCCAGAGCCTGGACCATCGAAGGCCCTGGGAGGAGGGCAACCGCGAGGACGGCTATTTGCTAGGGCTGGACAATCTCATTGGCATCTTGGCCAGCCTGGCGGAGAGATGAAGCTAGGCCCCTGTCCCCACGCAGACCGGCCGGTCTGAAGCACGGACCTGCGCCTTTGTCCCTGCCATGCATGCCGGGGAGAGACTGAAACCCAGAGGCTGGGGCGGTTCACAGGTTCCTGTAAGGCCAGGTGCCAAACACTATGGGATGCAGTGTAGGCACCAAGGCTGTTCCCAGTGGTGCCACCAATGACACTAATTTATGGGGGGATAGACTTTGACAATGGGCTTCTTTCTCAGTGCAGCTCTCCTTGAAGGGGCTCTATGCTTCTCCAGAGAGGCCAAATAATGAATTTTGTTTCGCAGGCACTAGATCTATTGATCTAACCTCCCACACTACAGTGGACTCCTCTTCCCAATAAAACTCAAAGACACCAGCTTTGGCAACTCCTCTGGTCCCCTCTTTCTCAATTCCCAGGCATCCCTCATGTCCACTCAGATTATTGGACAATATGAGAAGAGCTCTTTATTAGAGGCATCTGTAGGGTTGCAGACTGCCCAGATGAAGGATGCTCGTAGAGGAATCGCAATCCAGCAAAGGCTTCCTGCAGGAGGCAATTTCAACTTGCCACCCACACCTGAGGGGGGGGGGGGAGTTAGCCTCTGTTCTGGTCCCAAGGTTCAAAGTCTGGTAGTGGCCAGGCTCTTCCCCAGGAGGCCTGGGTCTGGTTTCCAGGATGGGAAGTCCAGTGCTGCAGGCCAGTCCTGAGACAGGCCCAGGCATGCAGCAAAACTGGGGTGGGGGTGGCGGGGGAAAGGCTACTGGAATAACAAGCCACTATAAACCTGGGGTGCAGGGTGGAACCATTGCTGACATCAATGCCTGTGTCCTCACTCTCAGGGCACCTTGGGCCCAGCAGCCATAGGTGGGATTCCAGAAGTTCTGAGATTGGAACCTCCTGGATTTGGGGGGCTTGAGGCCAGAGGGCAGCCAAGGGCCAAGGAGGCTCCCTCCCCAGCTCTTCAAGCTCTCCAGACTCAGTTCCTGAACCTGTGGGGATATTAGGCTCTCCAAAGATCTGCTCCCTGGTCCAGTAGCCCCTTCCAGGGTGGCACTCACTTCATTGACAGAGGTGAATTCAGCACATCAGCGTCCTGTAATAGGATGGTAAAGCAACGGGGAACCAGTGGGTTTTTTGTCTGTCTGTTTGTTTGTTTGTTTTGGTTTTTTTAAGATTTTGTTTATTTTTAAAGAGAGGGAAAGGGAGGGACAAAGAGAGGGAAAGAAACAATGATGAGAGAGGAACATCAATTGGTTGCCCTGACCTGGAACTGAACCCACAACCCAGGCATGTGCCCTGGCTGGGAATGGAACTGGTGGCCTTTTGCTTTGTGGGATGATACCCAACCAGCTGAGCTACTCTGGCCAGTGTTGTTTTATGGCCTCCCTCCTGACCCCCAAGGTAGGTAGGTCATGGGGCACACTTGAGTACAGTATTGGAGATGCTCCAAGATGCTGGCAAAAGTAAGGCAGAGTTCAGGCTGGTGCTGCCAACAATGGGTCATGATATGCTACCTGGGGGGGGGGGGGGGGGAGAAGCAGGAGTTTATGCTCAACCATGGTTGTGAATCATCCCCCTCCCTGAGCAATACTTCATTCTCACGCACTCCCTAAACAGCCCATGGGAGGGTCCATCCGTCCCCCTCTAGCTATGAAGTCTCCCACCTCCTGATTGGTGCGCCCAGGGTAGGGCATGTAGCCCAGTGAGATCTCCCAGAGCAGTACCCCAAAAGACCTGATCATGAATGGGGGGAGCCCAATGAAGCCCATCAGGCATAGCCTCCCCTTCCCTCACATGAGGTGGACTGAGGCAGGGGAGGGGGAGGGCATGGTATCACCAGGATCTGTCTTGGATGTGAAGATGCCCTTTAGGAAGGCCTTTTGAGGGAGGAGGGGTGGCATCTACTTGACCTGCAGCAGAGTGCGCCCCCCACTTGCGGAAATAACTGGCTCAACAGGAGGGAGGAGGAGAGTGAGGAGTTATTCAAATGTCACAGGAGGCTGCTGGGAAACTCCCTTGAAACAGCAGCCTTCCTCACCTCCCCAGGCCCCACACCTGTAGATATCTCTAGCCATTCCAAAGTCCCCAGTCTTAGCCACTAGGCTGGGCCCAGTGTAGCTCAGCAAAAAGTTCCTGGCAGTAATGTCCCTGCAGAGTCGGGGGTGGGGGTAGGGGAAAACCACTGCTAGAACTCAGAATCTCTGGCTCTGATCTACTTTCATAAAAGTTATATGGAAGGGCTCTTTCTTGGGGAGGGAGTTGGGCTAGGTGTTTCTTGAGTCAGGATTACTTCAGCCTGTGAATGAAGTGACTTTCCTCCAGGTAGCAGCAGCCCTGGGCTAAGTCCTAGGCCAGCTGGAGCATGTCCTACATGGCCAGAGGTGACAACTGGCCATGGGTTGGGTGGACAGTGCATTAGTCCATCCATGCAGATTTGGGCATACATGCACAGGGTTTTTAGAGGGGCCTGAAGGGTTGGGAGAAGGGACTTAACTAGGTACAGTGGCTGTGCCTCAGGACATTCTTCATGTCCTCTGCAGACATCAAGTCCAGGGGAATTAGGCGAGGGACAGCCTGGAGGCTGAGCCCCACGCAGCGCCCAATGTCTTGATGGCAGAACTTACTGGATGGGTGGTAGACATACCCCATTACCAGGAGGGAAAGAAATGATGCTTTAGGCTCCAGAAAACTGGAGGGGACCGCTGTGCCCCTAGACTTGCTACCTCTCAGTACCAGGGTGAAGAGAGGCTGTTCCTGCAGGCAGTTCTGGGTGCCTCTCCCACAACTTCCACCCGATGAGATCGCCTCCGTGAGGAAATCAGCTCCTCCTGTGGAGAGCAGCGTTCTGGCAGGGACTGGGAAGGAAAAGGGCACAGAGCTCCTGATCTTCCCAGACACTTCAAGAGGGTGGGTTGACCCCAGCATCAGCAACTCTTTCTCCCTCCTTGGAACCCAGCTTTCCTACCTTCAGGCAGAAGTCCCACCCCCTCTGACCTTGATAGCCACCTAAAGGGGGCTGGGGTCCCCAGGAAGGCCAATAACCAGACCCTCATAGACCTCTCCAAAGGCACCATGGCCCAGGGCTCTGCATGAAGACAGGTTGGAAAGGAGTGGGTGGCTAAGCCTGAGGAAGGGTCCTAGAGGGTCTAGTCTCCTTTACCTCCCTCCCCCCTCCTTTGCCCAGTTGTCCTTATCTGAGGGGGCTGAGCTTTCTCTACATCATGGCACATCCCCAAGTATGAGCCCTGCAGAGGCAATGTTAACTGGCACAGAATCAGGGCAGAGGGAGGAAAGGTATGGGGGTCAGGGTGGGGGTGGAAGTCTGTATGAGGCCTACTCTTAGGTCCTTGCAGACACTCTGAGGTGGAGACAACCCTTGTGCGAAAGGAATCATATCCTAGGGTCCCTACCATCCCAGAATTGAGGGTGACATCTTACTCTGGACAACTTATTCTCTCTTTTAGAGTTTCTCTGGCCTCTTTCTCCTCTATACAAGGTGTTTTGACCAGCAAGCTGCTTTCTGGGATCCATCATTCACCACAGCACAGAGTAGGATGGGGAGGGGGATTCAGAGTGCATAGGTTCTCAGAAGGAGACTGCCCTGAGCAGAATGGCAATGTCTGGGAAATCTCAACAAGCCCTGTGGGTAAAGGCCAGGACTGGGCTGGGCCAAGCCCCATCTGGCAGTAGTAGGAGTTAGGGGCTATCCTGATGGTGGAGTTTCCAAGCTTGTTTAGTTTAAACTTAGGGCCTGGCAGCCTTGTCCTCCACAGGCCCTGCCACTTCTTTTGTTCACTGAAGGTGGGCGAAACAATGGCACACACTCTACCTGCCCATCAGGCCCACCCTGCTTTGCCTCCCCCTGTGCAAAACACCTCTCCAGATGCCCATTAAAGCAAATGTTTTCCCCAGGACCTCCCCAGCTGCTTCTACTCTTAGAACCCCAGAGGAGAGTTCACCATTACTCTGCTGGGAATAGGGGACTTGAAATCAGCTATGTGTGCCCCTGAGACCCCACACAGCTCAGTGGAGAGGTGGGCAGCCTTGAATCAGCCCCTATTTGCTGGATGATCCATACCGAGAATCAGGGCTCCACACACCATAAGGGGGTTCAGTGTAGAAATTTCCACCAGAGCCACCAATAGAATCAGGGAGCCTGGGGGTGTGGGCAGATCTAGGGAGAAAGAGAGACACCTCCAGTGGGAAGTTCCTCTCTGTCCCTCTATTCCAGGTTTTTACCCAAGATACAGCACAGGTGTGAACTTTTCTTTTTCTCTTTTTTTGATTTAATCTTTATTTAATATTTTTTTCCATTACCATTTAGTCTCCTTATATGCCCCTCCTCCAAACAAGCACCACACTCTTGTCCATGTCCATGATCAGGTGTTAACTTTTCCATTATGCTTTTCCCACTTATCCTAGACAAGCACAACCTCTCCCTCCTGAAAACCCCTAAAACACTTTATATCCCCTATGGTAATTGTCACTTTGATATATATCTATATCTAGATATATAGATAGCTAGATAGTGCCTCTCCCACAATAGACCACTAGACTGCATGCTCCCTGAGGCAGAGCATGCATGGATGCCTCTCCAATCTCCTGCCCACACCCAACACAGTGCCTAGCACACAGCAGGCAATGTTCCCCATATACTCTACTGCTCCTCTCAGCCTGTGGCCTCAGTAGTCCAGATCTTGGACAAAGGCAGAACATACCCATGCAGATGATGTTATCCACAGCTAGCTCCATGCCCTCTGGGAATATGCATTCAGCCAACTGGAACTCTGCCTGCCATTGGCAGCCTTTCAAAAGGCAATGACCGCAATTGAGGTGCAGTTGGATCTCCACTTCTCCATGGTTCTCCCTATGAGTAAAAGAACTAACATTTCAGGGTGAGGATGGAGGTGTGGGGGACACATACATACTTTTGCCAGCCACATGGATAATTCTAGCCCTGAACTTTAAAACAAGGAGCAAAGCCAGGCATGTAAGGGTGTGTGGGAGGTCTTGGAGGACTTCTGTCAGGCCTGTGTACTCCCTTTTCTGGAATCCTTGAGATTGCAAGTATTTGAGAATTCATAGCAAGGAGATAATTGACAAGCACCCCATACTGGCAGTCCAGTTCCCAAATATTTCTGTGCTGTTCAAGAAGCGGGTAGTTCACAATGCATAGTTCCTGGCTCAGATGGGAGTGGGCTCAGGGATTGAGGAAAAAGGCTAAGCCACACTCAAGGGCAGGGGGTAGGGGCCAATACCTGTCAGAGGCTGCAGGTAGAGCTCACTAATGGGGTATAGAAAGGATGCTCCTTCTTCCCCATTAGCCCAGAACGAGTCAGTCTCTGAGATATCACCCCCTAGAAAGAGAAAGTGGTAGAAGGAGGAAGGGGCACACAGCTGCCTCACTGCTGAGAAGATGGCTTATGAACAGTGGGAAAACTCGAGTCTCCCAGTGGGTATCCCAGGGTGGCCTCCCCTACACTAGCACTAAGTACAGGTGCTGCCAGCTCACAGGTGGGAGCCAGCAGCCAGAAAGAGGTGGGGAGGGAGTAATCAGCTGGAACCTGTAGGCCTGTCTCAGGCTGGCTGGGACACCTCCTTGTCTTTCTGACTCTTCTGGTCCCGTGTCCTCAGCTATAAATGGGAGAGGCTGTATATAATGGGAGAAGATATATATGAAGTATTTATAAACAGTACAGCGCAGACACAAAGGCTCTGTTTCTTTACACTAGTGGTTTCCAAATTCAAATGTATTAGAGTCACCTAGAGGACTGAATAAAACACAGATTGCTGGGACTCTTCCCTAGAGTTTCTATTTTTTTTTTCCTTAAAATTTTAAAAAGTTTACTTATTGACTTTAGAGAGAGAGAGGAAGGAAGAGAGAGGAGGAAGAGATACATCGATTTGTTGTTCCACTTATTTATATAGTCACTGGTTGATGGTTGTATGTGCCCTGACTGGGATGAACCCAAAACCTAGGCATGTAGGGACAATGCTCTAATCAACTGAGCTATCCAGTCAGGGTGACCTTAGAGTTTCCAATTCAGTAGGTTGCAGAGGGGCTGAGAATTTGCATTTCTAAAAGCTTCTTAGGTGGTGATGATGCTACTAGCTCAGGGACCATACTTCAAGATCTACTGATTTAAACTATCCCTGTCTTTCATTCTGTCTGCTCAGCTTGCTCATTTGGCCAGCTCTAAGTTCCTGAGACTACTTACTGCACAACAAGGAGGGTACCTGTTGTGATGAAAAATGTCCTGGATTTAGCCCTGGTTGGTGTGACTTAGTGGATTAAACACTGGCCTGAGGACTGAAGGGTCGCTGGTTTGATTCCCAGTCAGGGCACACGTCTGGGTTGCGGGCCAGGTCCCCAGTTGGGAGCACATGAGAGGCAACCACAATTGATGTTTCTCTCCCTCTCTTTCTTCTTCATTTCCCCTCTAAACATAAATAAATGAATTACTTAAAAAAAGAAAAAGGCCCTGGATTTAAATGAAAATCTAAGGAGTGTTGTCTGCAAGGGTGATTTGCAACTTTTCTTTTTCCTTTTCTTCCTTCCTTTCTCTCTCTCTCTTCCTTCCTCTTCCTCTCCCTCTCTTTATTTTATGCTCTTTTCTGACCTTTTTTTCTAAGACCTGTTACTCGATCTGCTCTGGCCTGGAGCGGGGCTCAACACTTTTCCCATCCATTCTTCTGAGAAACAGAAGAATGTTCTAAGAGCCTGTTCTAAGGCTCTAACCTCACTTAACCCTGGGGCTGCCCAGCTGCCCAGTTCCGCTTGCCAGGGGCACACCTACCCCTGTATAGCCTTCGTTGCCTCTGCCCGCAGTGCAGGCCCCTCCGCCACCCCGGAAGCCGCAGGCTGCAGCCCAGCCAGGTACAGCCCAGGCCTCAGCGCAGCCCTGGCCGCCCTCCGCGTCCCCCCGAATTGAGCGTCCCTTCTGTGGCGAGGGGGCCCGCGACGTCCAGCCGTTCCCTCCACCTGCGGAATGGTAGAAGGATGGCTGGCAGCCGGGATGGGAAGCACGCCCACCTCTCCCCGTGGCCCAACGCCCTCCCCAGTTGCCCCGCCTCTCCTGCTGCTCCTAAGCTCCGTGAGCGTCTCTGCAGCAGCGTCAGGTAGGCCCGACCGCCTCCCCTGGGCAACACCAGAGGCGGCGCCAGCTGTCCTGCGCGCAGGTCTGGAGCCAGCGGTGCGGGTTCAGTGTCCCCTCCGGCCTTCGAGTGAGGGCACAGGCACTGGGCAAGGGCTCCCCCCAACGCCCCCACCCCCGGTGGCTGGAGTTAAGGAAAGGGGCTCCCAGCCAGACCCAAGCACTTTGGAACCCCAAGGCCTGTACGTAAACTCATATATGTGCATTCGCGGGAGAAGGTTTGGGATCCTAACACTGAGTTGGGGACAGGAGCTACCCGCGAGGAGGGTAACGCATACCCAGAAGACGTAGGTGGCGCCCCCGGACCCTTTCAGTCCCATCTGTTGCCGCGAGCTCCTCAGGCCTGAGACTATCCGAGGCAGATGGGCTGGCTCTCCAGGCTGCCTTGCGGATATCAGGCGACAATCCACAGGGCCCGGGCACTCCCCTCGCAGTGCCTATGTCTGAACACGGAGGAGCGCTCCCTCCCTTCACTCAGCCCTCGCCCTGGGCGCTAGAACTGAGCCCTTCCCACTGGCTCCGCTTACTCCAGGACAGGCATCCTCTCCCTGCTGCCCAACGAGGATGTAAAGCGGCTCCCCTCGATCAAGAGAGAAGGCACCACGCGCCTGTGACAAGTGGTTCTTGGCGCCTTTGCGGACAGCTGGTGCTGAGTCCCCAGCCCTGACCCTGGGTCGCTCCCCTGGGGCAGAGGTAGGTGATAGAGGTGGCTCCATAATTTCTTATCTGAGGGACTTAGAAGTCGTAGTCGATTAAGAGATGGGGGACTAGGTTTGCGCACCATACAATCAGATTTTACATTTATTTAGGAGGCTTAATGGAGATGGGGTGGGAGGAGGCTCAAGCCACCCACCCCTTGACTCCTCTGCTGATTTCGGGTCCTCTGCCTGGCAGAAATAGGCTTTGATTGTGGGATAACTCGGTGGCGTCTATTGCCACCTTTCCCCCGGGTTCCGCTGGAAGAAAAGACAGTCAAGATCACCGGGGCCACACGTCACCTCCGGAATACCCTAGGACACCATGTGGTATGCATTTGGCCTTCCTTCCCCTGATGATAGAACCTCAATCTCACAGGTCACCACCCAGCTCTATTCCTGCTCCCCACGTACTGGCACTGGCCCGGCGGCCCCACTGTCGCCACCATGTTGCTGCCTGCCTGCGCCGGCCTCACTGTGTCCTCTGGCCCCGCAGTGTCTGGGTGCAGGGTGGGAGGAACGGATAATAGGGCACCAGCCTGGTGGTGGGTGGAGAAAGGAGGAAGGAGCCTGGATCTCACCTAAGGAAGTGAGCGAAGAGGCCGGCCCCAAGCCTCTGGGATACGCTGGGTGGTGAAGTTCGGGTCCTGGGGGCTGGGACGTGGCCAGAGCAAGGGTGGAAAGAAGGCGTCTGGGACTCGCAGCTGGAGCAGAGAATGGCTCCTGAAAGGTGACAGGAAGGTGACAGGGGTGGGAGAGGGGGCAGGATGTTAATGGGGGACAGCAGACGAAGAGAGAACTTCTCAACTGCCGGCCTTGCCTCTCGCGACCCCACCCGGAGCCCCGCCCCAACCCGCCAGGCGCACACTGGCACCTGGGAGCACGCTCCAGCCCCTCTTTGGTGCCGCAGCCCAGCGGGGTGCCCGCTGATACCCCCAGCAAGCTTCTCCTGGACAGTCCCTCCCAGTGAATGACGTGGGAGTCCGCGTGGGTTTGATTCCACATCCTTTCCTCGACTTAGCCTCCGCCCCCCCCCCCGCTCCTCCCCCCGCCCCCCCCCCCTCGGTGCTGAGACCACAGCACCTGTCTCTCCTTCCCTAGCTGCGTGATCAGGATCTTAGAATTCAGGAACCCACCGCGCTTCCAGGCCTGTATTTCCTAAGCACCCATCCAAAGAGCTGGCTGTAAGGGTTGGAGGCCTTTGATTCAGGCATTGCGACCGCTGTCCCCAAACCTAGGAAAGTGCCTCTGGCTGGACAGTTCCCTACCAGAAAGCACTTACCTGCAGTTCCGAGCCAGGGCAGCAGTGGGCAGCAGCGGCCCGTGATCACCTGTTTCGCCTGCCCACCAGCCTCTAGGTTTGCCAGCTGAGACCCAACTACTAAGGGCCGAACTGCAGCAGAGTGCCCAGCCGCTCGCTCACTCGGCACCGCGGGGTCTTAGAACCAGCCTGGCCGCTCCCGCCTCAGGTTCTAGGATTCCCAAAGAGGGAAGGGCGGGTCTTGTGGGCAGAGAGGTCCCTAAGCTTCCTGCAAGAGCCTTGGAAAGCCGGCACACAAGGACTCTCAGTCTCCTGACATTGGGTCTGATGTGGGCTGCTCCAGGGAACGGGGTGGGTACCAGGTAGGGGAGAAAGTGTTTCCAGCCTTTGGAAGCAGGATCATGAAAAAGCAGAGAGCTCCACTCAAGACACCCCACAGGGGCCTCCTAGATCTCTCATGTCAGAAGCAGCAGGGTGTGTGTACACTCCATTAGTAGTGGCCACTTTGATGATACATGGGAAGTTCTCTTTAAACTGCCCCAAGAAAGGCAACATCACTTTTCCTTACTTGCGTCTTTCAGTGACTTTGTGACTGTGAGGTTGCACCTCCCAATACCCTCAGAAACATGGATCTCCAGGTTCACCTCATACAATTCCATTGCCTGTGTTAACTTTGTGCACAGCTTTAGTGTGATGATGTGAAAGCCTGAATCCTGACGTCAGTACTGTACTAGTATCGCTGGTGAACGGGTGATGGTGCGAAGTCACAACCATTCTAAGATGGTTTCCCCACTGACTATAAAAATCACAGGAAGAGAAATTGCTCTGTCAATCACAAGGTATCCTACAACTGTGAGGGCCAAAGCCTTTAGATAGTTTTGTGTCTTCCTCACTCTTTTGCACAAAGTACTAATTTTAAAGGATTAGGCTTGTGTTTAATATAAAACGTTGGAAAAAAGCAGCTATTGTAGTCCTGGCTGGTGTGGCTCAGTTGGAGTGTCATCCTGTAAACCAAAAGCTCCTGGTTCTATTCCCCATCAGGGCACATGCCTAGGTTGCGGGTTTGGTCCCAGGTCCAGGGTGCTTACGACAGGCAATTGATTGATGTTTCTCGTTCTCTTGCTCTCTCTCCCTTCCCCTCTCTAAAATTAAGTATGTCCTCCAGTGAGGATTAAAAAAAAAAGCTATAGTAGTCAGGTGCTTGGTAAAGTCTGTGTGTAATGCTAGATGTAGATACAACAGTGGTTTTGTAAAAACCCTGGTACCCACGCCCTATTTAACTCTGTAGATATTCCACTACGAAGTCATAGAATTTACTTTGCAAGGTCTCTATAAGCCAATGATTCTCAAAGTGTGATTGAGCTGGAACAGCAGTGTCAGCATCACCTGGGAACTTGTTAGAAATGCAAATTCTTGGATTTCATTCTAGACCTACTGAACCAGAAACTGGTGTAGGGCCCAGCAACCTGTTTTAACGCATTCTCCATATGATTGCTGTCACATACGTTTGAGAACTATTGCTGTTCGCAGATATAGTAGTTGCTTAATAGAATGTATTATATAATACTGTGTTCAGCCCCTGGCTAGTGTGGTTCAGCAGACAGAGTGCTGGCCTGTGAACCAAAAAATCGCAGGTTCAATTCCAGGTCAGGACACATACCTGGGTTGCAGGGCAGTGCTAAAGACTAAATGGTTGTGTCCTCTGCCTCCCAAATTCTTGTTGAAACCCAACCCCCAATGTGAGGGGTATTTGGAGATGGGGCCATTGGAAAGTGATTCATCATGAGGACTCCACCCTTGTAGTTGGAATGGGACTAGTGCCCTTATACAGACCCCAGAAAGCTCCTTTGTCCCTTCCGCCATGTGAGAGCTGTCTATGAACCAGGAAGGAGGCCCTCACCAGAGATCAAATCTGCCAGCACCTTGATTTTGGACTTTACAGCCTCCAGAACTGTGAGAAATAAATATCTGTCTATGATAAGCCACCCAGTCTATGGTATTGTTATAGCAGCCCAAACAGATAAATAGCTACTGCAACAGTCTGATTTTTGCCTCTACATGTCTCACGACAGCAGTTGATAGAAACAGGGGACCATAAGAAGAAAAGATGCTCACCTACTTCATTAAGGATACCTGTTCTTCAAGGGGACTGCAGAGAGAGTCCTTCCAGAAGTGCCCACAACCTGAAGAATATTGCTGTGGCCTGGCTCTGCTCCAGAACTGGGATCCTCATTTTGTTGTCTCCACTCATGGACTCTGTTTTCACCTTCCACTCATGATTCCTCCCATGTCTCTCATGCTGCTCCCCTGCAATAACCTGACCCTTGATATCAGTTCTGAACTAACACACTTGAAATCAGTCCAAATCAGATTCCCAGGAGAAAAATTTTGTTTATTTCAGCACATAGCTATAGAGATCATGTACCTTAGCCCAGGTCAGCAGGAGGAGAGGGAGAGGTGTACTTAGTTAGTCTTGTCCCCAACAGGGGGTAAATGGCTAAGTCATCCTTCACTCCCAGCACTGACCCTCAGAAGTCCCAGATCCAGAGCTCCAGGTATCAGGATATAATAGCAGGGCTGATCCTGCTCCAAAAAACTCAAACAGCCTGCTTCCAAAGAAGGCAAGCCTTCTGCTCCTCTGTCTCCTGCCCTCCCTTAGGACACAAAGCCCTTCTGTCCGGCCAGGCATCTGTTGGTGAACTCCAGGAGAATGCATCCATCTCTTCATCCATAGCAGCTATACTAAGTCTCCGATACTCCATTTGGGGGCATCCCTGACGTCAGTCTCTGGAGGTACTGCTGACGCAGAGAGGGCAACTGGCGATACAGCTCAAAGCCCTCTGGAAGGGTAGAATTGGGAAGCTTATAGTGGAGGAGGTGCTGCTGGAGACCCTGCAAAGAGGGAAGAAACTTTACAAAATGGGCAGTAAGATCCTGTTGAGATCTCTGTCCCCCAAGTCCCACTATTCTCCCATCCTCCAGGTTGTGCCCAACCCTACCTCATCTGTCAGTAGCCAAGTATTCCGCAGCATGCTCCTGCGGGCAGCCTTTACCTCATCCTAGAGACAGAACAGGAAGAGTTGGCACTGGGCCAAGGGCTGGTACCCATCGCTGGCCCTCACCTCCTCTCTAGCTGGCCCCAAAGCAGCACAGTTGCAGGCTCCCTTCCTCCCTCTGGAGATGGGGATGTAACTTACTGAGCTCTTTGGGTCCTGAGAGAAGATGAAGCTGTTGATATGAGCCACAGTCACAGCATAGAGCACTGGACACCAGTGCGGACGGAGCGCACTAGTAACCAGGGCCTGGAAGTAGAGCTGAAGGAGGGCCAGGTTGTCTTCAGGAGGCTCTGTGTAGTGTTCCAGGGACACAGGCAGCTGAGGCAGGGGAGATGGAACATGCTGAGGATCAAATGGTTACCACCGGGCAGTGCGACTACAGATGGCTGTAACAATGTTCTTTTTAATTCTCAAAAAAAATTTAGCGTTTTAATATAAAATATACATTTATATTTTATATACATAATTAAAATATTTCTAAGTTTACCAGATTTAAAAACCAAATCTTAAAAAAAATAGCTCTTTATAGCTTATAAATTTAACTCCTTAGCCTGTTATTTAAGGCCGTCTAAGACTTTATTAGCCTTGTTTCCAAGAAGTTCCCAAACTGAAATGTGTTCTAGACTCCTCCCCCTTGGCAAGCCCTGTCACGTTCCATTCTGCCTCTGAGCTTTTGCTTATGCTGTTCCATTAGGTACACTCCTGGTCAATGCCAGGCCAACTCCCACTTCTGCCAACTTTCCCTTCTCTGAATCCTAACACCTAAAATCTAAATAATTTAGAACTACGTTGGGATTTTAGTACATCTCTTACCCAGATCACAGTATCTTATGAACAAGAAGCTGTACCTTAAACATCTATATGCCAGATAACCTTTTCGTGGATTCTTTTTAATCTCCTTGAAGCCTCCGAGGGCTAAGATAAAGAACTGGAGGCCCACCAAAGCTCCCCACTGCTCATGACTGCCCCCAGGCTCAGTATAGGACGTCCATGGTAGGCTCTGCTGGGTTGAGAAAGTACCTGGGTCAGAGGCAGGCCCAGAGCTCGCAAAGCTCCCACGTGCTCCCCAAAGAGGGCGAGGCGCAAGGTGACACTGAACCGACGCTGCAGGGGAAGGAGTACCAGAGCCCCAAAGAGGTGGTCCCCAAAAGAGACAGCCTCAAAATGCTCCAGGAAGTTGGCATAGAGGTCAGGGAAAGATGTCAAGCCAGGAAGTGGGCAATCCAGGTTGAGTTTTGGCAGGACCTCAGGCTGGCAGAGCTGGGCCAGGAGGGCTGCCACCAGATGTCGTATTGGGGTCTCTCGGAACAGTTCACTGTCCACCAGGAACATACACATGAGCCGTGCCAGGCGGGCAGCAGGGGGCACAGCCCAGAGAGCCTGGGGGCGCCAGCTCTCCAGGACTAGCACCCACTGCAGGGCCCGCATGGCTGTGCCCACAGTGTCAGCAGGAGGGGGCCCTGAGGGAGTGTCTGAGGCCTGGTGATAGAGGTGAACCAATGGCAGGAAAGGCCAGTCGGTGGGCAGCAGAGGCTCCTTGGGCAAGGGGAGCAGCAGAGCTGGGATTCGCTGTTGCTCCCCTCGGTACGAGGCCTGAGAAGCTTTCAGGCTGGGTTGGGCCAGTGAGCAGTGGGTCAGGTAGCAGCTGCGAATGCTGGGGAGGTCCTGGCAGGCCTGAGCCAGCAGAGCTCCTCGCCCACACCCAGGGCCTCTGCTGCTCCCTAAGGATAGCAGGTCAGAGAAGTCAGCTGCTTCTGGACCCCCTGATGCTCTCTCCCTGTAACAGAACCCAAAAGACAAAAATAAGGGCTGGAACCACTGCACCCAGAAGGCCATGCCAGCCTTCCAGGGCTTCCCAGAGGTTCCTAAGTCTTCCCAGTTCCCCTAATAACCTTCCATGTACTGTGTGTGGCAGTTAAAGAGGATGGACACTAGAGCCAGCTGCCTAGGTGCAAGTTTACAGAACTTTTCTGTGCCTCAGTTTCCTCACAATAAAATGGCTATATCAGTAATGCTAATCTACTTATAAGGCTGACCACTTTGTAAGGTATGTAATATCTAATCGGTATGTTGTACACCTGAAACTAATATAATATTGAATGTCAACTGTAGTTGATAAATAAAAATTTAAAACCAGTAATATCTATCTCATGGTACAGGTAAAATACTTAAAATACAGTCAAAAACTTAAGGGAATACCAGATACAGAGTAAGCACTCAGTAACTGTTGGCTATTACATGTGTATAGCTAGTTTATATACTATACAGTCACAATAAAGTCTCATAATAATTCTCTAGTGTGGATATCCTCGACCTCATTTTACTAATGAGGAAATGGAAGCTCAGGCAGGTTAAGCGCAATCCATGGAAGAAAGAGAATTAAGCCCAAGTCTCCAAATTTAGGGTTGCTCTGTCAACAACCACAGTGCCCTCTCAAAGGGCTGAGGTGAGGCCACCAAACCTGGACGTACGGGAGAAACTCCAGCCGGAATACACAGCTCAGCAGTAACTCATGGGCTAGGTATTCGCTTCCGGGCAGCAGCCGGCTCAGCAAGGCCAAGGCCACGCCATGATGGAGGGCAGCGCTGGTGGCTGGCACTGGCTGGAGTGTTGTCTGTGGACAGAAGGTGGGGGCCCAGGGTTGAGAGGGGGACTGGCAAAGAGAAGTGAGGACGAGGACATAAGCAAAGAAGGTATGTGCTGAAGGGCATGTCTGGAAGAAAGCAGGTATGGTGTTGTCTGCCAGAAGCAGCACAGGTTCCAGAGAAACAGGATGAGGATAATGTGGGGAGGGCGGAGTGGATCGAGGTATGGGAGGTTGGGAGGTACCCACCGCTCTCTGAGCCAGCGCAAGTGCCAGATACTGCAGGTGGTACTCGTGGCGCAGGGCCCACACAGAGAAGGGTGTGAGGAGCGGGGCAGCCATAGGAGCCACACACTGGAGGAAGTAGTTCTGGAGCCCTGGCGCAGCCAATACAGCAGCCAGCTGAGGAAATGCAAGCTTGTTCAGATCTAGAAGGTGACTTTGATCCTTTCTGGGGTACCTAGGTGGCTGCTCTCTCCCCAGCCAAACTCAGAAAAATGGGTGCTGGCAGAAGAGGCCTCCTCTTTCCAAGGGTCACCCTCCCTCCTTTCTTTCTGACTCCAGCCATCTTGGCTCCCTGCCTGGAACCTAACCGAGGGCCTAAGGCTCACCTGGCTACATAGCCCCTTGTGGATCCGGGCCAGGGTGTTGAAAAGACAGAGGAGGGAAGTAAGGACCGGGAAAGGTGAGGCTGAGCCAGCGAGACTGAGAGGTGGGCAACCTCCTGTGCAGCCCAGTGACACGAGGCTGGGGAGGGCTTCGGGGGCCGGAGCACAGGACTGCGGGTTGCAGAGAGGAGAGCAGCGCCTGGAGGCAGAACGGAGAAGCTGAGGGGGCTCTAGCCTGATGTGTGCCAGGCTGGAAGAGGCAGGAGCCTGACTGTGCAGACAGTGCCCGCCTTCCTCAGAGCCCCCACCTGACACCCGCTAGGGAGTCAGATTTTCCTCAGGCTGAGGGCTTCCACCTGGAATGGACCAGGGAGCTGGATGCCAGAAGCCCACAGGCGAAAAACTGCCTCTGCCTCACCCACACACACAGCACGTACCCAAGGGAATCCCATAGGCTGCCCAGAGTGGGCTGGCTCAGCAGGGGCAGCAGCAGCTCCTCCGACAGGCGCTCCATGTCCTGAAGCCAATCCCCTGGGCACAAGTCTGGCTGAAAGACCAAGGGGGTCACTGAGCTGAGAGCCTGTGACTCCCATTCTCTTAAACCCTGTGTACCCAGGCCAAGTCCGTAATTCCAAGAGCTCCAAAGAGTCAGGATTTGGAGGCTTCTGCCCTCTGACCCTTGAGGAGAGGGAGAAGACCTGAGGTTACTCTGGCACTTGCTGTCTAGGGGTCCACGGAGGCTGAGCTGCTGCTTGGGGTTCTCTGGCTCTTTGGAAGCTCCACTGGATATGGAGGCGGAAAGAGGACAAAAGGCGGAGAGTAGGAAAAGGTGGGGAAGGAGAGGAGAGGTGACAACAGAGAGAGAGGAAGAGGATGGAGTGTTCAGATGAAAGCAGAGCACCCAGGGTCCATTGGAAGGCAAGAGGGCCACACTCACCTGACGGCTCCAGGCCTGATAGTAGGCATCTAGAAAGAGCAAGCAGGCAGTGGGCACTGGGCCCAGAGCACTCCACATCTCCGGCCTGGGCAGCAACTTTAAGGTCTGTCTTAGACATGGCTCCACAAGAGTCTGGAGCCCAGACACCTGTGTCCAAGTGATTGGGGAAGGTGTGGCCAACAGACTGGCCTCAGCGGAGTCACTACAGGAATGCCAAACGGGGCCACAGTGAGGATCTGGCTGCCTCAACTCCCCTCTAAGCTCTAGCCACCCTCTCCCAGGGAGGAGCTCTCCTGCCTCTCCCAGAGCTCCTAGTAGGAGGTCCCTGCTGGCATCTCAGGGCTATGACCTACCTGCTGGGTTTGGGGGTCGTGCTGCTGGCTGCCAGGGTCAGCTGCGTGAGGACAGTGAGCAATGAGGCTATCCGCTGCATGGACAGGGGCTGAGGGGGCTGGGTACTGAGTTCCTTTGGAATGACCTGCAGGGCCTGAATCAGCACTGGGTATAGCTCCCTGGGGAGAACAATGGCTGCCTTTCAGTGTAGAAGAGAGATGGAGATGGAAGATGCAAGGCAAGGCCTGCCCCGGGGCTCTGCAGTACAGTTAAGGAGGGTCAGAAGGGAGAGGTCCCAGGGCTGGGTACTCCTGGTCAGCTTCAAGAGGGAAGGAAGGCTGGGGGCTGAAGAGGGCAGCCATTCAAGGCTTCCCCTCAAAAGGGAATTTAAATCTGATTTATGACAATGCTGTTATACACAGAATGTAAACAATATTCTGTACACAACAGACAGAATTTGTTCTACTCTCCCCTGGCTGGTCATTATTCCCAGAATTCCCTCTTCCTCATTTTCAGCCTCCCTCCAAGCCTGAAACCTTGAGCAAGGCTGAGTCATCAGTTTAGGGAAGAGTGCAGAACTCCCAAGGAGCCTATCCCTTGTTTTTCCTCACCTGTAAAGGTCACCGCCCTGGCCATAGGAGGCTGCTACAGCCCACAGACGAAAGGCCTCAGTATTCAGCATCTCAGCTTCCTCTGGGGGCAAGGTCAGTTCCTGGGGAGCCTCAGCTACAAAGCGGCGCAGGCAGCTCCGGAGATCAAAGCTACTCAACTGAGGGTGGACAGAGTCTGGGGATCAGGGTCCCAATGGCCTCAGGTTCTTTCACTATGGAGACTGGCTCAACTTAGCCCTGCTCCACGTTCCTCTGGTGCCACAGGGTCATAGTTCTGGGCCAGGGTGCAACTACCCCATCTCTCTTCCACCCTCCACCCTCCTCTCCTTCTTTTTAGCAAGCAGTTGCTGGGCAGCTTTTCATAGGCTGCTTGGCTATGGCTGATGTGTGCCCATCTGTATGTGGCTCTTCTGGTTTGGGAGCCCACCCTTCCCATAATGAGAGCAGAGTAGGCCTGTAGGGTACAACAGGCTCCAGGTGACTAGGTTCCTGACTGGTGGTTTCTGTTCTATTTCTAAACAATTGAATCAGAGATGACGAGGAAGATGGCATGAGTAGGCCACCCAGAATCCAAGGGCCATGCTTAGCCTCCAGCCCAGCACTTTCCCGAGGACCCTCAGCCCCACCCCCGCCCTGTGTCCTCCTCACCAGCCGGGCAGCAATATTTCTACCAGCTGAGGCCAGGACACGAAGTAGTTTCATAGCAGCAGCACAGGGTACTTTGTGCAGACTGGCGGTAGGCCCCAGCCCTATGGGGGACCAACTGGTGGGCAGGAACTCTCGAACTACAGTTTCTATCAGCCGAGGGCACTCCAAGACCTGTAGGGGACAGGAGGAAAGGGAGGTCATGAGGCTGAGGGTCAAGATCAGGCCCCAAATGACCCATGGACATAGACAACAGGGTGGGGATTGACTGTGAGACGGGGGTGGGGTCGGGGGAGTGGGTGTGGCAGGGGAGAGCAATGGGGAAAAATGGGACAACTGTAATAGAACACACACACACACACACACACACACACACACACACACACACACACAAAAGATCAGGCCCAGCTAGGCTATTTGCCAATTCCTTGTCTCCTCTTTCTCACCCTTGTGGCTGACTCCAGGGAATGCCGGGCCAGGCGGATGAGCACAGCCAGGATGTCAAGGACCACAGAAGGTCCTGGGCAGGTCACCTCTAGCACATAGCGCAGCCGAGGCAGCAGGCTGGTGGCCAGAAGCCCCTGGAAGTTAGAGAGAGAAACGCACTGCCAAATGCAGCTGGGCCCAGGCCTTGATGACCCCTCCTGCCTAACATGTGCATGCCCTCGAAGTCAGGGGACAGATGCAGCTGTCCCAACATCTTTACCTTGATGACATCATGTTGGGCCAGGTCAGATGGAGGCCGGTTTCCCTCCTCAGGGCTCTTCTTTTTTGCCTTTTCTCCTGAAGGCTCTTCATCTTCATCCTCATCCTCCTTGTCCTCCTTGGTGGGCATCAGAGGGAACACCATAGCTCCATGGTACCAGGAGAACGTGCTGTCGAGGAGCTCCTGCCAGAGGAAAGAAAATGGGGTAGGAAGAAGAGGCAAAGCCAGGAAATGGAGCCAGGAGTAGTCAGTGGAATGACCCACAAAGAGAAGGGCTCTGGGCTTTGAGGTTTTTAGGAGACGAGGGTGACGCTCCTATCCCGTTCTCTGCTCTACTTGACAAAGCCTTCACAATGAGGGCATGCCCAGCAGAAGGAGTAGGGACCCTGGTACTTCAGAGCCCCATTCGTATCCCTGTTGTACCTCATCTCCAGGAACCACCAACAGAGCTCGAAGAGCTCGAACAGCAGCTGCGATGACCCCATCCACTCTATCATCCAGGGAGAAGCGCAGCAGGAAAAGGAAACCAGCATCCAAAAGGAGGTGCAAGACACTGCCCATGAGCCGGTCCCCAAACTCACCAGCCTGGGCCTGGGAGGCAGAAGGATAAAACCTTGCCAGTCTTTGTCCTACACCCTTCATTTGCTTATCCATGACCTTGGGTTTGTCCCATTCCCAGTGTGACCCACAGATAGTTGGTGTACGGACTAGCGAGCCACAGTGGAAAGGGCCACAGGTGGAAAAGTCTAAGGCTGCGAGATGAGGTGAGGGGCTGGGCAGGACCAAGGCAGCAGTCCACTTACCCTACTGATGACCTGGGCTAACACATGAAGTGCTAGTGCTCTCTGCTGGGACACCTGGCTGCGCGTCAGGTGGAACAGCTCCTGTAGGGAGTACCCTGCTCTCTGGGGCAGGGACAAGAAGTGAGAATGATCCAAGATACAGGGCAGCACCCTCCAACAAACACGCAGCACCCCCTATATGCCAGGCACTGAGTTAGGAATCAAGGCACTGAGTTAGGAGTCAAGGGGAAGACAAGAGTAAGTGAAATCTCTTGCTGCGGCTCTCCAAGGATCCTCAAACTGGTAAAGATATGATTTGCATACAAGTAACCATGACATAAGGCAGACTGGGAGGAAGATAGTAATCAATGTTTAATTTGCAACCAGAGAATGGGGTGGGGGTGGGGGAGAACTGGAAAGTGATGTGGTCTTAGTGGGTGCGCAGGGCTTCTTCGATGGCCTCGTCTAGGGCACAGGGTAAAGGCATTCCCTGGAGCAGGCTTTAGGAGCTGAGCCCTGGAGGTCCTTAAGCACAGGAGGTATGTGGGGAGAGGGCAGAAAAATGGCGCAGCAGGAGTGAGGGAGCCAGGGACAGACTCTGAAAGGACTGTCTTGCGGGGCTAAGAAGCCAAGACCTTATTCTTTGAGCAGAGGGGAGGCAGGAAACTTTCTGAGGCAAGGCAAGGCAGGCATAGCTCGAGCTGGGCCAGAGGGAACCAGTGTGGCAGCCCCATAAGGGATGGGACGGCATGGCAGGGCAGGGCAAAGCGTGGAAGACATGGTGACTGAGCAGACAAGAGGGAGCAAGGCTCTCATCTAGAAAGCATCAAGGGGAAGTTCTGGGAACTGACTGGGAAGTGAAGGAATGAGGAGAAAGATTTCAAGCTAGGAACCTGAATGGACAGCAAGACCATGAACTGGAATAGAGCACACAGGACATCCAGGGCATCTGACCAGAGGTCCTTCTCTACATGGTTATTAAAAGCTGCCCAGTCCTCCGTGGGCCCCATGCCTCACCTCTGCCTCCTCTCCATGGTGGTGCAGACCCAGATGGGTGGGCAAGTCCACATCGGGAGCCAGCAGCTCTCCCTGAAGACTGAATCGGGCCTGCATCCTCTAATGGGAAGAGAAAGAGGACTATGGGCTGGGGGCAGCAATAGCTTCCCCATACCCACTCTTCACCTTTAATCCCAGGCCTCTTAGGACTTAGGTCTTGATTTTACTCCTGATTAAAAATGGGCCCCTCTGGCCTATGATGCCAGGAGGTGAGCACAAAGTAGATATTTCTCAAGCTAGGGGGAAGAAAAGAGCCCGAGTTCTGGAGGCAAAAGCTGCCCCCTGTAGGCCAGCTGGCTTTCCTCACCTGCTGTGTCTGCTGCTGCCGGAGTGGAGGCAGGTCCTGGGTCCAGTGGAGCTTGTCCAGTTCAACAGTGTCCATGTGCAGCCACTCCTTGTTGGGGGCCATGGGCAGTGCCAGAGCTGGGGAGATGGAAGCAGAGTAGTATTCCTTAAGGGGCTCTGCTAGCTGATCCACTGGTGTGCCAGCCATCACCTAGTAGCTGCCACATCTGCCTCTGCCCAAGGGTCTGGCAACCTCTGCCTTCAGCTATGGCTGAATGGCACGGCCCACACGCTGAAACTCCTGGGAACTTGGCACATGTCTCAGATACGGCAGAACACACCCAGTCCCTGGGCTCTAGCCCCTACCTGATCCCAAGGATTTATTGGGAGGGGAAATAGGAAGAGGAGGAGGTAAGAGAAGAGAAGAGAGAGGGAGCAGAGAAGGAAGAAAGGACATATATCAGGGAAAACATAGTTCTCCACTGCCTAGTACCAACTTCCTAAAGGAGTAGAGAAGTAGGGACAATGAAGAGGGAGCGGCTATACTGCTTCAGGGAGGCAAGATACAAAACACCCCTCCACGACAGCCTCTTCCTTTCTCACCCCAACCCCCACCCAACCTGCTCAGCTGGCCTGGAGCTCATCCAGGGGCAGGAGAGTCCTGGCTCTCATAATTCAATTTCTTCTTTTGCTAATCACTAATAAAATAATCAATTCCTGGGAAATGAGTGCTACCAATAGTCTCTCTGCTTCAGGTCCGGCATGTGTATAAGACCTGCGTCAGTCTTCCCCCCAGCACTGAGAGCAGAGGCAGGAAACTAGCATGGATGGAGAGACAGCTGGGGCAGCTATAGCAAAGGAAGGGAGAAGATGGTCTGCCAGGGGAGGGGACCATTCAGCCATCACACACAGCAAATGAAGACTGATTTCAACTCAAGAATGAGGATTCATGTTAGATGTCCAAGGACAGAGAAGATTCTCCTTTCTTATCTGTCAGAAGGAATACTTTCTTCTACTTTTATTCCCCAAAAAATGTCCCCTCACCCTGGATTGAGCACTGGCCTGTGAACTGAAAGATCTCCTTTTCAATTCCCAGTCAGAGCACATGCCTGGGTTTTGGGCCAGGTTCCCAGTCGAGGGCATGCGAGAGGCAACCTATCAATGCTTCCCTCACACACTAATGTTTCTCTCCCTCCCTTCTCCTCTCTATGAAAATAAAATCTTAAACAAAATAAAAAGATGTCCCCCCCTATTGCAGACCTGGGGCTCCTGGCTCTGGCTCATCTTGCCTCGGCTGACTGGCAGAAATTGGCATAATGGGCTCTTCTCCAGTAACCTCAACAGGGGGTTCTCCTGGCCTCTGTTCCTTGGCGGCCTTTTCTTCTGCTTGCTCATGGGTGCAGCTGTGAGATCTCAAGAAAGTAACCAAGCTGGGATCTAGAGAGACGTAGGAGAGAGTGGGTGAAGGCAGATCCTCCCTAACCTCCTCTAGACCTGAAACCTGAATACTGCCTGCCTATGGATGCCAAGACAAGCTACTTTCCAGCCCTGGCCTGAGCCCCCTGCACTCTTGTAGGGCCTCAATAACCCCTACCTGTCACTGGGGCCTGCCTGCCGAGCCATGCCTCCAGGTTTATGCCCATCCCTATGCTTGGCTCTAGGTCATAGATCTAAAGTAAGTGGTTGTGGAAAAAAACGAATAAGTGTTGACTAGGGTAAAAGAGAAGGCATTTAGGGGAACAATTTCTCTTTTAGCTAATTTATTTATGCACAAATATTCACTAAAACCCTAATATATGCTACGCTCTATATAGGTGCTAGATATACAGTTTGGAACGAGATGGACTTGGTGCACAGAAACTAGGAGGGAGGTATAGTATAGCAGAGCATGATACAGCGGAGTATTCTGCAGCCATACTAAAGAACAGCTATAATACAGAGCCTATTACACTAGGGTAGTACAGTACACACAGCAGAGGGGTTAAGAGCAGGGCCTGTGAGACCACACAGACCAGGTTTACATCTTATCCATGTTCCTTACCAGCTGTGTGATCTAGGGGAGAATTCCTCAAAAATTTTGAGCCTCAGTATTTTCTCTTTCTTTTTCTAAGTAAATGAGGTTAGTACCATCTACCTCATAGGAACAGCTTGAGGACAGAATGATATAATGCATTAAAGTACTCAGCACAATGCTTGGCAATCACAGATGCTTTCTTCAGTAAGAGGCTGTCCCTTCTTAGCTCAGTCTCAGCAGGAAAGCCAGGCACCCATACCAAGCTGAGCCAGCAACCTCTGCTGTTCCTGTAGAATCTCCTCAGGAGTCATGGCTTGCAGCCTTGCTATGTTCTCTTCATGGATGGTCTGGGCTTCCTGCTCAGCCTCCTGGCCCCTGAGCCCCTTTCCTGTGACCAGATGGGGTCCTTGGAAGTTGTGGCTGCCCCATGGAAGCTGGTGATCCTTCTCTTTAGGTGTGAGTGACTCACAGGTAACGGAACCTGGAAGAAGTATAAGATCAGTTTCACTGCCTCATACCAACTGGGCTTTTTGGCCCTCTTTTCCAATCCCATTAGCCCTGGAGACAGATGGAGGCCTCAGAGCTTTCCCAGGTACAAAGTGGAGACCTCCCCCGCCCCCCGCACCTCATTCTCTCCCTTGAACTTATATGAGGTTTCCCTGACTCTTCTCTTAGATGTTCAGGCTGCTATCTGCCTCCAGGGCGTGCCTCCAGCTCTTCCATTAGTAATCTGTATCATTAAAGGAACCTTGGTTTCTATCTTTATTTTATATTCTTTGCCAGACACTTGTATCCTATTCCTGCACCTAAGACCCAGATATGGAAACAAGCCACCCATACTGAATACTCTAAAGGAGGATATGGGACAGCTTCCTCTTTAGATGGCTCAAATGCAATTCACATTTGAGGCAGGGAACACGTATATCCAAAGATGACTCTATGATCACGCATCACAAAAAAGCCAAGCTCATGCCTCCTCAACCCCAGCTCACCCTCTGCTGGGTCCAGGGCAGACACAACTCCTCTAACAGGTGGTACGCTGGCTTCAGGCACTCTCCTTGCTGCAATTTCCTGGGCAAAGATGCTTCTCTTACCAGATATTGCTGGCTTCCTCTATGGAGCAAAAAGAAAACAAGGATGACTGATATTGATTAACCTATTCTTTTCTCAATCTCTTTATACCAAGGTCACTGGGACAGAGATAAAAGGGAGTTGCTTAATTTCCAAGGGTCACAATCCTAGTTCTCAGAAAGGAAAAAAAAAGGGTATTATAGGAGCAGAGGTCTTGAAGTCTAACAGACTTGGATTGGATTTCTGGCTCTTCTAGCTATTAAATGTGTGGTGTTGGACAAGTTATTTATCTTTCTGAGGCGGGGGTGGGGGGTGTCTCAGTTTCCTCATCCAAAAAAGCAGGGATAATATTATCTACCTTAAATGGTTATTACGAGGATTAAATGAAGTAATGCATATGAAGTGCTTAGTATGGTGCCACTTTAACAACGAAATTACTTATCATTATTAAGAGTAATGATCTAGCCCTGGTTAGGTAGCTCAGTTGGTTAGTGTCATCCTGATACACCAAGGTTGTGGGTTTGATCCCCAGTACAAGCACATACAAGAATCAACCAATGAATGCATCAGTAAGTGGAACAACAAAAAGATCTGTTTCTCTCTCTCCCTTCTTTTCCCTCTCAAAAAAAAAAAAAAAAAAAAAAAAAAAGATTATTGATCAGAGGGTGATGTACTATGAGGCTCACTGGACTGTATCCTAAAGAACCATCTAAGGTTACTCCTGCATACCTGTCTCCCCTGCGAGCAATGGAATACAGGGGGGAATGCAACACCACTGGGCACAGGCAAATTCACAGCCACTGAACTTGTATCTCGTTCCTGCAGCAACAAAGAACAAAGGCGTGACAATATAGATTTCCCCAGGCTGGAGCCTATCCCAGTAGCCCCAGTTCTGTGTAACTAGAACCTCACTCTAGGGAGTGAAAAACCCTCCTTGCTTTTTAGGGCACAGTGATTCTACACTTGATTTTAGCCAAAAGGCCAAGAAATGATGATGCACAGTGATGGTAAACCAGCCCCCAAACTGACTAAGGGGAAAAAGATCCCACCTTTCTAAGTCACTCTTTATTCATAAGGCTCACCACCCCCACCCAATGTCGTTATTGTCCCAGAATGCCTTGTCCCACTCAGCCAGGTTAAGACGCACAATAATCTTAGTCAAGACAGCAGTGATGTGCTGATCATGCCTCTTCAGCCTCTCTTCAGGGTCCTCATGGTGAGCCAGGGGATGGCCAGGGCTGGGCTTGGCTCTTTTGGGGGGAGCAGGAACCAAAGCTGGGGGCAAATCTGGGAGATCTGAGAAAGAAAAAAACAACCCAGGAAGAATCTGAGGGCTAGGGGAAAGCCAAAGAAAGAAAGTCAGCTGCTGGGGGGCCCTGGCTCAAGCTGTGTCACCTTGAGCAAGATCTTTAACCTCTGTGAGCCCCAGTTTCTTTCTGTGTAAAATGGGATTGCAGCAACAAAGGCTATGCAGTGTATGAAGTAATAATGGGTAGAATGCAGCCACAACAGGAAGAGGAAGGAGACCCTGAGGCTGCACCCTTTCCTTCTCAGCCTCACACCCACAGACACTCACTGTCCAGCATCACCATATCCCGATGATCCTGCAGAATAGGCTGTTCCAGGTTAGCACTGGCACTTCTCCTACTTCCTTTCTTCACCAATTGTACTGCTGGGGCTGCACCAGCTGCAAGAAACTGACTTTGGAATCGCAGCAGGTCCACCTCGGACTCCCCTGGCTTTGGTCGGGACAGCATCTTGACACTCCAGCTGCTTCCTCAGTGCAGTTTCCGTGTGGGGACTCCCTCTCATTCACTCCTAAAAGCAATAAAGATGGGCCCTCTTTAACTGAACCCTGGTTCTCTCTCTCTTCCTTTTTTTTAACCCTGATTCTCTTTCTTGTGCATCAAAAAAGACTTTCCTTGTCAATTAATTCCTCCTCATTCATGCCTTACTGCCATTCCCTTCCTATTTAGCTCTCCCTTATGTCATCAGCCTAGCAACAATATTTACTACCAACTTAGGTTGTTTACAACCTGTGGATAATAAAAAGTCTCAGCAACTCCTGTAGGGGAACTAAGGAAAATGTCACTAGGAGCCAGGCAGATAAATGGTTCATACCAGAGAGTGGTGATTCTGCATCAAACTGGAAAGAACATGCCAGGCCTAAAAGTACTGAATTAGTAAAACACATTGGGCTGTAAAAGATCGGTATATAAAAATCACTTGTATTTTTATACACTAGCAAAGAATGATCAGAAAATGAAATTAAAAAAAGCAATTCCACTTACAGTAGCATTAAAAAGAATAAAATACTTAAGAATAAATTTCACCAAGGAAGTAGAGGGTTTGTACACTGCGGGGCCCCACAAGTCCCCGTAGGGCTCCGCGGTCGCGCGTTCTCTTGGACCACCCGCATTAGCAAAGAGAAATCACCGAGTTCAGCCTATGCAGCGGGCGGGTGCAGGGAGGGCCGTGCGTGCCCGGGATCTCCGCACCGAAGTGGTCTCGGCCGCTCCTGTGCAGTCCAAACACACTGCGGTAGGCTCTGACATAGAGCCCTCCGTCGAGATCCCCTGAAGCCCGTCTCTCCAGACCGGTCACTACCAGCTCTAGCACCGCCTGGGGGCCGCCATCTTGCCCCGCACTGGCCTCCCTTCCGCCGCCTCCAGATTTGAACTTCCGCCCCGCAGCCTGGCCCCGCCTCTCCGGGCCTGGCTCCGCCCGCTCTGGGATTTGCCCGCTTAGCTTTACCGACCACTTGAACGCGAAAGTACTCGGATTCCGGGGTACTCAGCGCGTGAGTTGCATGCGGACGGATAGAACACCTCCGAGGTACAGTAGGCAGAGACCCTTCTCCACAAAGAACACCCGCGACAGAGGCAAAGGGCTCCTCACCAGCGCTGATGACCCAAGCTGCAGGAATGGTGGTAGTGAGAAGAGAGAAGAAAGCAGCCTCACTGCCCGCAAGGCGATCCCCTTCTTGAGCATTCTGCATTTTTTAGCCAGTGCCCCTTATTGGAAACCCTCTGTTCCCTTCCACTCTACCCACAAAGTCTTGCTCTTAAGGCCTAGCTGGAGTCAACTCTAAAACCTTGGCCAACCTGTGGCATGTTGGGAACTATCACTAGTTACCTTTTCACTAGCATAAGCCTTGTTGTTCCCTTCAAAAAGCTGTGAGTTCCTTGGGAGCATCAGGTCTTCTTTACGCTCAGCACCCACCATATTACCATGCACATAGGACCTTAATAAAGCATTGCTTGGTTGCAGACCATCTTAGGCCCGCCAATGATTAGTCCAGTGGTTCTCAAACTTTAGCAGGCACCAGTCACCTGGAGGGCTTGTTCAAACAGATAGCTGGCCCTTGCTGGTGTGGCTCAACTGTTTAGAGCTGCATTCAGTGGGCCCCAGGGGGTCGTAGTTTCGATTCTGGTCCTGGCAAGTGTCTGGGTTGCGGGGACCCCCCCCCCCCACATGCACACACACCAGGTGCTTTGGAGATTTTCTCTCACATGGATGTTTCCCTTTCTCACCCTCTCTCCCTCCTTTACCCTCTCTCTAAAATCAATAACCATGTCCTCAGGTGAGGATAAAAACAAAAACCAGATTGCTGGGCCTCATTCTCGGAGTTTCTGATTCAGTAGGTCTGGAGTAGGACCTGAGAATTCGCATTTCTAACAAGTTTTCAGGTATCCTATAAAACCCTTCTTTAGTTCTCTTGATCTCAACATCAGCAGTAAATTTCAGCTACTAGGATTTAGCCAACCTTGAAGTTCAAAATAGTCCTGGACCTGGTCTGAAGTTATGAGAAATTAGGGAGAGGAACTGGAGCCAAAGATGCAGGAAGAATGATAGTAGAAAATCACTGTTTGAGCCACGAATAATATAATCACTCCAAGCAATGACCATTAATGACTGATAGAACTATTAAATGAAAGGTTGATTAGGATTTTATACAGATGGATCAGGTTGCCAACTTAAGAATCTATTGGTGAATCTTAACATCACTAAAAATGGGACCACTGAACATAATGTGATACAGTTGGAAGTATAAAACATTTCCTCAGAAGGCTTCATGCCAAAAAATTGAACCTGAATCTAGCCAAGCATCTAGAGCTAACTACCAATCTTCAGGAGATACAGGCAGGAGAGGAACATGTTAAATGATAGCCCAAGGATACAATTAACCAAATCCAGATTGTGGGAAATCCTTTTTTTTTAAATATATTTTATTTGTTTTATTTTTAGAAAGAGGGGAAGGGAGGAAGAAAGAGAGGGAAACATCGATGAGTTACCTCTTGCTTGCCCCCAACCAGGGAATTGGCCTGCAACCCAGGAATATGTCCTGACCAGGAATCAAACTATCAACCTTTTGGTTCTCAGGCTGGAGCTCAATCCACTAAACCATACCAGCCAGGGCCAGATTATGGAAAATTATTCAAATTTCTCCTATAAATTTAATATCCAAAAGAGAAAGAGATTATCTATTAAATATATGGTTCTTACTTGTATCCTGAGTCAAACAAATCTACTATAAAAAGACATCTTTTTGAGTCTCTTGGGAGAAACTAAATACAGATTGAGCACAATATGATATTAAGAATTTTTAAAAAATTATTGATAGGTATCATGTGTAATTTTTAAAAAAAACAACTATTTCAGAATAGTTTTAGATTTACAGTAAAATTGCAAGTATAGTTTCCATTTATTCCAAACATAATTTTTCCTGTTAACATCTAACATTAGTATGGTACATTTTTTTCAGAATTAATGAAAATATTGACACATTATTACTAAAGTCCATACTTTATTCAGATATCCTCAATTTTTCCCTAATGTCCTTTTTCTGTTCCACCAACCACATTACATTTAGTTGTCACATCTCCTTAGGCTCCTCCTGGCTGTGACAGTCTAGTAGACTTTGGTTTTTGATGACTTGAACAGTTTAAAGTAGTACTGGTATCCCTGGCCAGTATGGCTCAGTGGATTGAGTTGTAGCCTACAAACCGAAAGGTCACTGGTTCAGTCCAGTCAGGGCACATGCCTGGGTTGCAGGCCAGGTCCCCAACTAGGAGCGTGCGACAGCAAGAGGCAACCTATTGATGTATTGCTCACACATTGATCTTTCCTGCCCTGTCTTCTTCCCTTCTCCTCTCTCTAAAAGTACACAAATATAATCTTAAAAAAAAAAAAAAGGCCTGGCTGGTGGGTCTCAGTGGATTGAGCACCAGCCTGTGAACTGAAAGGTTGCTGGTTGGGTTCTCCTTCAGGGCACATGCCTGGGTTGTGGGCCAGGTCCATGAGAGGCAACCCATTGATGTTTCTCTCACACAGTGATGTTTCTCTCTCTTTCTCCCTCCTTTCCCATCTCTCTAAAAATAAATAAATAAAACCGTTAGAAATAAAATAAAATAAAACAAAATAAAATAAATATGCCAGCAAAACAACAAAAAATTTTATAGGACAGTTGGCTAAGATAATCACTGAAGCAGAGTGATGGATATATTGGGGAATCATCGTTATACTATTCTCTCTACTTGTGTGTATGTTTAGAATATTCCATAATAACTTTTTTTCTATAAAAATAGATCCAGAAAAGCCTCCATTGCCAGGCTGCAGTTAAAGAGGGTTAAGTCAAAAAGAGAAATAGACGGCCAGATACAGGGCATTCAGACACACACACTCACACTCACACATGAAACTCTTTCTCTCTAGGTGAAACTCTGCCATCCCTAAGTGAAATTTTGAAGAGGACAAATTTTTTTTTTCCATATGTTTAGACTCATCTGCCTGTTCAGAAACCCCAAACTTACTGCTCTATTCCTACTTCCTAAATCTGCTTTTTGGGAAAAATCTGATCATTGGAAAGTTCCTTGCGACTATATATTGAAGTGTAGTTTCTCCTAGCAATTTACCTTTCTGCTTCGTCTTTGGTTGGACATGGAGTGCCATTGTTTTTGGCTTAGGAATTTCAGGCAAGGGGTGTTTGGCAGGAACAGCAACAGTCCCCAGCACCCCTGGAATTGTACCTGCAGGTGGTTTTCCTCCAGGCACCACAGGCATAGATTCCCTGTCTTCTCTAAGGTGATTGAGGAATAGTCTGTGGCCTGTCTCATTCCTTAAGTGAGACTTTCCAACTCTCTTCTCTTTAACCAATGGTTGGGAAACAATAGGGCCTAGATCACAGGGCTGGGGAGACTGCCAGGACTCCATGGCTCACCTTGGTTCCCTCTTGGTCTCCTTATCCCCCAACCCAGGATCGCACCACACCCCACCCCCTACCCCTCTCCCCACTTCAGTCCTGCAATCCTAGGGGGAGAGGGGGGACAGAAAGAGGAGGTCTAAACTCTGAAAATGGTGAAGTAGCTTCTTCCTAGGGGCAGATGGTTTTTATTTCCAGGTTTGTCTTTGCATTTCTCAATCCTTGGCCTCCTTGGGTAGTCCTGGGTCATACAAGGCAGAGAGTGGGCAGATAATTCACCTGTGTAGTGAAATGCCAGGGTTCAACCAAGCTCCATCCATAAAGACTGCTGGTGTCCCTTTCTTTCTCATGCAGCCCCTTTTTACTCCCCAGGGATAGATTATACCTGGCTCCTGTTTTGTTCTGAGGACAGGAATTCCTAGGACAGCTGATCCTGCATTAGGTTAAATACATTTCCTGTTGATTTGATTAGTTTCCTTCCAAGCAATTCGTTTATAAAAGGAAGGGAGATTTTCACAGGCATGTATTTGCATAGGCAGCCAACCTCCTCCAGGTGTGCGTGCGTGCGCATACACGCACACATATTTTCTCCCCATCCACCCACAAAGCGTCAGTCACATTTAGAGTTTACACAAATCCACACACCCCTTCATATATCAAAATGCACACCCTTTCAGCCACCTACACACCTCTCCCACAAAAACCACACCTGCTTGCATACCCTTAAAAGTATGTCCCTAGACCATGCAGGGGAGGGAGGGAGGGAGGGAGAGAGAGAGAGAGAGAGAGAGAGAGAAGATGGGTAAGAAGAATGGGTTTTGAGGGCTCAGAAGGGAAACGCCTTGCAAGTAGAAATACTAAGAATTGAGAAGGATTCAGAAGCAGGGGTAGAGGAAACAGGAACTTGGGGCTTCAGGCCCCACCTGGACAGTATGCTGTGGGAGGATGACAGTGATGTGTCTCAGGTCTGCAGCTGAGGCAGGAGGTTTGGGGGTTCTGAGTAGAGAATGCAGTGGCACCCATGACATGTCTGAGAAGCCTATGTTGACGGGTGGCAAAGGATGTTCCTTGGGCATTCCTTGTCAGAGTTCAGGAAATGACTGGGCCGGAAGGAAGAGATTAAAGGAAGTGGAAGGCTGGGTTTGGGCTCTGGGTTTAACATTCTCTAGGAAGGGTCTTCCCATCCTTCCACTGTAAACTGGGAGTCCCCCTCTAAAGAGGATAGGTCGGGGAGAGAGCCTTGAGAAGTGACAATTGCCCAATCAAGTGCAGGGCTGCAGCAGCCACATTGCCGCAGTAGCTGCCCTTGCAGATCTGGTTTCAGCCCCAGCCTATTGTCTGCCTGACCCGATCTCACTCAGTCCAGATTCAGAGGCTGTGGATTCTGGAACGGAGCAAGTTTTTTTCTTTAGGAAGAAGTCCTGGAGCCAACCCAGGTGCCCCCCAAAATTGGTCGAGGACTGAGCCCCTGCCATCCGCACGGCTTCCGCTTCCGGAGTCTCTCCACGTGCTGATGCCTGGGGGCGCCCGCAGCTGGGTCTGAGGCTGCCTCCAGCACTGCTGTTACTGTTACCATTAGTGTAATTAATAAACAGGCACCAATGGGGCCAAGTGGAGAAAGAGGCAAGCTCCTGCTGCGCTGAAGGCGAGTCCCTGGAAAGATCCAATCAGGCTGCTGGGAAATAAGGGACTGAGTGGCTTGTCCCTCCTCCTCACCCAGGTGTTCTGGGAAAGGCCCTCTGGAGTAAGCTCCAGGGCCCAGGTAGCTAGAGACTAGGGCAAGGGGAGGGGAACACCTCAGATTTGGAACCAGCTCTGCATCAGCCTGACAGGATGTCCGTGGGAGCAGGCACCCCAGTGATTACTGGTTGTGGGACAGGCCAAGCTGAGGAAGTTACCTAACAGGCATCTGCCTATTTATTTATGGAGCGCCTACAGTGTGCAAGGTGCTCTACTAACAACTAGTGTTTTATTAGAAATTGTAGTAATAGAGCCAACTTTCATACCATGTACTGGGGAGTGGGTGGGTAGAAGCTGAGGAAGCAGCTAGGAAGAACGACAACCCCCAAAGATACAGGCCCCTGGGCTTTGGCCTAGCAGATAAAACCTGAGGATTCCCGAGGAGAGCTTGGAAAACCGGGGACTAAAGGCCCAAGGTCTTGGAGATCAAGGAGTGGGAAATGGAGCACGAATTGGGGGATTTGGGTGAAAGTCTCAAGAGAAGCACGCAGGGGTGCTAGTAGATCCTGTGGGGGGAGCCCTGAGTCACAATTTCGGGGGTCCTGGTGGTTGGAAGTGTCTGGGACATTGAGATGCTTTATATCCCGAGAAGCAGGTGCTGGCTTTTCTAGATCAGAATCCGGACAAAAGTTGGGGTGTGGTAGAGGCTTCTAGCGAGGTTTTGAGGGAAGCATCTGGAGTGCTGGGTTTGAAAAGATGCCGGAGTATATTTGGGAAAGGAGGGGCGTGGCTGGGGTGCCCATCCAGGGGACCCACTCAGATCCCCGGGTTCGGCAAGGGACTAGCTGAGGCAAGGGTGCTGGCCAGGGTGGGGGTCGGCCGGAGGCCGGAGACTAGGCTGGCATCTGCCAGGCTGGCGCTCGGAGCTAGCCGCCCGGGGCCCCGCGGGGGGGCGGGGGGAGGTACGAGCCCCGGTTGCGGGCGGGAGGACCTGGGAGGAGGTGGCGGCTCCAAGAACATGAATCAGCGGCGGCGGCGGCGGCGACGGCGGCGGCGGCGGCGGCGACCGTAGAAGGAGCGCGGTGGCCCAGGAGCGGCCCCGGGGACCCCGCGCCGCTGACGGCGGCCGCCGCGACTCTCGGAGGCGCGGGCCCCAGCACCGCCCCCGGCCAGCCCACGCCTCTCCTTCCAGCAGCCCTCCTCTCCCGCTTCCTCCTCCTCCTCCTTTCCCTCTCCCTCCTCCTCCTTTCCCTCTCCCTTCTCCCAGGTCGCTCGCGGGCCGGGCCCGGCATGGTGCGGCGTCGCCGCCGATGGCGCTGAGGCGGAGCATGGGGCGGTCGGGGCTCCCGCCGCTCCCGCCGCCGCCGCCGCAGCCGCCGCTGCTGCTGGCGGGTCTGGCCGCTCTGCTGCTCCTGGAACCCATGGCCGAAGGTAAGAGCTGGCCCGGGAGGCGGCGCGCAGCGGGGGCTGCGGAGGGGCGCGGCCGGGTCGCAGCCCGGGGACCGCAGCCCAGCGAGCCCCGGGCCTGGGCGGGCCGGAGGTTTGGGCGGGGGGGCCAAAGCCGGGAGGCCGAGGCTTGGGGGCGGGGGGAGGGGGAGTAGCAGCGTGTTCGCGGTCGGATCTCGGGGCCCCCACCCCCAACTTTCTCTCGTTCGGGGCTCTTCTGGCGGGGTGGGAAAGAGTGGGGCAGTGTGCTGAGTGGTCAGCGGGGGTGTTTGGGACAGGTTTTCCCGCCTCTGTGTTCCTAGTTGTTTGCTCTTCCCTTCCAGTCCTAGGGACCCCCATTCTGCCCACCCCACGCACCAAGGTCTCTCTCTGAAACCCCTGGCGCTGGAGCTGAGCACCCAAGAGGCACCATTTAGGTACAGGGGCTGTGAGGGTGCCGAGTCACAGAAAACGTCTGGACAGACTCGTTTCTGTGCCCACTCACCTTTCTGAAGCCTGCAAGTTGGAGAGGGTGGGCAAGGTTGACAGTCTTCGAGGGGGTTAGCCTTGTGTTCCCACATAAACACGGAGGCATTTGCCAGCCACAGCAGTGCTCCCTACAGCACTTTGGATCCTCGAGTTTACACTCCACAGCCCTGGGACGGCTGGGTGTGTTTGGGGGAGGCGGGGAGGCTGTCCCTCCTTGCCCTGTCACTGATCCTGACCGGGTGAAGGGAGTAAGGAAGAAACGTAGGCCAGAGCCGCAGGCACCCAGCTGGCACCTTCTCTTGAGACAGCACTCCCTGCCATATAAACCTCTAAGGGAAGGGAAGGGAAGGGAAGGGAAGGGAAGGGAAGGAAGAGAAACGGTGGAAAGTATTTACAAACTGAAAAGTGTGTGTCTCAGGATCAGAGAGCCCAGGATTTGTCTACAAAGTCACACAGTGAAGAGCAGTAAGAAGCGGAACTGGATTTCAGATATGTGGATAGTTCAAAGGAGACCAGGAGGGGTGTGTGTGTTTGTGTGTGTGTGTGTAGAAAGTAGTGTTCAGAGGGTGGCTTCTGTTGGTGTGACAGTAGCTCAGGGGTCTTGGGCTCCCCATTCAGGGCCCCTCCCCTCCCTTCTACCTTCCTGGCTCCCACCACTGCACACATTCAGGTATTAATAGAGCAGGCGGCTGCCAGGAAGGCTGCCATGTGTTTGATCTGACGTGGTTTTGCAGCCATATGTTCTCCACTTCAGGGGAGCACCCCCTCCTTCCCTTCTCAGCCTCCTTTCACTTGCCTGGTTGAGGTGCAGGGGGTTGCCAGCAGCAGTGCAGGTCTGGGCTGACACCTTGGGTGGAGAACTGGCTGCCTGTTCCACTGGCTGGGTATAGCAGTCATTCCCAGGCAGGACCTGCCCCAGGTGTCTTAAGGACGCCTCACTGTTTCAGCCTGACTTGCCTTCTTTTTGGTTTTGGGCCTGAACTTAACATTGCCTAGCAGGGAGGTATGGGGAAGAGGTCTCTTCCTTAGTACTGGGGTGAACTGGTCAGTGGCAGAAACGGTGCCTGTCATGTCCCTTCCCACAGCCCTTCCACACTGTCCTGCCTCTGCTCCTTGGCCATTGGCTGAGAATGAGCCCTCTGACACAGAAGCTAGATTCTAGAAGAGGATGGAGGATATTTACAGAGACAAGGGACCTCTCCAGCTGGCTGACACATTCTCCTTCCCACCTCACAGGCCTGAAGTTCATGGGAGCCCCAGTGAAGCTGACAGTGTCTCAGGGGCAGCCGGTGAATCTCAACTGCAGTATGAAGGGGATGGAGGACCCTGACATACAGTGGGTGAAGGACGGGGCGGTGGTCCAGGGCCTGGATCAGGTGTACATCCCAGTCAGCGAACAGCACTGGATCGGCTTCCTCAGGTGCAGAACTGTGGGGGAAGGCATGGGATGCCAACCTGGGGACACTGGGAGCTGGGGACAATGCCGAGACCCAGAGGTCTGTGGTTTCTTTATTTGGCAACTGTGGAAACTTCCGGAAGTTGGGGCAGGCTGAACCCATTGAATCTGCCCAGCAGAGCTGCCCCCATGATCCTTGGAGGTGAGCCTGCTGTCCTGTTTCCACAGCGTGAAGTCAGCAGAGCGCTCTGATGCAGGCCAGTACTGGTGCCAGGTGGAGGATGGGGGCGAAACCAAGACCTCCCCACCGGTGTGGCTCACAGTAGAAGGTGAGGAGGCCTGTGGGCATGTTGGCTGTCTGCTGGTGACTGCGTCTCTGGAGAAGAAAGCTCAGTGGAAGAAAGCTGCCTCACTGCCCTCTGGAGCCTGATTGTACCAGGCTCCAGGCCCACCCCAACATTGGAAGATCATACCCATTGGAGTCTGGGTATTTGAGAACCAAGGGGCAACTAGGACTCACAACCTGTGGGATGCAAGTCATTTTTAGTTGTCTGAACAGCAAGCCTCAAGCACCCATCTGGGCTGGACTCTATTCTGCCAAGTGGCCAGGCCAGGAGGGGTAGAGATGGGGGAGGGGAGGAAGGCATCGCAGCTGTGAGAGCTCAGAGCTGTTCAGCCCAGGAAAACAAAGTGACTAAGAAAGTAACAAAGGGCTCTCAACTGGATCTGGGTCCTGCCAGCAGAACTCTGCTCAAGCTCCCGCCCACTTCTCCCTCTTTGCCATTCCCCCAGCTCCCCACCCTCTGCCCCCTCTCTTGTTCAGAGAAGGGCTGTCAGAGCAGCTCAGGGAAGGGAGACTCTGCCTTGACCAAGGGGACAGCATAAACGATATTCCTAAGGGGGGCAAAGAAGAGCTCTCCTGTCAAGCTAGGTGCCTGTTTTGCAGTTGACCCAATCCTAAGGGCCTGTGGGACCTTATGCAGGGAGAGCTTCAAATGGTAGCAGACTTGTGGTTCAGGCAGTTGGAAGCTGAGAGGTGACAAGGCTCATTCCTGATGCCCCTTTTCTCCCCAGGTGTGCCATTTTTCACTGTGCAGCCGAAAGATCTGGCGGTACCACCCAATGCCCCTTTCCAACTGTCTTGTGAGGCTGTGGGTCCCCCTGAACCTGTTACCATTATCTGGTGGAGAGAACACACGAAGGTTGGGGGACCTGCTCCCTCTCCTTCTGTTTTAAATGTAACAGGTGAGCAAGCTGAGGAGGGGCTCTGAGCAGGGGTGGTGAGGCTGGCAGAGTTCAAATCTGCTTAAATCACTGTTTGCTGTTGTGAGTGTCCGGAGCAAACCCTGATGCCTGGGTACGTGAGCTGCACCATTGCTTAGCTCATTAATCAGGTGGGCTAGGCTGGCTGGGTGGGCAGATTAGTGGTGATCCTGCTGTGTGTGCTTCAGGAGGATACTGGAGCCGCGTTCCCTGGTTCACGACAGTGCAGGCTGTGTTCAGCTGGCCCTGGGAGGTGAAGTGGGTAGATCAGGGGCACCCATTCCTCCTCTATGCCCACTCCTCCTGAGGGAAGGAGCCAGGAACCAGCCCACGCAGAGCTAGGAGGAGTGTCTGGCAGACTTGCCTAGAAGACAGAGAGTCTCAGGCTGCACAGTGGGGAACCATAGGGGGAAGGAAAATGAGAGGGGAGGAAGCACAAAAATACAGGGCCTCCTCTCCTAATGGCCCTTGTGTTGGTTTCCTAAACAACTGTATCTGTGCATATCTCCACACAGTTAGATCAAAAGCAGTCATACCTGCACTCCCACCTGGACCCTTGGGCACATACCTCATGTGATTGTGAGGCTCACTTATCTGTGAAACAAAGTTAATGTTTCTGGTAGAGGCTTGAACTGGCCAAAACACATTGTTGTCTGAGGTTGGTCTCATTGACTGGCATGTGGGAGGGACGGGCTCTGATCTGCCAAGTCCCCTAGCAATATGAATCTTGAGAAGAGGTGGATTGCAGGATCTATTGGAAACAAGGGCAGGTCCTGTTTAGGAGGTGCTGGGTTGGAGCAGATTAGAGGGGAGGTTGGTTTTCTCTCCAGATGTGCGTGGTTGGGACCCTCAGGCAGCCAGCCTGATAATAAGCACTCACTGAGCTCCTACTCCACACACCACACTGTGCTAGGCACCACAGGGGATGGAAGGAATACAAAAGAGATAGAAGCCATCTGTCCAGCCCTCAAAGAATTAGAGACAAGACACATGCATAAGGAGCAAAGAATCTGCAGATACAGCAATGGTATGGTGCAGAGCAAACAGAAGGGCTCTGGAATGTGCAATAAAGGAGTGACCAGAAAAGGGAGGCAGTTTTGTGCTGTCTTTGGGAGATGGGATTGAAGTGGGAGGGGTGGTGTAGCATTTCTCAATTGCTTTCTGTGTGCCATGCACTTGACATATTTGGTTCTCAATAATTATCCCATTTGGGAAATGAGAAGACAGAGCCCTAGCTTTTGGATTTATACCCAGGCCCATTAGACTCCAAAGTCCCTGTTTGTTCTGCCGTACCCCTCTGTGTAGCCCCTTCCTTTGGCTGGAGTGACTGCTAGGATATTAAGATCTGGAACCTAAGTATCCACCTCCCCCAGTCCCAGACTGAGTGGGAGTTGCTGCTTGGGGTTGGGGGCTGACTGAGGTTTTCTGACCCCAGGGGTGACCCAGAGCACTGTGTTCTCCTGTGAAGCTCACAACCTGAAAGGCCTGGCCTCTTCTCGCCCAGCTACTGTACATCTTCAAGGTAGGAGAACTGGTGGTGGGGAGAGGGTAGGTGAGGCACGGGCATTCTTGGCAAGCTGTCCAGCAGTGGGTAAGGGCAGAATCATGTGGTGTTCCAGCTCTTCTCAGTCCTGCTGGGATCTGAGGGATGAGGGGTTAATTGGCATAGCTCCATTCCTAGTGGGAGCACCTGAGACCCTGCTGAGGCTGAGATGAGAATAGAAACCTGACGTCACAGCAGATTTCCCATCGTGAAGCAGAGCCCTTGGGAGGGAGCGAGTGAGGGAGGGAGGGAGTTCGAGCCAGCGGGAAATGGTCAAGGCTCATGCCCAACCTTGCTTCTGCCAGCCCCAGTGGAGGGGATGGAGGAGGGGAAAACAGCCTGGCAGGATGATGGAGGAGACCCAAAGGACTGTGTGTGCACAGAGGGAGGGAAGAAGGGAGGGGAAGAGAGCCAGCTTGTGGAGTGGGCTGTGGCTTCAGGGACTTCCTCTCCCGCAGCCGAGGTGCTGGCCCCACCACACACCCACTATCTTATCCTTTCCCTTGGTCAGATGGAGCCCCTGATTCAGAGAGAGGCAACCTCTCTCCACAGCCTAGGCACTCTCCTGGGTAGGAACGTCTGCCTCCTACTGGTTGCTTGGCTTGTATATTACTGCTGTTCTGGGAGTGCTGAATAGTCCTCTTTAGTTTTAAGTGGGTAGACCCTAGGGAGGCACTCAAGGCTTGACTCCCATGCCTTCTGTCCCTTCCTTTCATACCCTCCTGGGCTGCGAACTCCAGGGCACTGACTCTGAGTTCTCATCCACAGCACTGCCTGCAGCCCCCTTCAACATCACGGTGACAAAGCTCTCCAGCAGCAATGCTAGTGTGGCCTGGACACCTGGTGCCGATGGCCGAGCTGTGCTCCAATCCTGTACAGTCCAGGTAAACTGCGAGGGTGGGACAGGCTCTCCTGGCCATGTTCCTACTGGCTGCTTCAGTGGCACTTTGTGGACAGTGGTAACACATAGGTACCACTAGACTTGCCCATGGGGCTTGGTTTCCAGCTCTATTCAGGTGTTCTTCCCTTACCAGGGACAGTCCAGGCTGCTGCCTCTTATCATAGGGTGCTCTGGTAACCAAGGGACTGTGCAGATTGGCTGAAACCCATGCATTCTTCAGGCTGGAAAGCAAATCACTAGAGCAGACTAGGGATGTCTGGAAGGGTTTTTTTATGTTGATGAAAACCCAAACCTTTAACTTATCTTTTATCTGCACTCTCTTGCCTCGCCCCCTACTCATGCCAAAGGGAACAAGGGGAGTATGAGTTCTAGGCCGCAAAGTGAAAAACCTGGGTAAGGTGATACTAAAGGCAAGAGGCAATGCAGGCTTACTTTCAGATGTTTACTCAAAAGATATTTAATGAGCACCTTCAAAACTTCTAGGCAGTTCCCCCAAGCAGAAGAGGCCTTTGCTCTGCACTCCATCATTTAGAGGACCCTGCTCTGGCCCTCCTTTGGCTGCACCCCTTCACCCCTTGTCCCAGGGCAAGTGAGGCATGCCTACCCAGATCATGAAGACAACCCCTCCCTCTCCCAAGCACCACACCACACCATATTCTAGATACTCGATTTCTTGTCTTATGGCAAGCCTGCTTCTGGGCCTGGTGGGCCTCTTCCCTGATACATCCTTGGGAGAGTATGGAACATATTCCTCTATGTCCATTTGTGGGGGGGATGGGTATGCAGGCAGTATTTCCACCTGTGCACATGACATCCCTCAAGGGACAGATAGAACCTTGCGCCACCACATTCTGGCTTGGGAGTCCAAGGAGTTGAGGATTATAAATACAAATCTGACCTTCCAGGTTGTTTTGAAGCTTTGTTTGTCAGTACATTAAGATAGGAAATATTTTATTTAACAATTTGCTGGTTTGATCTGTAACATGTAAATATTTAGCTCTATGGAACATGGATCTCCATTTGTACTGTTGCCCTGGGCTCCCAGAATGGGAGGTGAAGGCCTGGTTCATGGTGCCCCTAGGCTTCCTGTTGCTCTGCCCTTGAGAAGCTCTGAGACTTTGATCTGGCTGGCATACAAAGGGTTACAATTAGTGGCAACTGCTCTAACCAAGTAATGCACCAAGCATAAAGGGGCATTAATTTTCTGGAGCAGTTGAGAAAGGCTTTCACAGAGAAAGTGATATTTGTGTTGAGTCTTAAAGGATGAGAGGGACTTTGCTAGGAAGAGCAGGTCATTCTAAGCAAAAGGAACAGCATTTACAAAGATGGAGGTGTGGCACCTGCTGTGTTATTAGCAGAGAGGGTTGGAGGGAAGGGGCGGGTTGCAGATGTTTGCTGATAGACGTAAAGGAGGCATTATCTCAAGCCCCCCACATCTAGCCCATCTTCCGTCTCCCTCTACATCATTAGTTTTCTGCTTCTCTGTAGGTGACACAGGCCCCAGGAGGCTGGGAGGTCCTGGCTGTCGTGGTCCCTGTGCCACCATTTACTTGCCTTCTACGGGACCTGGCACCTGCCACCAACTACAGCCTCAGGGTGCGCTGTGCCAATGCCTTGGGGCCTTCTCCGTATGCTGATTGGGTGCCCTTTCGGACAAAGGGTCTGGGTAAGTGACTCACAGCAGAGTGGCCGTGGGGCTGGAGCAGGGGAGGGGCTGTCTGGGCTCCAGTTCTGAGTTCAGTAGACCAGGAGAGGAACTACCAGGGAGAGAGCTTTATGCATCATTTGGCAAACACTTACTGATTGCCTGCAGCTTACTTAGGAACTAGATAAACCCTGCCTTCCTCCCATGCAGCTCTAGTACTGGTGAGCAAAGCAGATACAATCAGATAACGGTGGTTCAGGAATACCTCCATAAAGAGATCTGAGGTCTGATTGATAAGGAGCCATGTTTGGGGGAAAATCACTGCAGAAAGAGGGCAGAGTGAGTGCAAAGACCTCATGGAGGGAACTTGTTTGGAGTTCTCTAGCAATTGCAAGGAGGTTGGCAGGGCTAGGACAGGGGAGTAGAGAAGGATGTGGCTGAGGCAGTCACCAAGGTGATTAAGAGAATACTCTGCCTAGCAGAGGTGCTGCCATTGCTAAGGCCTCCTCCCCAGCACATGGGTGAGAGCAGTCAGAACTGGGAGGCAAGCTTTTCTCCTACCTGTTGCTCTCTAAACTGTTTAGTTCTTGGGAGCTGGCTCCAAAGGCCTGCATGGAATAGTGATGGTGGGAAGGGCAGGGCTCTTAGCAACCTTATCTCTTTGGGTACAGCCCCAGCCAGTGCTCCCCAGAACCTCCATGCCATCCGCACAGACTCAGGCCTCATCCTGGAGTGGGAAGAAGTGATCCCTGATGGCCCTTTCGAAAGCCCCCTGGGACCCTATAAACTGTCCTGGGTTCAAGACAACGGAACCCAGGTAAGGGAAGACCGAAGCCTCCAGTCTCTGAGTGTATTTGAGTCACCTCTCAGGGCTTGAAGGCCATCGGTTTCAGAGTGGCTGTCCTTGGTAGGCCTGGGGGCCTTGGTGGGCTGGGCTTCCCACCGCCCCAGGGAGCCCACTTCTCTCACCTTTCCCTGCAGGCTGCACTTCTTATTGGATTATGTTTTCTGTTAGGATTGCATCCATTGGCTACTTTGTATGTAAAGCAGGAAGCACATTTCTGCACAAATCGGGGAGAGCACAGATAAGGCCTTATTATCTGCAGCTCAGTTCCCTCCCCTCCCCCATTTCTGCATTCCTGGGACTGAGCCTTGTTTGTGTTCCCCAGGGGCCTCTGCAGCCTGGAGCAGGGATGTGACACTTCTAGCAGGTTGTGTTCCTGCAACCTCTGAATCCAGTGTCCCTAGGCTCCCACGTTCCTAGCTGCACCTTTTCCTGCCTTCAAGCCCCAGCTGGAGGTCTTTTCCTCAGACTCAGTGTGGGATGGGGCTTTTCTTGGCTGCAGGGTGAATTGATAGTGGAGGGGACCTGGACCAACTTGACAGTCTGGGATCCCCAGAAGGACCTGATTGTGCGTGTGTGTGTCTCCAATGCAGTTGGCTGTGGGCCCTGGAGTCAGCCACTGGTGGTCTCTTCTCATGACCACGCAGGTGAGGCCCGTAGAGGGAGGGGACAGGATGAAAGCTCTCGAGGGCACGTGGGACCGGTGGGAGGAGGCTGGCAGCACCTTACCTCTCAGTAGACTTGGGGACTCAGAGTCAAGCAGTTGAGGCTAGCTAGGGTTGATACTTAAACTACATGGCATTCTCTGCTTGTGCCTTAGGTCCCAATAGCCAGAGCATGTCACTGACAGGGTAGGAACTCTTGGGACTTTGGAGTCTCTTTCTACTCGGGACCTTAATTGACTTAAAGGAGTCTCTTGGCCAGGCCAGCTGGCCATCACTGGAAAGCTTTAAAGGGACTCCTAGGTGTTACCCTGCCTCGTGCCCCTGTCTCCCACAGGCCAGCAGGGCCCTCCCCACAGCCGCACATCGTGGGTGCCTGTGGTCCTGGGTGTGCTGACAGCCCTGGTGACGGCTGCCGCCCTGGCTCTCATCCTGCTCCGAAAGAGGCGGAAGGAGACACGCTTCGGGTAAGGGGTAGGGACACAGGGAGAGGCAGGTGATGACTGAAGACCTGGGAGCTGACCCCAAGTCCTGGGTTTCATTTTAGGCAAGCCTTTGACAGTGTCATGGCTCGAGGGGAGCCAGCTGTTCACTTCAGGGCAGCCCGGTCCTTCAATCGGGAAAGGCCTGAACGCATTGAGGCCACATGTGAGTGGTGAGGAATCATAGGTGGGCAGAATGGGCTATCTTGTACCCCATATCTGTATTCCTTTTACTGATTCATCAATTTGACCAATATGATGAGTCCCAAGCACACATAATGGAAAAGACACACAGAGCTTACCCTTGTAGAGGTTGCCATTCTAGCTGCGGGGGTGTAGGAGGCAGGCTGGGTTTTGGATTAGGAACCGGAGTCCCTCTACTTTCTCACCACCCTCTCCCCAACAGTGGACAGCCTGGGCATCAGTGATGAACTGAAGGACAAACTGGAGGATGTGCTCATCCCAGAGCAACAGTTCACCCTGGGCCGGATGTTGGGCAAAGGTATGTGAGGCTGTGCAGGGATTGGCATGAGTGGAGTTTGCCATGTCTGGGTGTGCTTGGCTGTTCCCGTCACTTTGAGGGTGTGGATGTGGGTAAGCTCCTGTGAAGAGTATATGCTTATAAACTCCTGAGTTTGGGATGCTGGGGAACATGGTAGCTGGGGACAGGGAGTGCTGATGAGAAGTTACTCCCAGCACACTGGGCTTTGGCTGTGGGCGAGGGAGCCTCCGCCAATGGCCCCAGAGTCTAATGCATTTCTGTCCCTATGGAGGGTCACCTGGGAAGGGTGGGAGGGGAGGACAAAAGGGTGAGAGGACTCCTCACCCTAATTTGGATTGGTTTGTAGGAGAGTTTGGTTCAGTGCGGGAGGCCCAGTTGAAGCAGGAGGATGGTTCCTTTGTGAAAGTGGCTGTAAAGATGCTGAAAGGTGAGTGGAGAAAAGGGGTGAAGTGAGGGCATCACTTAGGATGAAAGGGGTGACTGATCCTAAAGGAGGCTCTGCTGGGCCCCACGACTTTCCAAGAAGAGTTACTCAGCACTAGCTGGGATGCCAGGTGAATAATTCACAGGATGAACCCACATGCATTCATGTCCCAGCCTTCGCTCTCCTCTGGCAGCAGTGACTGTCCTCTGGGCTCACACAGAGTGAGGAAAGCTGCGGCTGGTTGAGCTGCTGGGCTGTCCAAAGGGAAGGCATTAGCAAGTGGAGAAATTCTTAGAAAGCTCCACTCCTGTAGCAGGGTTTCTCCTGCTCATGGCCAGACTGTCTCCTGGCCCCCCTGGGAAGCCCAGGATATCTGAAGGACAAGGCTTAGGAGTCTTGGGTCAGAACTGGGAACATACCTTCCTCATTCCCTCCCTCCCATCCTTCTCTCCCAGCTGACATCATTGCCTCAAGCGACATTGAAGAGTTCCTCAGGGAAGCGGCTTGCATGAAGGAGTTTGACCACCCACATGTGGCCAAGCTTGTTGGTGAGCTCCTTCTTAGGGGAGGCAGGTACAAAATAAGGCTAAAACTGTGCTCCCCAAGGGTGGGAGGGCAGCCTGTGAGAGTGAAGTTCGGCCTTACCTGGTGAGCAAGCAGATGGCAAAAGAGCCAGGATCCTGACTGATATCTGCTCAGACTCCAGGTAAGGAGTTTAGTTTGCAGGCTCCGTACCACAAGTCTGTACGCGAAGGAGGAAGCGGGGACAGAGAAGATGCTTCAGAGATGTGGGGGCAGCCACAGTTCATCGTGAGCAGTCACTAGGCCAGGGTGGAACTTTTGGGGAAAGAGGTAGTAGAGCCACAGGTAGGACCCAGCAGGAAGGGGCTCATGCAGACACCTGAGCCATCTTTTGACCATTATGTGACCTACTCCTGACTCTCCCTATTTCCAGGGATCAGCCTCCGGAGCAGGGCCAAAGGCCGTCTCCCCATCCCCATGGTCATCCTGCCCTTCATGAAGCACGGGGACCTGCACGCCTTCCTGCTTGCCTCCCGGATTGGGGAGAACCCCTTTGTGAGTGCCTGGGATGGGAGTGGCCAGGAGTAGGAAAGGGACAAAGACCCTGGGAAAGAGGTTGTCTGGGTGGGGAGGTCCAATTGATCTGGTTGGGAGAAGCAAGCTTTGAGTTTGACTATTTTTTATTGTATTTTTTCCATTACCATTTCTCTCCCTTACACTCCCTGCCCTCTGCAATCACCACACTGTTGTCCATGTCTCTGAGTCCTTTTTCCTTATTGCTCAGTCCCTCTACTCCCTAAATTGCCCCACCTTAGCCGTCATCCTGCTCTCTGTCTATAAGTCTGTCACTATTTTGCTTGCTCCTTCAGTTTGTTCATTAGATTCCACATATGAGTGAAATCATATGGTATTTGTCAAGTTTGACTCTTTATGCTTGCTGGAAATTTTAGGCTGAGCAAAGACCCTTTCTGGGAGAAGAGACCGGTGGAGCCCCCAATTGGGGAAGTCTTGACTTGGGGTGCTCTGGAAGATTTGCCAAAACTTCCTTGCTTTGGGAAGCCCCTCTATTTCCTTCCTTTCAGTGGTTCCAAGGGCTTTCTGGCCAGGGAACCCCACTTACCTCGCCCTGGCTGGGTGGACAGATCCAGCCTGAGCTTGCTCTGTCTGCCCACCAGCACCTGCCTCTGCAGACCCTGATTCGGTTCATGGTGGACATTGCTTGTGGCATGGAGTACCTGAGCTCCCGGAACTTTATCCACCGAGACCTGGCTGCTCGGAATTGCATGTATGTGAATTCTGGAGGCTCGGGCTGGAAGGGAGTGGTGAGTTCCAGGAGGAGCTGGCTAATTGTTGGCTCTTGCCCAGAGCAGTATCTGCTACACATGGGAACAGCTTAGGAGCAAAGATGCCCTTGCTCTAGTAAGGCTGCCAGCATGACCCCATCCTTCAATACTCCTTGTAGGCTGGCAGAAGACATGACTGTGTGTGTGGCCGACTTTGGGCTTTCCCGGAAGATCTATAGTGGGGACTACTATCGTCAGGGCTGTGCCTCCAAACTGCCTGTCAAGTGGCTGGCCCTGGAGAGCCTGGCTGACAACCTGTATACTGTGCACAGTGACGTGGTGAGTTTGGTGGCACAGTGAGGCGTGTTGGTAACGCAAGTGGTGGGGACGAGTGTGTGGGTGGAGCTTCAGGATCCTCAAGGGCCCAACCCGGTCATCGCTCTGCGCCTTGGCTGCCACCTATAAGACCCCTGAGCCCCAGGATGTGCTTGCCTCGGACTCTGCTTGGCTCAGGAACCCTAATGACACCTTTCCTCTTACATCGATTCTGTCCCAGTGGGCCTTCGGGGTGACCATGTGGGAGATTGTGACTCGTGGGCAGACGCCATATGCTGGCATCGAGAATGCTGAGATTTACAACTACCTCATCGGCGGGAACCGCCTAAAACAGCCTCCGGATTGTATGGAGGATGTGTAAGTGCCCCAGGAAGGGGATTGTGGGAGGAAACAGGAATTTGGGGTTTCAGCTGATGGCTGCCACCATAGCTACTGGGCCAGTGGCACCTCAGAATCTTGATTAATTAGACCTTTTTTTTGGTTGAAATGTCCTTATCATTCATTAGAGGGAAGACTGACCTTTGCCTCAAATTTCTTCATCTACCACCTCCCTGTTTTCTTTCTTTCCTCCTTTCCCATCTCATATTTCTTGCTCTAACCTTTTCCTATCACTATATTTTCTCTGGTTCCCAAAGAGAACCAGGAACCCGGAAGGCAGAAGTTTCAGGGCTGAGCAGCAGTCAGTGCAGGTTTCCCTGTCACCTTCTCCCCTCCCCCACTCCTGCTCTGTCCCCAGCTAGTCTCAGAAGACCTCCTAGGCAGAGCAGAGCTTTCCCTCTCAGAGAGGGCTGCACAGGGGCAAGGAAAAAACTGCTGCTCCATCACATTCCTTGCTTGACAAGGAGGGGGTGCTGGGGGTGGGAGGTTGGGTTTCTTTCTTGCCTTGTCCTCTTATGGAAGTGAAGGGACTCCCTCCTGCTGGTACTGGTGAAAAGGCCCCGTGGGGGCCCAGGAACACTCTGGTTGCCTGGGTTGAGGGAATAACACTAGAACAGACAAATTACAGTTGGCGTCATGGTTAAGGGGCACATATTCTAAACTGACAGGGATCTAGATTCAAACTCCCAACTCATTCACTTAATAGCTGTGTGACATTGGTCATATTACTTAACCTCTTTAATCCCAGTTCCTCTTCTACAAAATGGGGATAATATGTAATAGTCTCTCCTCCTAGGATTAGAGGAAGATTACCTCTATTACTTGTGGTGGAATTGGACCTCCAGCAGTCCAGTAATGTGGACAGGTAGAGGAAGGCCCAGCATGAACGGTGGGGTCCTCTTCCTCTAGGGCAGTGGGTTCGAAGTGCCCTGAGCCTAGACTGTGGGTAAGAGACAAATCTGAGTCACAAACCAGGCCCTGCCCCTCCTATTCGTTCAGCAAACCTCAGGGCATGGCAGGGACAGGAAGCTTGGGTCACCCTTTGGCTGCAGCCTACCTAGGCCTCTGGAGCTACAGAGAGTCTGCTGGACAGTGGGGACCAGTCCCTGGCTTAGTCTCCCAGGCTGGAGCTAGTGTTGTCAATAGAGGGTGGGCGGACGCTGGCCTCCCACCAGGCAGCCTGGTGGACAGGCGCCAGTTGGCTCCTAGCACAGCCTTTACAATGTATCCCAGCCTGGCCACAGACCCATGGCTCCAGACCATTCCCACGGCCTACTCGGTGTCTGGCACGATTTCCCCCATCATTGGGGGCCCCTGTCAGGAGGGCTGGTGTGTGGGGAGTGTATGGAGCTTTTTTTTTTTTTTTCCTGTAGGCACAGGGAAGAGAGTCTGGCATTTGCTGTCTCTGACTAATCTGGTCTTGGCCCTGTCCCCTTCTTTTTTTTCCTCTTCAGCCTGAGGCATGCCCTAGGAACAGGGTAAAACCTCAGGGAATCTGTAAGATTCTTGAAACTGTGTGTCAAAAGTGTTCCTGCTGGGGGAAGAGGGCTGGAAGCTTTTCTCAGATTCTCAGATGTATCCATGAACAAAGAGGGTTTAAGACTGCCTGAATAGTTGAGGATTTAGGTCAAGGAGTGGATGTCAAAATCCACATTCCAGGCTGTGTTCTACAAGACAAACACTCCTACTTCTTCCCAAGACAGAATAGGAGGGACTCTGAGGCCAACCCACCTGGCTTCCAATTGCAGCTTCATCACTTTCTACTTGTGTGATCTTAGTCAAGGTTTTCTACCTCTCTGTGTCTCGGTTTCTACATTGGTAAAGTAGGCATCACTTATTTCTTAGGGTTGTTGTGAGAAGAGTTCCTGATACATAGTAAGGCCTATACATGAATGTGTTAAATAAAAGAAATATTTTAAATCCTGGTTTTGACCCTGGCTGGTGTGGCTCAGTGGATCGAGTGCCAGCCTGTGGATGGACAGGTTGCTGGTTCAATTCCCAGTCAGGGCACATGCCTGGATTGTGGGCCAGGTCCCCAATGGGGGCGTGTAAGAGACATTTGTCTTGCACATCAATGCTTCTCTCCCTCCCTACCCTTCTTTCTAAAAATAAATAAATAAAATATTTTTTAAAAGTTAAAAAAAAATTCTGGTTTTGTATAATTAAGGGCTCTTTGCTTTTGAGGGAACAACCATCCTTCCCCTTTCTTCTGGCTCCTCACTACCGCCCCTTACTCCTCTGTCTGCCTCAGGTATGAGCTCATGTACCAGTGCTGGAGCGCCGACCCCAAGCAGCGCCCAAGCTTCACGTGCCTGCGAATGGAGCTGGAAAACATTCTGGGCCACCTGTCTGTGCTGTCCACCAGCCAGGACCCCTTGTACATCAACCTGGAGAGAGCTGAGGAGTCTGCTGAGGGACACAGCCTGGAGCTGCCTGGTGGGGACCAGGCTCGTGGTGGAGCTGAGGATGGCAGTGGCGTGGGGGCTGTAGGGGGCACCCCCAGTGACTATCGGTACATCCTCAGCCCTGGAGGGCTAGCTGAGCGGCCTGGGCAGGAGCAGCAGCCAGAAAGCCCCCAAAATGACTCCCAGAGGCTACTGTTGCTGCAGCAAGGCCTACTGCCCCACAGTAGCTGTTAGTCCATAGGCAGAAGGCATCTGGGACCATGCGGCTGGCTCTGCTAGCTGACCTAGCCCCATCTGACCCCAGCCTAGGCAGCAAGATGTGGAGGCTCCTGTGGTAGTCTTCCCAAGCTGAGCCGGAAGCCTGGACTGACCAAATTGCCCAATCCCAGTTCTTCCTGCAGCCACTCTGTGGCCAGCCTGGCCTCCTCAGTTCAGGCCTTGGCTGTGTGGAGGTGGGCCAGGCCTGGTTGTCTAAACCTAGGCAGCTGGCAGGAGTGGGTGATTATGTTTCCATGGTTACCATGGGTGTGGAAACGAGTTGGGGGAGAGTACATCTAGCCCTGTGGGCCCTTACTCTCCTGGCTGAGCTGCCCTGCTGCTTCAGTGCATGCATTGAGGTGTTTCTGGCTGGGGGGTGGGGTGGGGTGGCAGCTGTGTCCACGCTTGGGGTTTAAATGCCTAGGTTTGCCCCTCCTCACAAAGACATGCCCCTGCATTATTCCCCTTTAGGTGAGAGTTGGTACAGTTAGGACCTAAGCCCTGTGGTAGGAGGTAGTGGGACACTCTCAGGTCTGAATCGTTGTCGCCTTCCTGATTACCAGTCCTGCTTAGACCAGGAATAAAGTGCAGCTGACCAGGTCACAGCAAGGCATGCTGGATTACTCTTACCCCAGGCTACCACTTGCCCAACTTCTAAAGGCAGTGCCCTGAGCCTGGCAAGAAGGGGTGCTGTAGGGCTTGCCCAGGAATGAGTGAGGCGAGAGAGGAGACCAGAAGCCCCTCTTCATGCCCTCTTACAGTGTGTCTGAGCATGCTACCAAATCCTGAAATATCCTAAGACTAACAAAGGCAACTGTCTCAGCCCAGTCCTTCCATGCAGCATCTCTTAGTCCCAACTTTGCCTCTTAACTGGAGACCCTCTTCTGTCCCTGGTCTCTGGACCTGGAGAGAAAAAAGGCCTGATGGCTGGTGTGGTTGAGGGGAAGTGATTGGAGCCTGGACAACAGCCCTGGCAGGGGGAGTGCATGGGGTGGACCCTGGCTCTTAAGGGCATTTCCAAACCCTTAGATGCTGTTTAAAAACAAATAAAATTGAAGGCTAAAGACCTAAGCTTTTGTCTCTTACATGTTTACTTTTTTTCCAAATCACAAAAATGAAGCATCTCCCCATAGAGAAAAGCCTGGAAAGACATATGCCAAAATGTTAACAGCTGTCATCTCTACATGTGGTTAAGGAGGCTTTGTTTCCTTTGTGCTTTCAGTTTTTTTGCATTGAGCACAAACTGCTTTTGTAGTTAGAAAAGACCCCAAAGAATCTGATATTAAAGATAATACACACATAGTCATTGTAGATAATTGGGAAAATGCAGAAAATCATTTAAAAAATGCTAAATACCCAAGGGTGGGGGAGTGGGGATAGAGGTGGGAGAGGGGTTAAGGGGGATAAATGGTAATGGAAAAAGTACAATAAAAAGTGAACTATTTTTAAAAATGTTAAATACCTCCCTGGCTGGATAGTTCAGTTGGTTGAGAGTGTTGTCCCAATAGGCTAAAGTTGCAGGTTCAACCCCGACCCAGGTCACATGCCAGAAGCAACCAATGAATGCATAAATGGGTGGAGGAGCAACAAATCCATGCTTCTCCCTCTTCCTCTATTTCTACCAGCTTTTGAAAATACAAATGTTCTGAAAAAGTTCTTCACCTTGGAACAAAGACAAAGGCCACTTTGGCTGTCTCCCATCCCTCTATTACACTTGTCCTTCTGTCATTGGGTTTGAGACTTGCATGAAGTTTGCTTCCAAACATTTCCACCTGAAATTTTTAGTTTAGAAGCTTTTAGAGCAAGCTCTGGGGAAGGAGCAGCAGGAGGTGTGAGAAACAGGCCCAGCTCTGTGCTGAGAGCTGTGGGGAAACTGGGCGGGCACAGTTATTACACCACTGCTAAGGGTAATGGAATGAGGCGGGTCCTTCTGAAAGCATATATCTGGAAAAACCTGTTGCTGACACCTGTTGCTGACGCTTCAGCTTCTGGTTCCCACGGGGATCATGTCACCTGGATCAATTTCCAGGGAAGTGGCTTTCAGAATGTTTCCTGCTGTGATTATCCTTTTAAAAACGATTTTATTTATTTTTAGAGAGAGGGGAAGGGAGGGAGAAAGAGAGGGAGAGAAAAATCTATGTGTGAGAGATATATTGATGGATTGCCTTTCACACGCCCCTAGCTAGGGACCTGGCCTGCAACCCAGACGTGCTCGGACCAGGAATTGACCTTTCCATTCACAGGCTGGCACTCAATCCACTGAACTACACCTGCCAGGGCTGCTGTGATTATCCTTAACTGCTGGTGATGGTTATCTTTGAGGTAGTGTTTGGGAGTTATTGATTGAGAACTACTCAAATAATTGTCCATACCAGGCACTGTGCCTAGCTCTTGATATATATTATATCATTTGATACACAGAGCATTTCTATAATGGGAATATAATTATCTACTTCCTATAGGACAGAAATGCAGAATAACTTGCCCAAGATTATATAGCTGATGAATGGTAGATCCAGGCTCAAAACCCACTAAGTCACAGAGCAGAGTCTGTGCTCTCTCTCCTCCCACAACTCCAGAGAGTACCCTGAAGCTCTATTGTGATCATGTCATCTTTTGGACCAATGCAGTTAATAATAGGCAACTTTTAAAATACACAGAAATTTTGCCCTGGCTGGTGTGGCTCAGTGGATTGAGTACCAGCCTGCGATTTGATTCCTGCTTAGGGCATATGCCTGGGTTGTGGGGCCAGGTCTGGCAGTTGAGGGTGTGCAAGAGGCAACCAGTCTCACACGTCGGTATGTATCTCCCTCTCTTTCTCCTTCCCTTCCCCGTCTCTAACAATAAAATCTTTAAAATGCACTGGAGTTCTGACATGAATGTGTGGGAGTTATCTATTGGTAATTAAATCAGTGTAGATAATTTACTAGCTTAGTATCTTTTCCTCACAAACGTTGCTCCCCCCAAACCAGGCGTGGTCAAGGGGTTTGAGGTAGGAGATAATAGTGGAATCTTAAAAAAAACCTTTTTATTGAAGTATAAGACACACAAAAGATACACCAATCAGAAGTGTATAGTCTTTAAGAATTTTCACAAACAGCCCAGGCTGGGTAGCTCAGTTGGTTAAAGCATTGTCTTGATGCTCCAAGGTTGCAGGTTCGATCCCCAGTCAGGGCACATGTAAGAATCAACCAATGAATGCCTACATAAGTGAAACAACAACTTGATGTTTCTCTCTCTCTCTTTCTCCCTTCCTCTCTCTCACACTCTAAAGTCAATAAATTTTTTTGAAATTAAAAATAAAAGAATTTTCACAAACAAATCTATAACCAGCAACCTTACCAGCCCTCAAAAGCAACCCTTGGGTCCTGCCACTGTTTACCTCCTCCCTCCTCCCAAAGGTAACGTCTATTCTGATTTCTAACATCACAATTAGTGTAGCTCTCTTTTGAAGTTCATATAAATGGAATCATGTAGGTTGGATTATTTTGCTTGCCTTCTTTCACTCAGTAATTTGTTTTCCAGAATTGTCTAACCATAGCAATTTTGAGAGGGTGGGGATCAAAGATTAGAGACAAGAGTAGAACAATTTTTTTGTTTTGTGTTTATTTATTTTTTAAATTTTATTTATTTTTAGAGAGAGGGGAAAGGAGGGAGAAAAAGAGGGAGAGAAACGTCAATGTGTGGTTGCCTCTCATGTGTCCCCAACTGGGGACCTGGCCCACAAACCAGGCATGAGCCCTGACTGGTAATTGAGACAGCCACCCTTTGGTTCGCAGGCCGGTGCTCAATCCACTGAGCCACACTAGCTGGGGCCCTGTAACTCATTTAATCTTTACAACAGCCTTGTGTAATAGGTGCAATTATTGTTTCCATTTTATGTATGTAATTCAAATCTAGTATACCCTACAGAGCCTCTACATTGTGAAGATTTCCCCCTAGCTGAACATATGCATCTCCACTCCTTTGTATGATGTCAGTTTATTTAACAAGTTCCCTATTGATAGATATTTTGGTTGTTTGAAATACTTTGTTATTACAAATAGTGTTGCAATGAATTTTCTAAGCATATCATCTCATTCTTGTAGGAATATATCTATAGGAAAATTCCTAAAAGAGAAATTGCTGAGTCAAAGGAATGTGCATTTTAATTTTGGTTGATGTTGCCAAGTTGCCTTCCATCAGTGAGTTTTGCCTAGCTAACGAGACTGGTATTTCATTATAATTTCAGTTTGGATTTCTCTCTCTCTCTCTGTTTGCATTTCTCGTATTATAAATGAAGTATCTTTCCAGATGTTTAAGAACCATTTTGATTTTCTTTGCTGTAAACTGTTTTTCATATACTTTTCTACTAAATTGTTGGTCTCCTGTTTCTAATTGGTAAGCATTTATTTTTTTCCCCAGTCCTCACTTGAAGCTATGTTAATTGATTTTAGAGAGAGTAGGGGCCGCGGGAGAGAGAGAAACAGATGTGAGAGAGAAACATCTATCGGTTGCTTTCTGTACGCACACTCTGACTGGGAATGAACCCACAGCCTAGGTATGTGCCCTGGTTGGGTATCTAACCTGCAACCTTTTCGTGTATGGAACAATGCTCCAACCAACTGGGCCACCTGACCAGGGCTGTACAAGCACTCATGTTGTATTAAGGAAGTTATTCCTTTGTCTCTGATATGTGGTATATATGGTATTTTTTGTTGTGGTGGTTGTTTGTGTCTATGTGAGCATGTATTTGTGTGTGGCTTCTGGGTTTTGTGTCATACTTAGAAAGGACTTTCCACTCCAGGATTATTTTTAAAAACCTACATTTTCTTCTAGTGCTTCTAAAGTTTATTTTTTAGTGTTTCATTTTGAGTAATCTAAAACAGCAGTTTCCAGCCTTTTAGGCACCAGGGACGGGTTTCATGGGAGATAATTTTCCCACGGGTTGGGGTGAGGTAGGGTGGGGTAGGAGGACAGGAGGCAGAGCTCAGGCAGTAATGCCAGGAAATGCCAGAGAAGCTTCGCTCCCTCAGGGCTCTGCCTCCTGCTGTGCAGCCTGATTCCTAACAGGTCCTTTGCCCAGGGGTTGGGACCCCCTGATCTAAAATGTATCTTGGGAGATATGGATTCAAATATCTTTTTTTCTTCTTTTTAAAAATATATTATTTATCTATTTTTTAGAGAGAGGGGAAGGGAGGGAGAAAGAGAGGGAGAGAAACAGCGATGTGTAAAAGATACTTCCACCTGTTGTCTCTCGTGCGCCCCCTGCTGGGGACCTGGCCTGCAACTCAGGTATGTGCCCTGACTGGGGATCGAACTTCAGACGTTTACATTGTGAAAGCTGGCTCTCAATCCACTAAGCCACAACAGCCAGGGCCAAATTTCCTTTTTTCCAAATAGCTAATCATTGTCGCAACACCATATATTGAACTACATTTTCCAAATGTTTCGTGAATAATCTATTTCTGTGTATTTATATACATTAAGTACGTATGTATTTGAGGTTTTTCTAGACTCATTTGGGTTTTTCTAGACACATTTTCCCTCTGCCAGCGCCTGGGGAATTTGTCTTGCCAGTTCTCATACCCCTTTTGTAATTACAATATCTACTTCTGACTGTCATCCCCTTCCCCCCATGTAAGTTGTGTGAGCACAGAGGTCTTGTCTGTTTTATTCATTACAGTATACCGAGCACCTTAGCACGTAGTAGGCACTGAACAAATATTCATTGAGTGGATGTGGGAGTAAAGGGGAAGGAAGAGTCTAGTAAACATTTTAACTGGAGGATTTGGTGGATGAGTTACTAACCAGTGCCTAGGGTACAGAGAAGAAAAAATCTAACCTCAGTTTCCTAAGAATGAAAAGATAGAATGGGAAAATAATATTTACTTCGCAGGTCCTTCTGAGGAATAACTAAAACCAAGAGTCTAAGTGCCTAGAAGAGTGCCTGGCACGAAGGCAAGTTCTGTAGATGTCAGGCACGCCTCTTTTCCTTTTCCCCAAATTCCTGTATCTACCTGGTGTGTGGGGCCAGGAGCCGGGAGAAGCAAAGGAGAGAAGCTGTTTGGAATCTCCTTAAGACACAGGTGAAGGAAGCCCCTGAGTCTTGAAAATGTTAAAAGGAATCTTACATTTCCATCCAGATGGCTGTGCCTGAAATCTGCTGGAACACGCTAAAAAATTCTGGGACTTTTTACTCACCAGGGCGCCCAAGGGAGACGCAGACAGGGGTGGGGACTGGGGTCGATGGAAGCTGGGGCCTGGGGAGGCTCTGCAGGTGCACTAGGGAGCAGGGGGCCACATGCGGGAGCTGCATCATTACATGCGGGTGCGCTCCGCCCCAGCTCGGCAGAGGCCTCCAGGCAGCTGGCGGGGAAAGGCTCAGGCCCGGGCGGGACAACAAGCCCCTTTGTCTGAGGCGTGGAGGGGCCCCAGCTGCAAGGCCCTGGGGTGGAGCCACTGCCATGGCGGGAGGGAACGCTTCCCCGCTAGGGTGGGATGGGTGACCTCGAGAGAGGGCAGCTGGGTGGGGAGTGGATGGGGAGCCCTCCCATCGCCCAGAAAACATTCCACTGTCACCTAACACTGGCGCTGCTTTTGTTAAAGCTGTCCAAGTTTGTCTCTTCTGGAGGTAAAATTTAATTCACCATGCCTGACTTGGCCAAAAGAAGAGAAAAGAACTATCAGCTCCAGTTTTTATGCCCAGGGAGCTCACGCTTATGGAAACAAAGCATCCCCAGTTTGTCCAGAAAGAGCTAAGGATTATTATAGACAGTACACGCCAGTGACCACAGAGAGAGACAGCTAAGTGGGCAGGAGCCATCTATGCAGAGTGGAGGCTTGAAGATGTCCCACCCAGGTAGCTGTAGCTGTGGGGATGCCTCATGGAGAGAGGTCTGCAAATACTGGGCAAAACATAAATGAAGAGTAGAAGGAAACTGCAAAAGCCAAAGACCATAAATCCTGTTAAATAAACAAATTTTCAATTTATTTTTACAGGCTGTTAGCAGTAATCTTTTATTAAAATGAAATATTATATTATGTATAATGTCAATATGTAAAATGGATGAAAATAATAAATGAGGCCCTCAAAACATTTAAATCTTCATTGTTAGGACATACTTTTGTCCATGTAAGAAATATCCAAACCTGTAGAGAGCTTTTGAGTTTGAGCCAAACCGATGACATTGCCTGGAAGCAAGATCTCAAGTGGTCTGGAGAATGACAGTTTTGCAGTTTCTTTTTTGCATTTTGTACCTTTAGAATTAAGGATGATTATTACATGAAGGTTGGTTTGGCTCAGTGGATTGAGCGTCGGCCTGCGAGCTAAGTGTCGCTGGTTCGATCTTCCAGTCAGGGCACATCAGAGAAGGAAAACTCTGATTCCAAAAAACCTCCGCTGCCTTGAGGCATACCTCTTCAGGGGAAGGGCTAAGGGAGTAAACCCCGACAGAAAATCCGGAGCCGGAGTCCCTAAGGCGGTTTGACGTTGTAGTCAACACCGGCAACTCCTGCGGCGCACCTGAAGCCAAGCTGTATTGACTCCGTCTTTCCCTTGGACCCTTCAGCTGCGAAGAGAGGGGGGGTCTGCTGCATGGGCAACAGCAGACCCTCCATATCACCCTGCCCAGGCTCTGTAGCTTCAGCTTCACTGGAGAGGACACTCCAGCGTCATCACAAGATGTTGATTCAACACGGGAGGAGACAGATACCGTGTCACTCCCGAGTCGGACTGCACAGCCATTCTCGGCGGTGCAGATAGACTCTTAAGAAGCTACACCATCGTCTCTCGAGACGGACGGCTGCCGACGACGACTTTTCAGTCCACACTTCTTTATTTGTGACCTTGATACCTTAATCCAATTATTGAAATTTATAGTTGACAAAAAAGGAGAGCTGTTACAGAACCCCAGCCTATGCTGTTCTGGAACAGCTGTGGGGTCCAATTGCCCACAGCAGAGGGCGTGATTCTCAATACAAAAGTTTGGTGGAAGGTGATTCCTGCAGGCCCTCCTGGGTGATGGGGAGTCTCCACTCCCCCTTCCTTCCCTCCTCCTTCTTTCCCTTCCCCCTTGCTCCAACAGGCCCTGCGCAGTGGACCAGGAGTTACCTTTGCCTTGCTTCCCTTTCTCCTACTGGTCCTTGGGCCCTGAGTCGGTCCGGGAGTTTCTTCTTTCCTCCACCCCCTTTCCCCCTTTTAATCCTCCATAAACCTGTTGTTCAAACCTTAAAAAAAAAAAAAAAAAAGTTTGATGGAAAATGAAAGAGGGTTTATTTAAAAGTTTTACAGATTCAGAATAAAGGCAGGTTTCTACTGTTATGTCCTGATCCCTTTAAAACACCCCAAAATGCTTAGTACTGCCTCCCCCTGCCAAACTAGGACAGTTTCAGAACACACCAGTCAGAGGTACCAGAAAAGCAGAAGCCCACAGCTCCGTATTCCTGGTCACAGTTCAGCATTTCAGGCATCTCTGACTAATCCATGCTTGGTTGGTCAGGTCCCCACAATTCCAGTCTCATCAAGCTGTGCTGCCATGTTCTCCAAGCAGGTTTCCCAGTGAGTCTCCTCTTTCTTACTCCAGACCTCATGGCAGACTCTCTCCAAACCATGTGGCTTGCCCCTTACACCCCAGACCTCCTAGCCAACTCGCGCCTACACCGTTTCAGACCATGTGGCTTCTCCTCCTATATGGCTGCCTGCCCTTATTTTATTTTATTATTTATTTATTTATTTATTTAATTTATTTTGCCTGTCCTTATTTTAAATGTTGACCCAAGGCACCATAACTAGAATCTTAAGCCTATCACCACCTCCCCCCCTTTTGCCCTGGGCTGCAGCACAGCTATTATCTAGTTATCAGCTTGCCATAGATATGCAAAGTACCTAAAAAGCTGTATTATCTCCTTTCCCCAACCCCAAAACCATGAGCTGTGGGGACTTTAGGCACTCGTCGCTCTGTTACAGAGCCATAATCGTATGTTAGTTGCTCAAATGTTCATTGTAAAATGCAGCAAGTAGCCCTCCCTGGGTGGCTCAGTGGGTTGGAGCGTCGTCCCTACACCAAAAGGTTTCGGGTGTGATTCCTGGGCAGGGCACATGCCTAGGTTGCAGTTGGATCCCCCTGCTTGATGTTTCTCTCTCACATTGATGTATGTCTCTCTCTCTCTCTCTCTCCCTTCTTCTGTTTCTCAAATCAATTAAGAAATATCCTTGGGTGAAGATTTTTTAAAAATGCAGCAAATATTTCTATTAGCATCTCATATTATCCTGTGTTGCCAACTTGGGATGAGGAAAGGGTTTATCCTCATGGAAATTGAGCTTTACAATGAAGGCATCAGTAGTGTCTTCTAGAATATTATTAGAACTCTGCAGCCTTCTTCCAATTCTATAAATTATATTAATTAATTAATTAATTAATTAATTAATTAATTATTATTGTGGACAAAAAGGGGCCATATATAAAATTTGACAAGCTCAGGGGAGGCCTGCTTGGCAGCCTAACAAACTCAGGCCTAAAGTAACCACAAAGGATGGTCTGAAATTTTAAGCAGGTCATGGAGAGCAGTCATTGTCCTAAACTAGAATTTTTCCTGACAAAAGTCAATCTTTACCTTAAGTAAAGGTTACTTTATCTTTTTGCATCTTTGATAAAATACCTTTAGAACATCAAGGTAACTTCCCTTTTTCCAAACCCCTGGAGCACAACCACACACACCAGAGCAGAGATCACAAATCCCCCCATTGTTATTGTTATAGTGTTACTTTCTGACTGTTAGTTATCTTGTACCTACCTATGGAAAAGAAGTGTCTATCATTTTACTTTCTACCTAACCCCAAAAGTTTCCCCACTTTGCTTTTTCCTAACTCCCTGGTCTACCACCAAGGGATTTCATGTAACCCCTTATGCCTCCTCTTTTGATTGTAATGTATAAAATAAGGTGCAGAACTGCCATTTTTCTGGGACATTTTCTTAATCTGTTGAGGTTTTGCTCCCCAGCGATTGTTGTTAGTTTTGTTAAAGAAACAGGGGAGTCCAAAAATCCCCAGAGTTTGCGGCTGGGGGATGGGGAGAAGGAAGCAGCTTTTAGAATGCCTCCACATGCCTGAGACTGGTGGCTGGTGTCTTTCTTTTTTTTTTTTTTTTTTTTTTTTTGCTAGTGTCTTTCTTATGCAAAATGGCTTGGATGCTTCCAAGGCCTCAGGTAGATGGGAGGAATCTTTGACCAGGGGACAGTATGGAAAAAGCACACAGAGCCTACGTAAGGTTCTGTGAATGGTCAGAACTGTTTGCAACGCCCACTGCGTCAGAGGACGCAGTCAGGGATATATAAACAGCTGTGGACATTTTAGCTCAGTCTCTCACGCGTGCGCGTGCTCTCTCTCTCTCTCTCTCTCTCTCTCTCTCTCTCTCTCTCTCTCTCCCCCCCCCCCTCGCTCTCTCGCTCTCTCGCTCTCTCGCTCTCTCGCTCTCTCGCCCCCTCCATGTGGCTTGGTGAAGGGGCCTTCTCCATGCAGAATAAAGAAGCTAAGTCCTCCATGTGGCTTGGAGAAGGGGTCTCCAGGCTGCTTTAAGAGGCTCTCACCATGCGGTTTTGAGGAGAGGAGATTCATGCGGTTTGCAGGAAGAAGGCAGTTTGCAAGGAGGCTGACAATCCAGGCGGTCCTGCATTGAGAGCTGGAGGGCACCACAGCACAGAAAGGACCTCCCCAATCAGATTTGAGTGATTGGCAGCTGCTGGTAAAGCTGAACTGTGTTTGGAACGTAGGGAAACGGTTTCTCTAACTTTTCTAAAGCTAGCCTGGTTTGGTAGGAGGAGGCAAGGACATGTGTTTATGGGTGTTTTAAAGAACATAAGACTTAACAACAGAAATCTGCAAATAACTAGATCTATATAACTGTTAAATAAACAATTCTTTTTCTTTTCACTGAACTCTGGTATTGAGAGTTATAATTCTGGCGGCGGGCAATCGGGCCCCTAACTAAAGAGCCCGTGGGTTTGTTTTCAATTGGAGCAGCCCAGGGGTTCTGTAACAGTTTGGATCAAATAAACTCATACAAATCCTTACAGGTTTGGACATTTCTTATGTTGACATTTACTTAGTGGAGTGTGCAGGATTCCAAAGAAACCCACTCAAAACCACCTTGCAGACCTGGGCACATGCTAGGTACCAGTGGGGGCCCATTGTGCTTCGCAGGTTCCTTGTTTTACAAAAGGTGAACTTGGGTGAGTTTCCATTGGAATTCCAGACCTCCCTGTTTTAATGTATGAGGTCCTCATTTTATCTGAACTGTTTTTTTAAATTCTCCAGGTGGACTAAGATTAAGGGTTGACAGAACCCAGGCTGAAGCAGAGCTAGAGGACAAACGGGTTACAGGTTTTTAATTTTGGCTTTTCAGATGGAATTTCTTTCTGAGAGTCTGAAATGCAGACTCTACAGATCCCAAAATAAAACTAAAATTAAAATGGGAAATTTTGCCTCCAAGGCTGGAAACTTCCAGACTTCAGCTCTCATTAATACTCCTTGTAGGAAGCCTTGACTTGCAAGTGCTTCATAGAAATGTGAAGATTTAACTAGAAAGGATATCAACTTAAAATGGCCAAAATACACCCTGGCTGGTGTAGCTCAGTGGATTGAATGCCGGCCTGGATTACAGGCCAGGACCCCATTTGAGGGTGTGCAAGAGGCAACCAATCTATGTATCTCTCACACATCTCACACATCGGTGTTTCTCTCCCTCTCTTCCCCTCTCTCTAGAAAATAAGTATATAAAATCTTTTTAAAAAAATGGCCAAAATGAAGTTTTCTTTCGGCACCTACATTAATTTTTTTTTTTTTTTTTGCATGCAAAGTTAGGAAAATGTCGGCTCTAAAATTAAACTGAATGAATGGGAAGCATATATTGATTTGGAAATTAAAAGCTTCTGAAAGAAGCACAGATAAATTTTTAGAAAAAGTTAATAAGAGGTTTTAGCCCTGGCTGACGTGGCTCAGTGGGTTGAGCATTGATTGGCCTGCAAACCAAAAGGTTGATGGTTGGATTCCTGTTCAGGGCACATGCCTGGGTCTCAAACCAGCCCCCCCATTGAGGTGTTGCAAGAGGCAAACCATCAATGTTTTTCTCCCTTTCTTTCTCCCTCCCTTCTCCTCTCTCTAAAAATAAATAAAATATTTTAAAAAGATCAATCTAAGTGTGAGAAATGCTCACAATAAAAACTGGGACACAGGACTTGAGCAGTAAAGCAAGGCCTTTATTCAGGAGTCTGCAGAGCCGGGCGCACCCTCACAGCCAGGAGAATGTGTGCACCAAGTAGACAAAGATGGCTGGTTTTATAGTCTTGGCTTCCCCACCCTGAAATTGCCACAATAAAGTGAAATTGATTAGCTCCCCCGCCCTCTTCTTCTTCCCAGTTTCTCCGTTACCAGTTACTCCGGAGTTACAGGGAGTTACAATCTAACACGTTCATCTAAATGCCCCTATTGTGATTTGTAAATATGCTAATGCTGTCAACTCCGTTCTCAGAGACCCTTTAATTACATTTGCCCTTTGTTACTAATGACTTTCTCCTGGTTTGGGAGTCACTATGTCCTTGTTTCTAACATAAGGAATACTGGCTGCTTACTTTTGGTTACCATTGGAAAATGAGGTTTCTAAAAGTTAAATTCAAATTAAGTTGGAAAGTAATTGCATGGCTCTGGTAATAGAAGGCATGAGATGGAAATACTTTTCAGGGAAAAGAAGGAAAGTGAGTTGTTCTTGTTACAGAAACAGGGGAGTCCAAAAATCCCCAGAGTTTGCGGCTGGGGGATGGGGAGAAGGAAGCAGCTTTCAGAATGCCTCCACATGCCTGAGGCTGGTGGCTAGTGTCTTTCTTATGCAAAATGGCTTGGATGCTTCCAAGGCCTCAGGTAGATGGGAGGGACTTGAACCAGGGGATGGTATGGAAAAAAGCGGACAGAGCCTATGTGAGGTTCTGTAAATGGTCAGAACTGGTTACCACACCCACTGCATCAGAAGACGTAGTCAGGGATATATAGGCAGCTGCGGACATTTTAGCTCCCTCGCCCGCTCGCTCGCTCTCTCGTGCGCTCCCTCCATGTGGCTTGGAGGAGGGGGCCTCCAGACTGCTTTAAGAAGAGGCTCTCGCCATGCGGTTTTGAGAAGGAGAGGCGATCCATGTGGTTTGCAGGAAGAAGACTGAGAATCCAGGCAGTTCTGCATTGAGAGCTGGAGGGCACCACAGCACAGAAAGGACCTCCCCAATCAGATTTGAGTGATTGGCAGCTGCTGGTAAAGCTGAACTGTGTTTGGAAAGTAGGAAACGGTGTTTCTGACCTTCCTAAGACTGGCCAGGTTTGGTAGGGGGGAGGCAAGGATATGTGTTTATGGGTGTTTTAAAGAACATAAGACTTAACAACAGAAATCCGCAAATAATCTAAATCTATATAACTGTTAAATAAACAATTCTTTTTCTTTTCACTAAACTCTGGTATTGAGAGTTATAATTCTGGCGGCGGGCAATTGGGCCCCTAACTAAAGAGCCCGTGGGTTTGTTTTCAATTGGAGCAGCCCAGGGGTTCTGTAACATTCTGAAAGTGGTCATTTCTGAATGGGTAAGAATGTTTGTGAAAATATAGAAGTTGTAAAAAGGTTTTAAAAAGGTTGTGAAGGTTATAGAACTTTGTTAAAGTTTTAAGTTTGTAAAGAAAACCCCCCAGCTATGCTTAATTCCTTAGATTGAGAGTTCCTTTATTTCTGCCACTCAGTCACAGCACTTGAAAGCCTCAACAGGTCTTCCTGCTCAGTATTTAGGACCTTCCCTCCCTTTTTTTGTCTTCTCAAAAGTTATCAAAAGCAAATAGAAAAATCTTGCACCTTCTCAACCAAAATTAGTAGTTCAGATTATGTGTATGGTCTTTGTGATAAGTGTTCATCTATGTATTAAATATGTGTTGCATTTTCTGCCTCCAGATGTCATTAGTAGGGTATATTTTATTGGCCTAAAGAGATTAAATACCTATATAGATTAAGCAGGATCCTGTGGTCTGGACAAAATATTTGATATTAAAACCAGTTTAAGTTTTGTTAGGGATAAAGAAGCAAGCAAGTGACTCTCAAACCAGTAGGAGATAATTTAACAGATGAATCATGGAAAAGGGGTGAGGAAATGACATTCTGTAGCTCCTCACACATCTCTGGGATCAAAAGGAGGAAGATTATCATCATCAAACACAGAGAAATGGGAATATGTAGCTAGATAACTTTGCAAATAAATTGGAGATAGACCTATAACTAGATTACCCTTACTTAATCACACCCTGAGTTAAATAGTTAATCGTATTAGATTGTGAACCTGGATTAACCAGTAATGGAGAAATGGGGGAGGAGAAGGAATGGGGAGCTAATCACATTAGTATAAAACCAGTTTTCTTTGTCTACTTTGCGCGCACATTCTCCTGGCTAGTGGTGCGCCAGACTCTGCAGAATCGTGAATAAACACCTCGCTTTGCTGCTCAAGTCCTGTGTCCTGGTTTTTATTGTGAGCGTTTCTCAGAGTTCGATGTCTTTTATTTATTTTTTTTTTTAAAGATTTTATTTATTTACTTTTAGAGAGAGGGGAAGGGAGGAAGAAAGAGTGGGAGAGAAACATCTGTGTGAGAGATACATCATTTGGTTGCCTTTCCATACCCCTAACTGGGGACCTGGTCCGGAACCCAGGCGTGTGCCCTGACTGGGAATTGAACTGCAACATTTCGGTTCACAACCCAGCACCCAATCCACTGAGCCACAACAGCAAGATCAAGTTTGATGTCTTTTTAAAAAATTTTTTTATTTTTTTACGATTTTGTTTATTTTCAGAGAGGGGAAGGGAGGGAGAAAGAGAGGGAGAGAAATGGTAGGGCCAGACACCCCATGTTGCCTACCCCAAAACCTGTCACCTGAGTCAGGACTTGCAAAACAGGTTATGGCCAGTAGTCACTGTGCTCTTGGGAACTGTGGCCTGCAGTCTTGCAGGACCTATGCCACCACCTGTGCTAAAACAAAGGGTGTCCATCACCCGCCATGCACCTGATCACAAAGTTTCCCGTTGTCAGAGGCAACTGAGGCATAGCTGCCAGCATCCTGCTGAGACCTGGTTTCTCTCCCCTTGAGCATTCCCAGGAACAAGGGCCATAAGTCTCCTGGACTTTCTGTTCCCAAAGCAACCATCCCTAAACAGAGGGCATTGTTATTTCACCAACATCCTGGATTCTGGAGCTGACCAGCAGGGTGATGCAGTCCCCTTGGGGGTCTGCTGCATGCCCTTAAAAATCCTCCTTCCTCTTCCCTTGTTGCTGTTGTCTGTTCGGACTCAGCCTGCCTGCTTGAACACACTTCAATAAAAGCTTTGAACTGATCCCCTGGACTCCTCCCTTCTTCTGTGCACAAACCTAACAAGAAACATCAATGTGAGAGAGAAACATCAGTTGGCTGCTTCTTGCATGCCTCCATCCAGGGATTGGGTCTGCAACCCAGGCATGTGCCCCAACTGGGAATCAAACCAATGGGCTTTCAGTTCACAGGCCAGTGCTCAATCCACTGAGCTTCCTAAAGTTTAAATTTTAAGAGACTTTTTTTAACCAAGAAATGACTTTGAATTGTTCCAATGGGCCCAGGAATACTTCAAGGATTTATTCTCTCTCCAGATAAAAGATGTTTTAAAACTAATTAGTTCTATTTGAGATGCTTAAAGTCACATGGAAAGCTTTGCAAAAATAATAATAATAACAATAACAACAACTATAGCCTACTTGTGCACTTCTTTGCTTTCACCTGGAAAGATTACAAGTTTACTTGGATAGTAATGCCCCAGGTATAAACAGAGAGTTCTGCTTATTGTCTTAGATACTAAAAACTGATTTAAATGATTTTAAATTCCTAGAGATTCTGCTCTAATCCAATGTGTGAATGCTCTAGGAAATTACTAGACTTCCAAAGGGACAAGCTCTGATTCTGTATACCTCCCAGGTAAAATACTTTGGTTATCTAGTATCTAAAGATGGGCTACTAATTAACCCTAGAAGATTCAGGGAAATCCTATTTCTTCCTCTTCCAAAAACAAGAAAGCAGCTTAGAGGATTCCTGAGTTTGACTAGATTCTGAATTTTTATTAACAGTCCAGTCTCTTTATGTCTTATTAAAATCAAATTGACCTCACCACCTTCTTATTCCTAAGAATGGTTTATAGGCAATTCCTTGATGCTGATTTAATTCGGTTTACAGATGGATCTTTAAAAGATAAACAAGAATGTTACTGAGCTGGATATTCAATAACTTCCATGGTGGACATAAAAGTTTTTATTTACTTGAATCCTATAATTTTTGTTATTTTTATTTTTTAAAGATTTTATTTATTTACTTTTAGAGAGCAGGTAAGGGAGGCGAAAGAGAGGGAAGGAAACATCAATGTGTAAGAGGTACATCCAATGGTTGCCTCTCACTCTTGCATGCCCCCAGCTGGGGACCTAGCCTGCAACCTGGACATGTGCCATGACTGGGAATCAAACCAGCGACCTTTTCGTTCACAGGCCAGAGATCAATCCACTGAGCAACACCAGCCAGGGCTGAATTCTAATTAATTTTTAAATCCAATAATCCTAATTAATTTTTTAACTTGGACTTGTAAATTGGCCAAAGATTTATCTGGAGCATTTTCTCAATCCATTGAGGTTTTGTTTCCCAGCAATTGTCATTGGTTTGGCTCAAATAAACTGATAAAAAGTCTTATAGGTTTGGACATTTCTTACATTGACAGTATTTTTTTAGGTAATGCATTAACATTTTTTGATTATTATTATTATTTTTTTATTTAATGATTTTTAAACATTGATTTTTAGAGCGAGAGGAAAGGGGGAAGAGAGAGAGCGAGAGAGAGATCTACTTATTTGTACATTGATTGGTTAATTCTTGTGTGTGCCCTGACAGGGATCAAACCTGCAACCTTGGTGTATGGGGCTGACGCTGTAACCAACTGAGTTACCTGGCTAGGGCTGTGGGCCCTTTTTTGATACCTGAAAACTATTTGACACTGTAATCATTGTTCCTAACACTGTGTTCAAGCATATACTATATATATCAGTAGTCTTTCTTATATTTTTATAAACTTTGTTATTTGTAATCCTCAAACTTTAAAATATTTAAATTACTTAACAAACACAACCAAAAGAGCGTTACACTAAACTCTAAGGGTCCTCATGAGACTCGCAACCAGGGGAGCAATGGACAGCGCCAGCAAATTCCTCGGCTGACCCTGGAGTCGTGTCTCCAAGGCCCCTTTTCTCTGACTTCCCAGTGAGTCTAAGCTCTTTCCTATTGTTTCTTCTATCCTAAGCCCTTCCTTGTTTCACTGTCCCAAGCCTTAATAAACTGCACCCTCAAGAAAAACAGAAAAGAGCTTTACAAATATTAACATATTTAATGTACTTAGCAATGGTATGGGGTGGAGAATATTATCCCACTTTTTCCAATGAGGTGTAACAGAACCTCTGGGCTGCTCCAATTGAAACAGAACCCACAGGCCATTTAGTTAGGGGCCCGATTGCCCGCCGCCAGAATTACAACTCTAAGTACTAGAGTTTAGTGAAAGGAAAAGAACTGTTTATTTAACACTTAAATAGATTTAGATTATTCATGGATTTCTGCTGTTGAGTCTTATGTTCTTTAAAATACCCACAAACACATAGTTCTGCCGCCCCCTACCAAACCAGGCCAGCCTTAGAAAAGTAAGAAACAATGTTTCCCTACTTCCTAGGCACAGTTCAGCTTTACCAGTAGCTGCCAATCACTCAAATCTGATTGGGGAGGTCCTTTCTGCACCATGGTGGTGCCCTCCAGCTTTTAATGCAGAACTGCGTGGATTCTCAGCCTCCTTGTAAACTGCCTTCTTCCTGAAAACCACATGGATCTCCTCTCCTTCTCAAAACCGCATGGTGAGAGCCTCTTAAAGCAGCCTGGAGAGCCCTCTCAAAACCACATGGAGAACTCAGCTTCTTTAATCCGCATGGAGAACCTAGCTTCTCAAAACCGCATGGGGAAGGCCCCTTCACCAAGCTGCATGGAGGGAGCATGAGAGAGAGAGCAACCTGGAGAGCCCCCTCCTCCAAACCACATGGAGGGAGAATGCGAGTGCAAAAGCAAGAGCTAAAATGTCCGCAGCTGCTTATATATTCCTGACTGCGTCCTCTGACGCAGTGGATGTTGCAACCAGTTCTGACCATTCACAGAACCCTACGCAGGCTCTGTAGGCTCCTTCCATACCATCCCACAGTTCAAGACTCCTCCCATCTTCTTGGGCCTTGGAAGTATCAAAGCCACTTTGCGTAACAAAGACACTAGCAACTAGCCCCAGGCATGCAAAGATGTTTTAAGAGCTGCTTCCTTTTCCTCATCCCCCAGCCGCAAACTCTGGGGTTTGTTTTTGGACACCCCTGTTTCTGTAACAGAGGTACAGAAAAGTTAAGTAACTTTTCCAGTGTTACCTGCTCATAAGAGTCCATGCTCTTAACCAGAAATCTATGCTGTAAGTTAGAAAATATTTCTAATGATCAGAAAAGTTTTGATACAAATGGAAAGCTGTCTACCAACAAGCTTTAAAAACTCAATTTATCTCCATATTTGATTACCTGACTTCTATATTTTCCTGTTCGTTGCTCATTGACCTTGGAGAGAGGGGAAAGGGAGGGAGAGATGAAGAGAAACATTGATCAGCTGCTCCCCCTGCCTTCCTCTTCCTCCTCTCAATACCCTTACCCCCACCCCTGCACACACCCCGACTGGGACTGAACCCTCGACCTAACCTAGGCATGTGCTCTGACGGGGAATTGAACCCATGACCTTCTGGTTTGTGGGACGATGCCCAAACCACTGAAGCACACCAGTCAGGGCTGACTTTGATATTTTTCTTTGGCTGATTTCTCAGAAAGAACAGTAGTCTCTGAGTTTTTGCAATATTCCTAAGAGTTTTTCTATAGCCTTTATACTTGAAGATCACTCTGGCCATAAAATCTGTAGTTCACATTTTCATTGCTTTCTGGATAAAGTGTTAACTAACAAAAAATATGGAATTTTTTCCCTGGGTCTTTTTGTTGCCCGGATGCCATATTGCTTCTTTTTCTTTCAAGTCTAATAGTTTCAACAGACCATGTCTTTGTATCGGCCATTCCGGGTCTATTTCCCATATACATGGCATGACTTTTCAACATAAAGTTATAGAGTAGAGCCTCCTGTTTAGTTGTATTTACATGGTAATTAAAAAAAAAAAAAAAGGCCTCTTCTGCTTCCTTCCCTTACTTTTATTTGGACCTTCTTCCTATTTGTCCCTTCTTCCTATTTGTCCCCATCTCTGGGATTTCATTTCCAGTGGTGTCTCCTAATTGCAGGGAAGGAACTTTGTTTGTAGTTTTGAGAGCTTATAGGGCCAGGTCTCCATGAGATTTTGTTGTGTTTTGGGTGCTGTTGCAGTCACTGGTGAGCTGGACCCTGCAGAATCCCCTCCTGGCTTCCACTGAGTTAGTCGGTGACTGGGGGTTCTTTTGCTTTCAGGATTGTCAAAAACTAGTGAAGAAAATACCCTAAGCCCTGGCTTCAAGCCCTGAGCCTGACCCTAGACTGGAGTACTTTTTGTCCCTTACGTGCATGGCCACCTCCCCTTCATCTTATCCTTGAAGCCTTGAGACTTTAGTTTTGCTCATGACTTTGTGTTTCTATTTAGTTCAGGGTCACAGAAATTATAATCTTGTTTTGAGTTCAGTACTATCATTTTGGTTTCTTTTTATGTTTTATCTATCCCTGCTATGTATTTAGAGCAGAGCGGGTGTCTGAAGAGTAAGTTCACACCACCATCTTACCTCAAAGTATTTCAGAAACAATTTTGAATGCATAATGAGCAATGAACTGACAAGGCACTATGAGAATACAAAAATGAATAAGAAATGGCTCCCACTTTCACAAAGATTAGAATCTAATGAGAGAAGGCAACCAGTAAGCCCACCATAAGACAGACTGAAAACTGCTCTAGTGGAAGTGATTAGTAGAGCTATGTGAGCCCATAAGAGGCAAAGAGACTGTGGCTGGTGTGGTTCAGTGGATTGGGTACTGGCCTACAAACCAAAGGGTTGCTGCTTCAGTTCCCAGTAAGGGCACATGCCTGGGTTATGGGCCAGGTCTCCAGCTGGGGGTCCCAAGAGGCAACTACACATTGAAGTTTCTCTCCCTCTCGTTCTCCCTGCTTTTCCTTTTCTCTAAAAATAAATACATAAAAATAAAATCTTTAAAAAAGAAGCAAGGACTTGTGAGTGAGAGGATAAGGAAGACTTTTCAGTAGTAGTGGCTTTAAAATGGGTTCTTGAGAGATGTCATGGAGGGAGTGTGCATGGTAGTTGGGAAACATCATCTTTGGAATTGGAGAACAGGCTACTGTGGTGGCGTGTGGAGAATGTACTGAAGAAAGAGGCTGGAGGTTAGTGCAGAGGCTGTGGAGTTCACGATGACTTAACCTCCATCCCACCTCTGCCACTGATGAGAGGTGCGAGCCTGGACAATTCACTTCATCTCTCTGAGCTCTAGTTTCATCTATAGAAAGGAAATGTAGTATTTTCTGCTTCATAGTCTTGTGAGGAAATTGGTGGTAATATATATGTCATGGTAAACTTTTAAAATTTAATCTTTATGATTTTTTTTCCATTACCATTTAGTCCCCTTTACCTCTCTTCCCCCCGCAATCACCACGCTGTTGTCCATGCCCATGAGTCCTTTTTCCTCAATCCCTCCAACCCCTAACCCCCCACAGCTGTCATCTGTTCTCCATCTATCATAGTAAACTCTTAAAAAGTGGTAATCATAAGTGTTATCAGTGAGACAGTTTAGTTAGCCAGGACAAGTAGAATAGGAACAGATATATGGCCAGGCAGTTAACAGCCATCTAGGACATCCCAAAATCCTACCTGCTCTAACCAAGGACACTTAAGAGTAAATGGTTTACACTGCTCCTCAACCAGAGGTTAAATAGCTTAAATCACCCTACTCAGGGGAGATAGATGGCAGAAACCCAGTTAGTGCCATTTGTGCCAACCACATCAAACAACAGATGAAGTCAGGGGAATAAATCTCATTTTGGTGCATCAGGATCAAGTGATGAATATTCTATTGAGACTTGCAAGCAGAGGAGCAATGTCCTGGGTTTGCCCCCTGAACCTGTCTCCAAGGCCCCCTTTCCTCTGACTTTGCAGTGAGCTAACAGGCTCACTTCTTTCCTATAAAGTTCCTAGGGAGCTAAAGCAGAGCACAGCCTATGCTCTCTCCTGCTGCTTCTTCTACCCTAAGCCCTTCCTTTGTTTCACTGTTCCCAGCTTTAATAAATGTACTCTCAACATCACTTGGACTTGTGTTGTGAAATCTTTCCTGCATAAAGTCAAGAACCCACACACTATCAGCCAGCCCGAGGCAGACCTGCTCTGGGCCCAGTCTCTTTCCAGGGACATTAGGATTGTGGAGGGCCTTGAATGTCAAGCTATGAACTTTTTAAAGCTTAGTTGAACTATAATTTATATAAGATAACAAACTAAGCACTTTTTATCGCCAGTCACTGATCCTACTTCTGCTCTCTTGAGAAGCCTCTGGAATATTACTGTTCTGCAACTGTTTGAGACCAGGCAGGTCCATTCGGGATTTGAGCAGATGGAAGAAAACACACAGAGCTGTTGGGATATCTGACATGCCCTTATTCTGGGGCGGGGCAATCTGTGCAGGCAGAAAGTCCTGACTTCCTTATATACTAAGCGTAGACAAAGCCAGCTGTGTGCCAGAGTATGACATCACTCATTACATAATAGTGTTTCTGTGCATGTGGATTTTCTGCATAAGTACTGCTGAGTCATACATGCTCGGATAGCCAGGTGATGAAGCCTAACTGACTCCATTTTTCCTACAATTACCCAGACTGTCATAGCCTTTGCGGTAGGCAGAATAATGGCTCCTCAAAGATGTCCACTTTTTAATTCCTGGAGCCTGTAAGTATGTTAGGTTGTATGACAAAGGGGAATTAAAGTTGCAGATGGAATTGAGGTTGCTAGTCAAGTGAAGTGGCTATGAGGACATATCCTATGTTATATGGTAGACCCCGTGTAATCAAAAGAGTTCTTATGAGTGAAGAGGAAGGCAGAGGAGGGAAAATCAGAGATAGTGTTAGAAGAACTCTTTGACATCGCTGGACATGGCTTTGAGGATGGAGGGGCCATGAGCCAAGGAATGTGGGCAGCTTCCAGAAACTGGAAAATGATAGGACTTGGATAGCCCCTGGGGCCTCCAGAAAAACAACCCTGCCAATGCCTTAATTTAGCCTAGTGAGACCCACTTAGTGTTAGATTTGTGCCCAGAAGAAAGGAGGAGTCGTGTAGACCAGTTTAAAACGTTTATTGAAGGATGTTCAAGCAGGCAGACTGAGTCTGAGTAGACTGCAGTACCATGGGAAGGGGTAGAAGGATTTTTAAGGGCTTGGAGTAGACCCACAGGGGACGGTGAGTCACCCTGCTGGTCGGCTCCAGATGTCCAGGGTGTGTTTGCGAAAAAACAATGTCCTCTGATTAGGAATGGCTGCCAGATTTATGGTCCTCGCTTCTGGGAAATGCTCAAGGGAGAGGGGAAGGGTCAATGGGGGCACCGCCAGTTTTCAGCAGGATGTCAGCATCTGTGCTGCCTCTGGTAATAGGGAACCTTATGATCGGGTGCATGGCCGGTGATGTATACCCTCATTTTTTCAGTAACGGTGGCAGCTCACATCCTCCAAGTGCCAGTACATCAGGTGGCAGGTCATGGGGCAGGCAGAATGTCAGTCTTTAGCCCTAACGCTTAGAACTTCTGATCTGTAGTACTGTATGATAATAAAAGTGTGTTGTTTTAAACTATTAAGTTTGTGGTAATTTGTTATAGCAGAAATGGAGAACTACAGTCTTGAATAAATGCTTGTTGACTAACTGAATTAATGAATCAAGGATAAGTCTACTACCTTTTTCTATAATCCTTTTAATTTTGGATGAGAAAAAATTTAGTTTGGATCAAGCTATTTTCTTGTAAGATAATTGCATCTTTTTAAAAAAATTTTTTTTTTACTTATTGATTTTAGAGAGAGAAAGGGAGAAAGAGAGAGAGAAAGGGAGACATTAATTTGTTGTTCTACTTACTTATGCGTCCTGGCTGGTTTGGCTCAGTGGATTGAGCGTCGGCCTGCGAGCTAAGTGTCGCTGGTTCGATCTTCCAGTCAGGGCACATCAGAGAAGGAAAACTCTGATTCCAAAAAACCTCCGCTGCCTTGCGGCATACCTCTTCAGGGGAAAGGCTAAGGGAGTAAACCCCGACAGAAAATCTGGAGCCGGAGTCCCTAAGGCGGTTTGACGTTGTAGTCAACACCGGCAACTCCTGCGGCGCACCTGAAGCCAAGCTGTATTGACTCCGTCTTTCCCTTGGATCCTTCAGCTGCGAAGAGAGGGGGGGTCTGCTGCATGGGCAACAGCAGACCCTCCATATCACCCTGCCCAGGCTCTGTAGCTTCAGCTTCACTGGAGAGGACACTCCAGCGTCATCGCAAGATGTCGATTCAACACGGGAGGAGACAGATACCGTGTCACTCCCGAGTCGGACTGCACAGCCATTCTCGGCGTTGCAGATAGACTCTTAAGAAGCTACACCATCGTCTCTTGAGACGGACGGCTGCCGATACTTACTTATGCCTTCATAGATTAATTCTTTTATGTGCCTTGCCTAAAGATCAAACTCGCAACCTTGACATATCAGGACTACACTCCAACCAGCTGAGCTCCCCAGCCAGAGTTCACATCTTAAATAACGTGGAATCCCTGGGTGTGATGCTAGGGTGATTTTGAGGTTGATTGAAGAATGCTATAGACTGAGTGCTTGTAGCCTCCAAAATTAATATGTTGAAACCTTATCCTCACTGTGATGGCATTTGAAGGTTAGGTCTTTGGGAAATGATTTGGTCATGAAGGCTGAACCCTTATGAATGAAATTAGTTCCCATGGCTCAGTGGGATGGGTGCCATCTTGCAGGCCAAGAGGTCACTGATTCAATTCCCCATCAAGGCACAGAACCTAGGTTGCAGGTTCGATCCCCAGTCAGGGCATATACGGAAGGAACCTGATTGATAATTCTCTCTATTTCTCTGTCTAAAATCAAGAAAGATATCCTTGGACAATGATTAAAAAAAAGACCCTCCACAGCATGTTCCTTCCTGAAGTCCTGGCGTGTAGAGGAGTTCCCCCTGAAACATTTTCTTTTGGGGAAGGAAGTTTCTGGGCTGTCTTCCTCCCTGCTCCAAGGAGGAGCTTATGTGTTTCCTAGTCTTCAGTCCCAGCATTCATGTTCCTCCCACCAGCACTATCCTAGGTAGTGCCTGACTATGTTCAGGATGTAATGACTCTTGGATGAGACCTGTAGTTTCAGGTCACATTCCAGCCATCAGGGTTCCTAGATTCAACCTGATTCCAGAGACCATAGACAGTAATTCAACATTTCTAGGGGTTTAAAATAAACTCTGCTCTGCGTTTATGCCCTTGGATCAGGGATTTCTTTTCCTAGGTCCATCTGGCCATCTGGACTCCCTAGAGTTGCTGCCAATAAAACAGAGGGGAAACTCCAGCCGAGCCCAGGTTAACAGGGCCCTAGGATATCAGTGTGGTTTCCTGTGATGTCTTCCACTTCACGAAGTCAGTCAACTACAATCTGTTCCTGTGTTTCACAGAGCCCTTACAGTGGAGCTGTTTGGTTCCTCCAGGAGCATAGGAGGAAAACAGTAAGGAGGAGGAGGACTGTGGAAAGAAATGCTCATGCAAAAAAAGGATTGGGTCCTGGCTGGTGTTGCTCAGTGGGTTGAGGGCTGGCCTGTGAACCAAAGGGTCCCTAGTTGGATTCCCAGTCAGGGCACATGCCTGGGTTGCGGGCCACGTGCCCAGTGCAGGGCGTGAGAGAGGCAACCAATGGATGTTTCTCTCACACATTAATGTTTCTCTCCTCATTCTCTGTCTCTTCCCCTCTAAAAATAAATACAATCTTTAAACAAAACAAAGAAAAATAAAACAAAAAAACAAAAAAAAAAGGAGAGGAAGTAAGTGATGCTGAGGGAGGAGAAAAAGGTGAATGGCTGCAGCATCAGCATCAGGAGCAGAAAAAATCAGAAGTTGAGGGTGTAAGGGAAAGGCAGAAAGGCAGGGTTCTACTTTTGACAGTACTAACTTGAGTTCCTTGTTAACCTTTTACCGTGACCTGTCAAATATTCATAAGAAAAGAAGGAAGCTCACAGTTTGAATTGATGATAAAGCCCAGTGTTTGCACAGCCTCCTTTGGGTAGAGCTGTGGGCTAACTCCCCAGGTTTCCTCTGCAACTGGAGCCCAGAAAGCAGAGTTGAGGAGACTCGTAGAGCTGAGTGGCTTTGATGCCCTCCCCTGCCCCTGCATTGACAGAGGGTCCCCTGCATCTTAGTGATTGAGATGCCAATAACTCTCTGAAGAGAGTTCAGTTTATGTCTTTCTTTATTGTGTTTTCCCTCCTTTCATTCTGCTTTGTGTTCTCTTTTGGTCTGCTTGACTCTGGATAAGTCATTAAACCTTTCTGAATCTTCTGCATCCATAAAATGGAAATAAGCACACTTTCTTTGGCCTTTTCCAAAGAATGCTGCAAAAATCAAATCAGCTCTCATTTCTAAAAGTGCTGTGCATATTGCAAATTATAACACAAATATTGTGATGGCTGTAATCTACAACAAAATAAATTGCTTTCCTCCACACACAAGCTTTCTGTCTCTCAATGTGATTATCACTATTAGTATGTTTTCAGAATTTTCCTATCTCCTGGGCAGCAGGAAATGTTTAAGAGAACTTGGAAAACAGCTGCTGGATCACTGGGATTAACATGGAATCTAGATTCTAAGTGTTTTCTGTTCTGTGCACAGTGACCCACTTTGCATATTCACAACTCACAGCCTTGCTCTCCCTTCATTCACTTAAGCAGGTATGTTAGGGCCAGACCCTGCAAGAGCTATGGGTTCAAGCTCTGCAAATCTATTTAGAATGAGGATAGCTGGGCCCAGTACATTTGGACCCCATCTAAACACTGAGTGTGTATATGTCAATGTGTAGGGGGATGACCTTGAAAATGCTATAGAAATAAAAAATGGAGTAGCAAGGAGGGCCTTCTGTGTGATTATGGTGAGATAAATAAACCAGCAGGAGAGGGGAACAGAAGTGACCAAGAGAAAAAAGAGCTGATCTCTGGTAGAACTGTAAGGACCAAAATCTATATAGCTAAGCAGTGATAAAGAGAGAATGAAATACGATGTAAACATCCAAGAAGAGGGTTTGAGCCTGTGCAAGAAGCAAAAGTAATGAGGGAAACAGAATTTTTTAGAATCTTTAGGTATCTTTGTGCTCTGCTAGGAGAGACAGAGGCTTGGTGGAATTTTGGGACTGCACAGAACTTTCTTGAAAAGACATACAGATAGGTTAAGGTCAGATGGCATGTGATGACCCTCAATCTGGGATTTACTTGTGCATGTAGATGCATAACATCTAGCTCTGGTTAGAAATAGTAGTTAAAAGATGGTCTGCTATTATAAGAGACTACTTGCTTGTACCTGGAGCACACAGGACTGTGTCTGGATATCAATGATAAGCTGTAAATGTAATGGCTTTGACAGTCTAAACTCAGTCTGCTTTAGTGTCAGGCATGGCTGCTCTTTCCCCAAGCCTTCACACGGTGCAGTTAAAAAATACTGTAGGCGTCCCTTCCCAGTAAAGGACTAGATGTTGCTATTATCACTCCCCTAAGTCTGTCCACAAAGAATGAAGAAATCAGTCAAGGCTTACCCATCAGTCTTTCTGAAATGACCTTCATTGGAGGTTTCTCTGTTGTCCACAATTTAGCTTTCTTTTCACTCTACAGAATTAGTCTTGCCTCCCCAACCACAAGAAGGAGTCAGAGTGCAGGCCTGCCTGGGTGATGCCAGGGGCAGCTTAACTCACAGGGATTTATAAATCTACCCCCCCCCCCACCATTTCCTTCCTCTGACAGTAAATGCAGAGGTTACAGAGCATCAGGTTTGTTTTCCAGAGAGGGGAGAATCGGGATATGAGGTAAAGCAGACAACATATCAAAATGCACTTCCAAAACGAAAATGATTTCTGTGGCACATGGTGCTACCGAGGGAGAGGTGAGGACAGCCTCCTCCCATTTCAGGAACAGTTCCCAGAGTTGTCTGTAGGCGGGTTCATATGACACATTCTTAAACCCAGTTCCATTCTGTGCTGTGTTTGCTCCTTGTTCACGTCTCAGTAACAATGGATCTCTACATTCTTTGTATCTGAGTTTGACTCCTAGTTGGTTGTCTAGCTGAATATCCAGGCTGCCCAGCATGTAATGTATTTGTGGTGGCATTTAGCTTCTGAGTCATGACCCCAGTTCTCCATGCACATGTGAACTGCAATATTGAATTGGGTGAATGTTCATACCTTAAGAGAATTATTATTAAAAAGTTGGGTGTACTTCACAATGTTTTGATGTGAAAAAAATACTAATACATATTGCTGGAGGAAGTGATATCAATGATGCAAATTTGCCTGGAATCAATCCATCCTGAATCCAGTTTGCCTTTCTATGAAATAAAAATTGAGCTGTCACATTTTTTGATTGATGTTTCTATATAAGGAGGTTTTTGGCTTTTTAGTGTTGTTGCTTTTCTGTTCTCACTCCTCTAAGAATCTTTGCCAACATACCGCTGACATTTGAGGAAGAGAATAAAGACAGTTTGGCTTCTTGTAAATTTTTCTGTTTCCTTGGTGATGTAAATAATTATGAAACATCTAAAAAGTTTTTAGCAGATTCAAATTTGCTTTTGAAAAAGCAGGTTTGTTACCTGTGGTAAGGACTACAGGAACAATCTTAGCAAGAAATTCTCTGGTCCTCTTTAACTCACTTTAAATTAGAATATCGACCCTGAAACATAGAACTTACTGAGACCTTTGTTCTCATGCAAATATAAAACACATACTTTATAAAGTTCAGTAAATGTGCCCAGGTGTGTGGGTGACTTCAGGTCTCATCTCTGAAAGCCAGAATGATTCTTTGCTATCTTCAACTTTACTATGAGAATCCTGTCCAATGGGCAGACCTAGGGCCCAGAAACTCAAAAGGAAGGGCTGAATCCCCTAAAGCTGAGTGAGGAATTATGCAGATCTCGATTGTGGAATATTCTAGTTCAGGGGTTCACGAGAAAGAATGAAAATGTGGGACTGCTGCTCTAGAAGAGGTCTGACTTTAATTGTACCCTCCGTAGCATATTTTTCACTTTGGCTATTCTAAACTTTCTCATATTCTTCAAGTCTTCAACTTCCCTTTTCCTTCCTTTCCCATCACTTATTTTAATCTTGGCAAATCACCTCACTCCATTCCTATCTCACAGGTGGAAATATGAGTTTATTTCCTGTGTGACCTTGTTACCTTGTTACCATTTGTTACCTTTGTGACCTTGTTAAAGTTATTTCACTTTTCAGTGACTCTGTTTCCTTAACTATAAAATAGGCATAGCAACAGTACAGGCAAACCTCAAATACATTGTAGGTGCATTCACTGCCGCAATAAAGTGAATTGTAATATTTTTGCTGGTGAAGGGTCTTATCTTCAATTTCTAAAAAATGTAATGTCTGTGAAGCACAGTGAAGTGCAATAAAATGAGTTATGCCTGCACCTATCTTATGGTTGGTGGGATTAAATGATTAATGTATAAAAAATTGTTCAGGCCAGTACCACAGTGAATGCTTAGTAAATTTATTATCTCTTAATCTTACTTAGAAGACAAAGGCTAATGACATAAACTCCATTATCCAAACTCCTCTCCACCTAAAAATAATATCTATCACTATCCATTCCTGCCTCTGTCTTTCTACCTCAGAGTAAAAGGCTGTCTTATTTCTAAGTCTGTTCTTTCCACCTGCGTCTTGATCCCATCCTCTCCTCTCTCTTCAAGGAAACTTATTACATAAATTATTTTCTCCTTCACATTTTAAATTGATTCCTTTTTCCTGGCTTCCTTTTCTTAGACACTCAGGTCTCTCCTATTTTGAAAAAGGCTTCCGTTTGACCCCACTGTCTTTAAGCTACAGTCCCATTTTTCTTCCTCCTTTCACTGCCAAATACTGTGTACCTCTATTTCTTCATGACTCATTCTCTCATTATTCCTCTGCCATCTGGCTCTTTCCCCCACCCCCACTCTCACGTGGCTGTGTCTATAGCCATTTACCTCCCAATTCAAAGACTCCTTTTCTTTTCGTTTTAAAGATTTTATTTATTTTTAGAGAGAGGAGAAGGGGGGGGAACACAATGTGCGGTTGCCTCTCGTGCGCCTCCAGCTGGGGACCTGGCCTGCAACCCAGGCTTGTGCCCTGCCTGGGAGTGAAATGAGGAACCCTTTGGTTTTCAGGCCAGCGCTCAATCCACTGAGCTACACCAGCCGGGGCCAAGGTTTTTCTTGATCTCTGTCCTAACTCTCTTTGCAATGGTCAGTATTTCTGACCATCACCTGCTCTGAGGAATCCTCTCCTCTCTTGGCCTTTGTGCAAGTCTATGTGCTGCTTCTGCTCTTGCCCTGTGGCCTCTTTGTCTAATGCCCTTTAGATAGATGCCATTTCTTTCTTTCTACTCAGCAACCTCTTGAACTGCCTCTGTACTCTTACCCTTAAATCTCCTTTTTGTCTCATGCCTTACCATGATTTCTCTAAGTACGTCTCCTTCATCTTTCCTTGGACTCACCTCTTCAGTCTCATCATGCATCATGTTCGCTGTCACTCTGTGTTTTGGTCATGCTGACTATCTTCTAGTTTCTTAAACATGCTGTGGCCTGTCTGACATAAGCTTTTTGTTACTGTTGTTTAACTGACATTCATCTTCATCTTTATTGTAATTTTTTTCTACTTAAAAAATTGAGATATACTTCACATACTACAAAATTTACCCTTTTAAAGTATACAATTCAGTAGATTAACAGTATATTCACAAAGTTGTGCAATAATCACTACTATCTCATTCCAGAACATTTTCATCACCTCAAAAAGAAACTCTATACCTACTAGCCGGCCCTCCTTTCTCCCTTACCCTCCATCAGCTCTTGGCAACCACTAGTCTACTTTCTGTCTCTGTGCTGTAGACTTTTGCACACGATGTCCTTTTGCCTGGGACATTTCCCCTCCCACCCACTAGTCAACTTCTACCCTTCCTTCGATGATTAGTGCTAACTTCCTTGAGCAGGTCAATTTCTCTTATTATACGCATTCATAGGAATATGCATCTCTTTGAGGCATTTATTATAAACATCAATTTTATATTTGCTTATAGAATTCTTTGATTTGTGTCATATATATATATATACACACACACACACACACACACACATATGTATTTTTAAGGGGGGAGGCATTTATAAATGAGTAAAATTCTGCGTGCCCATCTGTAACAGTTTCACTTGAATGTAATAGTATGACACCCAACTTGGCTAGGACAACGTTCATTATTTTTCTCCAAAAATGAATTCCTTGTTCATACTCCCCCATTTAATAATGCTTATTTATTCTCCCTCCCTCTCTCTCTCTCTTTTGTTTTTTGAGGATTTTTTAAAAAAGTTTATTTGAACCAAACTGATGACATATGCCATGGAGCAAGATCTCAAATGCTCTTGATGCCTCCTTATTCTCCAGGGCACACAGGCTCAGAATCGTCAGATAGTTACTTCCTTTCTTTCTCTTGCCTTCAATATTCAGTACTCTTCAAATCCTCACATCCTGTGAATTCTTTTGTAAGTTCTTGTATTCAAACCCTTCATACAGTGTCCTTAATGTTCAGTAAACATTTGCTGATAATGGATTACTTTGGGAGATATCTGTAGTGAAGAAATGGTTACAGCTATGATGTTGGGTGAGACTTTATTTTTACTTTTAATTGATTTTAGAGAGAGAAGACAGGAGAGAGAGAAGGAGACGAGAGACATGAATTTGTTGTGTCCTCACTGGAAATTGCAGCTGCAACCTTGGCGAATGGAGATGAAGCTCTAACCAACTGAGCTACCTTGCCAATACTGTTGGGTGAGACTTCAGAGACTGCCAAAGATAAGAGGGAGTGGGAGAGGGGAAGGGAGAAGGGAAAGAAGAAGGGAGAGGGGGGAAGAAGAGGAAAGGGGAGAAGGAGAAGGAGAGGGAGAGGCAAAAGCAGATAGTGGAGGATGGAAGTGGTTGGAGACTCAAGAGACACCTATACCACAGAGGGCTGGGGAAGAACAGTAAAGTGATGAGCAAAGCGAAAGGAGAGCCTGGCTAATACACTATAATTCATTCACTTACTGAGTACTATCTATTACTTGCCCAGTACTTAGATTATGGTGATACAAAGATGATTCAGAAGTTGTATTTTCCCTTAAGGAAGTCAGGATTTAGTGAAGGAGAGAAACACGTAAATAAAAGCTTACAAAAAATGTGACAAGTGTTATAATAAAAGTATTCACAAATTGTTCTGCAAGCAAGAGGAGTTGATGAATAAGACTGCTTCAGCTCAGGGGTGGGTAAAGGTGGTCGTCACAGGATGCTGGGACTTCAGCAACCTGAGATGGGAAGGTGTGACAAGCCAGGAAGACAGAAAAATCTCAAAAAGCCTGGGCCCATGTGAAGCTGCAAATCATTTTACTTAGATTTAGTATAAAGGGTAGGAAGGGAATATCCTGGGAATTCAGGCTGGGGCTCCATTGTGAAGAGTCTCCCAGCAAGCTGAGGAGTTTTATCTTTACTTTTTAGTTAATAGAGTCAGCAAAGTTATTATTATTTTAAAATGAACTTCATTATAATTTATGTATATTATAATATTTAGATTTTAACTCTATGGTTCAAAGAGTTTTGATAACTTCTTGTAGCTGCTACCCCAATTAAGATAAAGAACATTTCCATCACTCCTGAAAATCCCCTTGTGCCCTTTGCAATTGATCCCCCCTTTTCCCCAGAGAGACTATGATATAATTTTTATTGCTATATGTTTTGGTTTTCTATTGAAATGTAAAACCATTCCCAAATCTAGTGGCCTGAAACAACAAAAACCATTTATTTGCTCATGATATCGCAACTTGGTCAAGGTTTAGTGAAATCAACTTGTTTCTGCTCTTTGCAGCATCAGCTGGGATAGCTTGACTGAGACTGGAGAATCCACTTCCAAGATGACTCAGTCAGGTGGCTGGCAAGTTGGACTACACTCTTGGCTGGGAGCTCAGCTAGGACTGCTATGTAGAGACCTAATTTTTTCTCCACGTAGCTATTTGGGCTTCCTCAAAGCCTGGGTTCCAAAAAGGAGAAAGTCAAAGCTTACAGTCCTTTAAAGACTAGACCCTAAACTGGTACAGCATCACTTCTACTGTATTCTGTAGGTCAAAGCAGTCACAACACCAGCCCAAATTCAAAGAGGTGGAGAAATTAACCCACGTTTCAGTGAGGATAGTGACAAAGAATTTGGGCCATCTTCATTTTATCACATCATCGATTAATTTTGTTGGTTCTAGAATGGCATAAAAATGAAATCATGTAGGGTACATTATTATGTAGGTCCTTTTGCTCAACACATATTTAGAGATATATCCACATTGCTAAATTTATTATTAATTCACTCCTTCTTATTTTTGAGTAATAGTCCATTGATAATCAATCTGTTTATTTATTGGTTGATGAACATTTGGGTTGTTTCTAGTTTTCAGTTATTACAAATAAAGCTGTTACAGGTCCTGGTTGGGTAGCACAGTTGGTTAGTGTCATCCCCATATGCCAAGTTTGCAGGTTTGATCCTGGATCAGGGCACATACAGGAGTCAACCAATGAATGCATAAATGTGTGGCGCTACATATCAATGTTTCGCTCTCTCTTTCTCTTTAAAGATCAATGAATTTTTAAAAAGGCTGTTATAAAAATTGTCGTATGTTTTGGAGATATATGTTTTCATTTCTCTTGAGTAAATACCTAGGAATTGTATTTCTGGGTAATAGGATAAGTATATGTTTTTGTTTTTTTTTAATAATTTATTTATTTGTTTGTTTGTTTACTTATTTTTTTATTTTTAGAGAGAGGGGAAAGGAGAAAGAGAGGGAGAGAACATCTCTGTGTGGTTGCCTCTCACTCGTGCTCCCAAATGGGGACCTGACATGCAACCTAGTAATGTGCCCTAGCTGGGAATCGAACCAGCGACATTGAGCTCGCAGGCCGACACTCAATCCACTGAGCCACAGCAGCCAGGGCCAGGATAAGTGTATGTTAAAATTTGTGTCCTGGCTGGGTAGCTCAGTTTGTTGGAAGATTATCCTGATATGTCAAGGTTATGGTCTCAATCCCAGTAAGGGCACCTACAAGAATCAACCAATAAATGCATAAATAAGTGGAACAACAAATCTATGTCTCTCTCTCTCTGCCTCTCGCTCTCTAAAATCAATAAGTAAAGTATATGAAAATTGTAAAACTGTTTTCCATAGAATTGTACCATTTTATACTCCCAGCAGCAATGTTTGAGAGTTATAATTGCTCCAAATCAAACTGATATTTTCTGTTATCAGTCTTTTTAATTTTAGACAGTCTGGAGGTTATAAAGTACTATCTCATTATGGTTTTAATTTGTATTTTTCTAATAGTTAATAGTATTGTGCATCTTTTCATATGCTTATTAGATATTTGTAGATTTTTTTGTGGTGTCAGTTCAAGTCTTGCCTACTTAAAAATATTGAGTTTCTGTCTTATTATTGTGTTATAGAGACTCTTTATATATTCTGAACATTTGTCCTTTGTCAGATATATGTATTATGATTACTTGTTAATGGATTGGAAGACAATATTATTAAGATATTAGTTGTTCAGAAATTGACCTGTAGATTCAATATAATTCCAATTAAAATACCAGCAGGTTTTTCGTAGAAATTGACTAGTTGATTTTAAAAGGTATATGACAATACAAAGAACCTAGAATAGTCTAAATAATTTTGAAAAAGATAGAGTTGAGGGACAATACTACCGGATTTCAAGACTTCACTTTCACTATAAAGCTACAGCAATCAAGACAGCATGGCATTAATATGTATGCAAATGGAACAGAGCAGAGCGTAGAGATAGACGAAACGTATATAGTCAATTGGTTTGTGAAAAAGGATGTTGCTGTAGGCAGTCTCTAAGATGGCCCCCAATGATTTCTACCTCCTGGTATAATCTCCCCCCCTTGAATGCAGGCTGACAGAAGTGACAAGATGTTACTTCTGGAGTGAGGTTTTAAAAAACTATAGAAACTTCTGGTCAAGATGGAGGTATAGGTAGGCATGCTTCACCTCCTTGCACAACCATAAGAAGGATCACAATTGACCTCAAAGCAAAAAACACCCAGAACTGCTAGAAAATTGAACTGTATGGAAACCTAACAGCCAAGGATTTAAAGAAGCCACATTCATCCAGATGGGTAGGAGAGGCGGAGCCAGGGAGCAAAGGTGGAGAGGACATGGTGTGGCAGTGGTAGCCAGTGGAATGGGTGGCCCCACATTCATGTGTGGTGGATAAAAATTAGGAGGGCTATTTAGGAGTGATTGATCCCAGCCCCAGGCCAGACTGTGCAGCCCAGGGTTCCAGCACCAGGAAAATAAAGTCTCATAACTTCTGGCTATAAAAATCAGTGAGGGTTGGGGCAGGGAAAGAAATTGTTGGTCTCTCAGGAGAGCCCATTTAAAGGGCCTGCACAGTTCTAGAACTATGGAAACCCACGCACTCTGGGAACCACCACCAGGGCAACAGATAGAAGGGCACAAGTCACATACGGGAAGTGGGTGAATTGATTGGAAATGGGGTGAGTACTGAGCAAGCCTCCAGCAGCCAGGCAGAGTCATTTTCCCCTTTACAACCCCTCCCCCAGATACAGAGCCACAAAGCGGTGAAGCAGGTTGCCCTGCCCTGGCAAATACTAAGGCTCCACCTCATACAACTGAAGAGGTGCACTAAGACAGGGAGTCAAAGTGGCTCTACCTAATACACAGAAACAAACATAGGTAGGCTGTTAAATTGAGGAGACAAAGAAATATGGCCCAAATAAAGGAACAGAACAAAACTCCAGAAAAAGAACTAAACAAAATGGAGATAGCCAACCTATCAGATGTAGAGTTCAAAACACTGGTGATAAGGATGCTCAGACAAATCATTGAGTATGGCAAAAGCATAAGTGAAGAAATGAAGGCTACACTAAGTCAAATAAAGAAAAAATCCACAGGGAACCAACAGTGAAGGGAAGGAAACCAGGGTTGGAACCAATGATTTGGAACATAAAGAAGAAATAAACAGTCACCCAGAAAAGAATGAATAAACAAGAATTAAACAAAAACAAAAACAATGAAGAGAGAATAAGAAGACTCTGGGACATCTCCAAAAGTGCCAACATTGAATCATAGGGATGCCAGAAGAAGAGGAAGAGCAAGAAATTGAAAACTTATTTGAAAAAAATAATGAAAGAAAACTTCCTTAATTTGGTGAAAGAAATAGACATATAGGTCCAGGAAGCATAGAGAGTTCCAAACAAGTTGGACCCAAAGAGGACCACACCAAGACACACCATAACTAAAATGCCGAAGGTTAAAGATAAAGAGAGAATCTTAAAAATAGCAGGAGAAAAGTGGACAGTTACCTACAAAGGAGTTCTCCTAAGATCATCAGCTGATTTCTCAAAAGAAACTTTGTAGGCAAGAAGGGACTGACAAGAAGTATTCAAAATGACGAAAAGCAAGGACCTAAAACCAAGATTATCCTATCCAGCAAACTGTCATTTAGAATGGAAGGGCAGATAAAGTGCTTCCCAGACAAGGTAAAGCTAAAGGACTTCATTATCACCAAGCCCTTATTATATGAAATGTTAAAGGAACTTATTTAAGAAAAAGATCAAAACTATGGACATTAAAATGACAACAAACACAACTATCAACAAATGAATCAAAAAAGAAAAACAAAAACAAAAACAAACTAAGCAAACAACTAGAACAAGAACAGAACCATAGATATAGTGGTCATATGGAGGATTATCAGCAGGGAGAGGCAAGGGGGGAATGGAGGAAGAGATGCAGGGATTAAAAAGCATAATAGGTAGGTACAAAATAGACAGAGGGGATGTTAAGAACAGTATAGGAAATGCAGAAGCCAAAGAACTTATATGGACGACCGATGGACATGAACTAAGCGGGGGAATTGCTTGAGGGGACGCGGGTATGGGTGGAGGGGGGCACAGGGGGAAAATTGGGGCAACTGTAATAGGATAATCAATAAAATATATTTAAAAAAGAAAAATAAATAAATAAATTATAGCTTATATCTTGGAGATACTCTTTTTCTTTTGGATGGATTGCTATTGGTAAAGAACTAACTGCTACATTTTAAGGTGGCCCTGTGGAGATGCCCAAGTGGAAAAGAACCAAGGCCTGCCAAGACCCACATGAGTGAGCTTGGAAGAAGGCTGCTATCCCCTTGAATCAAGCCTTTAGATGAGACTATAGCCCTGGCCAACAGCTTGACTAAACCTCATGAGACACTTTCTTCCAGAACAGCCAGCTAAACTGTACCCAGATTCCTTAACCACAGAAACTAGGAGGTAATAAATATTTGCTGTTTAAGCTTCTAAGTTTTGGGGTAATTTGTTTCACAGTGATAAATAACTATGACAGGTACCAAGGTAAATAAAAGGAGAAAAAAAATCGTCTTCTACAAATAGTGTTGGACCAACTTGATATCCTTATGGAAAAAAAAAAAAGAGAACTTCAATCCCTACCTCACACTATACACCGATATTATATTGAAGTATATATTAGACCTAAATGTAAAAGCTGAAACTATAAAGCATCTGCTGAAGCACAGAGAAAAATATTTGGAATGGATGAAGATTTCTTAATAAGATAAAATAAACACTAATCATAAAGAAAAGATCGATATTTGGACTTTGTCAATGATTTTATATGGAAGCATTATATGATGTGATCTGTGCTTCGAAAAGTAAGATCAATCTGGGAGCAGTGTGGAGGATGGTTTGGACAGAGAGAGAGCCCGGAGACAAGGAAGACAGCAGTCTACTGTAAGACTTGAGTAAAATGCTGAGTCAAAGAAGAAAATAAGAGAGAAGAGAGGAAAGTACACACAGACACACAGACACACACAGGGACAGACAGAGACAGAGAGAGTCTGACTTCTTAGGGCATATACCATAGATAAGATATGAAGTGATACTTTCTTTTTTTTAATTAAAAATCAAAACTTGGCTTTTGATATGCGTAACAAATTACATAGTGATTTTCAGTGTAACATTTCATTAATACTGGAACCCATCATATTTTTTTCTTCTCTCTCTCTTACCGTCTCTGTCTCTGTCTGTCTGTGTATCTCTCTCTCACACACACACTCATTTAATATCAGTAATCATTGAAGGTAGCCCAACCCAATGAAGATGAAACAGTAAATGAGGCCCTGACTAGTGTGGCTCAGTGGGTTGGGTATTGTTCCACAAACTGAAAGGTTGCTGGTTTGATTCCTGGTCAGTGTACATGCCTGGGTTGCAGACCAGGTCCACGGTTCGGGACATGAAAGAGGCAACTGATCAATGTTTCCCTTGCACATTAATGTTTCTCTCTCTCTTTTTCCCTCCCTTCCCCTCTCTCTAAGAATAAATAAATAAAAATTTAAAAAAAGAAATGGTAAATGAGTATCAGAAGCATCAATCTAGCCCTTGGCGGGTGTGGCTCAGTGGATTGAATGCCTGCCTTTGGACACAATTCCTAGTCAGGGCATATGCCTGGGTTATGGGCCAGGTCCCAAGTTGGGAGGTGAGTAAGAGGCAATCAATTAATGTTTCTCTCCTTCTCTTTCTCCCTCCTTCCCCCTCTCTCTAAAAATAAGTAAATTAAAATCTTAAAAAAACAAACAAACTGGACATTCTTAAAAAAAAAAAAAGAAAGAAACAATTTTACACCCTGGTGGGTGTGGCTTGGTTGGTTGAAGCCTAGTCCTGTTCAGGGAAATGTCCCGTGTTCAGCCCCTGGCAGCCCCTGATGGGGTGTATCTGGGAGGAAAATGATAGCTGTTTCTCTCTCACATCGATGTTTCTTTTCCTTTCTCTCTAAAAAACAATAAATGTATCCTCCCATGAGAATCGAAATTTTTAAAAAATCAGTTTTTCTTTGTATGTACATTCATTCTTTCATCCAGTCAACAAATATCTGCTGTTTTTTTATAAAAATTGTGGTAAAATATATACAATAAAATATGCCATCTTAATAATTTTTAACTGTAGTTCAGTAGTGTTAAGCAAATTTACATTGTTTTTCAACCAATCCCCAGAACTCTTTTCAGTTTAAAACTGAAACTCTATTTCCTTTAGACAACAATTCCCTATTTTCCCCTTCCTCCAGGCCCTGGCAACACAACTACTTTATGCCTGAATGAATTTGATAACTCTAAGTACTGTATTTTTTGCTCCATAAGACACACTTTTCCCTCCAAAAGTGGGGGGAAATGTCGGTGCACCTTATGGAGCAAATATTGTGTCACAAACTGTGATGTGTATTACTTGACCTGGGGTTCCCAGAAAACTAGAAGAGTACTTGAACCTTAAAGTCTCTCCTCATTTGTTAATGACAGCGATGATGGGTCTTAATACCGCTGTTGACTGCTGTTCACTTTAAATGGTTGTAATATTATTCTGTTATATTTTATTAATTATTTTAGTACACCATGTCGTTCAGAATTTTTTTTTCTTGTTTTTCTCCTCTAAACCTAGGTGCATCTTATGGTCAGGTGCATTATATAGTGCCAAAAATTCGGTACTTCATATGAATAGAAACAAAAATAAAATATTTGTCTTTTTCTGATTGACTTAATTCACTTAGTATAATATCTACAAGGTTCATCCAAGTTGTAGTATGTGTCATATTTTTCTTCTTTTTTAAGGCTGAATAATATTTCATTGTATGTATGTATCACATTTTACTTACTCATTTTTCTGTCCATAGACACTTGAGTTGTTTCCACCTTTTGGCTATTTTGAATAATACTGTTATGAACATGGGTGTACAAATATCCCTTTAAGACCCTACTTTCAATTCTTTTGAATATATAACCAGAATTAGAATTGCTGGATTATATGGTAATATCTTTTTAGTTTTCTGAGGATCTGCCATAATGTTTTTTACAGCAGCTGCACCATTTTATACTCCCACCAACAAACTAGGGTTCCAATTTCTCTACATCCTTGCCAATACTTGTTATTTTCTGTGTTTTTAAAAATGAGTAGCCAATAAAAAGTAACAAAAAAAAAAAAAAAGGAAAAAAGGGAAAGAAAGGTAAAATTAATAGCCATCCTAAAAGGTGTGAAGTGGTATCTCAATGTAGTTTTGATTTGTATTTTGCTAATGATTAGTGCGGTGAGCATCTTTTCATGTGCTTATTGGCAATTTGTATGTCTTCTTTGGAGAAATGTCTATTCAAATCCTTTGTCCTTTATTTATTTATTTTTTAAAGAGATTTTATTTATTTATTCTTAGAGGGGAAGGGAGGGAGAGAGAAACATCAATGTGTGGTTGCCTCTTGTGCGCCCCCAAGTGGGGACCTGGCCCGCAAGCCAGGCATGAGCCCTGACTGGGAATTGAATCAGCAATCCTTCAATCCACTTAACCACGCATTGGCAGGGGTCCTTTTTCCACTATTAAATCGAGGTTTTGTTTTTGTTTTTGTTGAGTTGTAGTTCTTTATATATTCTGGATATTTAATCCTCATCAGACATATGGTTTGCAAATATTTTCTTGCTGACTGTCTTTTATGTGCCAGATATTGTTCAAGATGTTGAAAACACATAGGAGGTCTCTACTCTCATGGAGTTTACATTTTTTGGGGGAAGAGGCAGAAGGGAAACAATAAAACAAACAAATAAGGTACTTTGAGATAATGAGAAATGCTATAAAGTAAAACAGGGTAATAAAGTGAAGATGACTGGTAGAGAGAGGGAGTCTTTCATTTTTATTTTTAGCTTTTGGGAATCTACTTTAAATAGGTTAGTCAGTTAAGACCTTTTTCTTAGAAACCGGTATTTAAGCTGATGAGAACCACTGAGAAGGACCCATCTACATGGATTTCATCCCAGGCTGAGGGCACAACTAATGCGAAGGACGTAACGTGGGGATGATAATAGTGATCGAGGGTACATAAACCACAAAATGATAAATAGGCAAGGGCCAGATCAATTAGGGTTCACAGGTCAAGGTAAAGAGTGTGGATTTTACCTTAAGTGTAGGAAACATTAGCCAGTTTCAAGCAGAGGAGTCATAAAATCTCACTAATTTTTTAAAGGATCACTTTGGCTGATCTGTGAAGAAAGGATTACCTAGTTGGGGGAGATGAAAAGCAAGGTTCCAATGAATGTTTTTTTTTCCAGAATTCCAGTGAATGTTAATTTACACCATCCTCACAGGTAGTTGTCCCCTCATGCTGCTAGAGTCTTCTACTCTCCTATGTTTCTAAATTTGTATCACATCTTGGACATCGGCATTAAAGTTTTCCTTAACAGAATGGATTTTGATCACCTCTAGCAACTTCCTCCATTTCACTACTAATACTTTTCAGTACTCAGTAAAATATCTGTCTAAAATCCCCAGACTTCATACAATATGTATTTAGATATATTTGCTTATATTAGCAGAATTAGTTCACTCACCCTTACTAAGAACATTCACGATGTAGGACATTACAAACTTTGTATAGCCTATTGTAAAAACTTTATAGATGATATATTTTATATTCTTAAATCAACTTTAACATGCTATTATTATTTTAATGAAAAACTTATATTTGTAAGTTCTCATAGAAATAAAAGTTGAACTAATGCAATGGTGGAAGAAATGGAAAGTTGGGGTTGGATTTAAAAGATATTTAAGTGTTAGAAGCAACAGGATTTTGACCCTGGCTGGGTAGCTCAGTTGGTTAGAGTGTCATCCTGATATACCAAGGTTGCAGGTTCGATCCTTCGACAGGGCACATGCAAAAAGCAGCTAATGAATGCATAAATAAGTAGAACAACAAATTGATGTTTTTTTTCCCCCTCTCTCTCCTTTCCTCTCTTTCTCTCAAAAACATCAATAAAATTTTTTCAAAAAGGAGCAACAGTACTTTGTAACGAATTGAATGTGGAAAATAGATGAGAAGAAACACTTAAGGGTAACGAAGTTTTCTTAGACTGGAAGAGTTATCGAAATGGTTGTGTCATTGCCCATTTAAGGGAATACAGTAGTAGCTGGTGTGTGAGGTGAAGGAAAGGAGAATTAATTTGACTTTGGAAATACTGATTTTCAGATGTACTTGGGAACCCTGCCTTAGCTAAACTTTCATTTTGTTATGAGTTAATGATGAAGCTAGGAGAATAAAAGGAACCAGTGGAAGGAGATTGGGAAGGGAGCATCTAAAACACTGCATTATGTAAGTGAAGGGAAGAGTGAGTTTTGAGGGTATCTTTATTCTGAGGCATATAGATATACACAATTTTAATCTCCTTGAAGTAACATCATTATTTTACTTCAATAATGTCTACAGTTCAGCATTTTAAATATGTTTAGAGAAAAAAAAGCTTGAAGGCAGGAGATAATGTAGCAATTTGTACCAACAGATGGGCAATAGTCACCAAGGAGTCTAAAAGAGATCTGCAGTATAAGAATCTGTTAGTGTGCCTCTAGCACTGTCTAGGGGAGAAAGAGAATAGTGGAGGAAAAAGGACTCAAGAATCTGCTATATTGGACAGAGAACAGGACACTGGTTAGAATACAGTCTTTGCCAATAAGTAATAGCCATGTTTATAGATTGCCTCCTATTTACCAGGGACTGTGACAGGTATTCTAAATATTTTTGTAAAGATTTTATTTGTTTATTTTTAGAGAGAGCAGAAGGGAGGGAAACAGAGAGGGAGAGAATCATCAATGTGTGAGAGTAACATCTATTGGTTGCCTCTCACTGGTCCCTAACCGGGAACAGGACCTGCAACACAAGCATGTGCCCTGACTGGGAATCGAACTGGTGACTTTTTGGTTCTCAGGCTGGCACTACTGAGCCTCACCAGCCAGGGCAGTATTCTAAGTATTTTTTATCTCAGAATCAGCATGATACTCCAAAGACTAGGTATGATTGACTTCAATTTACAGTTTAAGGTACAGAGCATCAAGAAGTTTAAAACTTGTTTAAGGTCAAAGTACAATAAGTTAGAGTACTGCAAGTTAACCCACATGGGTCTGACTTCAAGGCCTGGGCTGTTTGTACTTTAGGCAACAGACCCCAAACCTAGTTGTACATCAATTTACCTGGAGGATATGTTAAAACACATTTTCCAGCTTTTACTCAAGATTGTCTCAGAAGATGGTAATATTAGTATAGCACTTTTCTCTCAGGGTTGTTGTTAAAATTTCAAACAATAAAGTATATTGGAGTGTTTCATAAACTTCAAGTTAAACATAGATATAGTTTAATGGCTTTATTATTTGATTATCTAATTCCTTTTCTTTTATATTTACATTATTTATTTAACTTATCATTATGTTTTAATTGAGGTAGCATTTGTTAGTAACATATAATTTTCAGGTGTACATTATAACTCAGTACATGTATACATCTAAACTAAATTCTATTAGCTGTCATACACTTGACCCCTTTTACAGAGTTTGCCTTTCCTATACCCTGCTTCTCCTCTGGTAACTACCAATCTGTTGTTTGTATCTATGAGTTTGTTCATTTCTTTTTTTTTATATATTCCACATATAAGTTAAATCATATGGTTGTCTTTTTTTGTCTGACTTATTTCATTTAGCATAATACCCTCACAGACCATTCATGTTGTCATCTTTTTTATGGCTGATTAATATTCTAGTATGTGTGTATGTGTGTGTGTGTGTGTATACATATACATTAAAAAAATTTTTTTTTGTTTTTTTATTTCCAGAGAAAGGGAAAGGAAAGGAAAAAGAAAGGGAGAGAAACACCAGTGTGAGCCTGCCTCCTGCGTGCCTCTAACCTGGGACCTGGCTTGTAACCCAGACATGTGCCCCGCACTGGGAACCAAACCTGTAACCCCCCCAGTTCTCAGGCTGGTGCTCAATCCACTGAGCCACACCAGCCTGGGCCATATACATCTTCTTTATCCAGTCATCCCTCAGTGGACACTTGGGTTGCTTCCATATCTTCATTATTGTAAATAATGCTGCAATGAACATAGGGGTGCATATATCTTTTCAAGTTAGTGTTTTCATAGTCTTTGGATAAATACTCAGAAGTTTAATTCCCTTTCTTTTGATTTTCTAGTCAGGAGCTAATTTTCTGATAATTAATTAGGCTCATCAAGTAACTTGAAACCAGAAAAAGGGGCCCGAAATTATGTTTCAGCTTGGTAGTAGGCACGTTATAAATGAAGAGACACTTTATTTCTAATTCTCCAACCTCAGTCATCCCTTTATGAACTGAAGTAACAAAGTTTTGAAATCAGCAAGACTGAGGAATGAAGTTCAAAGCAGAAGAGGTATAAATTGTTTTCATTAAGGACTTCATTGTAGTAGAATATTAACTTTTTACCTGGACCTCAGTTTGCGAATAGTTTACAAAATTAACTCATTTTGATATAAGACCGCCTTTTTTCTCCGTTCCAATATACCATAGCCAGTATTAGCTTGAGCCAGAAAATGTAATGAGGTCAATTTGTGGCCCCTTTAAAATGAGTCCTGCCTCTTGTTCCTCCCCTTCCTCCCTTGCCCTCCACAATCCCCAACGAGAGTAGTGTTTTTGTTTGTTTGTTTTGTTTTGTTTTGTTTAGAGAACTAGGAGTTTATTTAAGCCAGCCAACTGTCGAGGAGCAAGATCTCAAATGCTTTTTCCAGTAGTAAATTTACCAAGGTCTAGTCTTCTCCCTCAAGAGAAATTCTACGTATAATTTCGTCTCCCAAGTGGGGTTTGAAGTTGTATGTAAATTAGCATTGTTTTCCACTGACCAGGAAGGACTGGTAGTTTACTAGTTAGGCAAATACCCATGCTGTTTTTCTGCAATGTTCACAAAGGCACTCAGCAGGCACTTACTAAATGCATGCTCAAAGGAGAAAGGTTAAGCCGTTTCCCCAAGACCACACAAATCGAGAAAGTAAGGGGGAGGGGACTGAAAGTGCCTGTTATATCCAGTTACACTCCCATAATTACTCAAATCGCCTCATTCGTAGTCCAGGGACCGGCTTTCAACCTGGAGGTGAGAGCCAGGAAATTGGGAGAGGTTCTCTTCCCGGCATGCTCTGCAGTACACCGAGGGGCGCCAGACCTATCCCGGCGTGCATCGGGGAGCGCCCAAGGGCGATGGTTCCCGGCTCCCGGAGGGGCACGCGAAGTTAAACCGGTAGGTGTGAGCTTCCTTAATTTTGAGACCTTGCTCAATTGTTTTTCTTTTATGAATACAACCACATAACGGCAGAAAAGGAGGGCCTCTAACTGGCCTCCCTTTCCGCGTGCGAACAACTCGGCGCCGCCTCGAGCACCGTGCCAGGTGATTAGCGGTTAGGGGCCGGCCTGAGCTGAGCACGTGACCAAAGCTGGCAGCCAATGACTAGCCGGGTGGTCCAGCAGCGCGAGGATTCCCGGACCCGTGAGCGGAGCGGAACGGCGCGTGGGTCCGCTCCGGTCGGCCCCGGTAGGTACGCGCAGGCGCCTTGGTTCCCACGCGTTCCGTCCGTACCCACGCGCCCAGTGGCGTGTACTTGGCGCGAGGTGTTAAAAGTCTGTTCTGGTGTTTTTCGTGGGTAGGGGGAAGGAGAGGGGTGGGGGGGCAATGGCGTCACGTGGACTCCACAGCCAATCGCAGGCCGAGACGCACCCACAGCTTTCCCCGGCGCCCCGGGGTGCGACGTGTTCAGTGAGGTTCGGCTCAGCCCTGACGGCCGGAGCTTTTTTTCGAAGCGCCTGTGCGGGTCGTAAAATCTGGCCACGGGTTTTTGTGGCCTTCAGCACCCCTGTGAGAACGGACGACAAGTTCTCAGCAAAATGGCTGCTGGAAAGAGTCACCGAACAGGGGGAGCGCTGGGGCCGCGTGAAGGTCACATGATGAGGTTGGCAGCGCGTGCTGCTGGCGCGGGGAAGGGGGAGGGAGGATGGGAGAGGGGAGAGGCGTAGCCAGGCACTACGTGCCGTCGATTGCGCCGTCCTGTACTTTTTCTGCGCTTTTGTTGCGGACTGATTGACTGCTTTTATTCCTCCCACGTCGAAGCGTGGCAAAGCCTCGCCGAGAACCTGTAGGGTGTGGTGAAATGAGCCGACGTCTGGGATTAAGAGACATGGGATTTGTCTAAGCCTTGGCTACTTTTGTAATTAGCAAGTCGTGTTGCCACCCTTGGCCTTCATTTTCTTTATATTTTAGCTGTGTATAGATTATTTTTTTAAGGTCCTTCATATAGTATATGACCTCTGCCTTATCCCAATGTCATGCGGATAATGAAGGAGTTAACTGTGCAAATTATTCACAATTCCATCTTTCCACAACAGTCCCCTCTCCCAATATTACAGTGCTGTGGGAAACCTGGTGGAGGTAATTCGTTATAATATTCTAGCATATCTATCCATATTTATGAATAGCATTTGTACTCTGTACCTGCCCACTTTCTTACATGAAAACTTCCTTTAGACGTCTAGTCCCTGTGTGTTTCCTGGAAAGAAATCGAGATTAGTATTGTTAGAACTGGAGATGAGGAAATACAAGTACTTAGAAGGGACTTGCTAATACCCTATAAGGCTTCTCCACTTGGTGGGCTAATCCTTGTAAAACATTTGAGGCTGCCTGCCACCAGCCTTTGGTTCTCTTCTCCCAGCTACAGTTCTTTATCTTACGAAAGGTCAGGGCCTTTAGTGAAATGAAAAAAGCATACATTATGTATTTTTCATATCACTCTAGGTTCTGTGCTACCCTTTGATGGATCTTAAAGAGCCTTTGAATTTTGTGGGAGCACAATCTGGGAAACATTTATTGAGCATTCATTATAATAATAGTTAACATTTTTCTAGCATAGTACCTTGTATGCCTTAATTCATTTAGTTCTCATAACAAACAATGAGGTAAGTACTATTATCTCCATTTATCAATGAGGAAAATACCAAAAGAGAGATTAAGTAATTTTGCGTAAGGTCATATGGCTGATAATACTATGGAATTCCAACCAGAATTCCTTCTGAAAACTTGACAAAATGATTCTAAAGTTCATTTGGAGGAATGAAACTGTAAAGGAGGAAAACTTCAAATAGAAAAGTGATGGGGGGGGAATTAACCTAGTGAATATACAAATAAAGCTGTGATAATAAATATTAACTCTGGAATAGACAGAGCAGTGGAACAGAAGAATAAATTTAGAAATATATAGGCTATCTTGTACTGTAAAAGTAGATTTTTATAGTAGTTGAGAAAATTTCAAAATTATATCGGAACAATTTTTTTCATGTAAATATTTTTATTTCTACTAACTTTTAAGGGAAATTTAACATTTTCTTTTTTTCATTTACTCTATTTTTAATTTTTATGGAAGAAGTGACTGACCATTTGGGGGAAAAAAGGAATTGTACCTTAAAATGTAAATAAAATAAAATCCAGGTGAATTAAATATTTAAATATAAAATGTGAAGTCAGAAAATTACTACTTTAAAAAAAATGGGTAAAGAGTCTCCCAATTTTGGACAAGGATGAGCTGTTCTAAGCCTGACTGCAAAGGCAGAATCCATAAAAGTAAAGAGTGATAGGATTATTGCATAAAACAACCTTTAGTTGGCAAAAACACCATAAAGTTAAAAAACAGATTTATTCATTTAGTATTCATTTAACATGTTTATTGTGTACTTACTATGTGCCAGACAGTTTTTCAGGTATTAGGGGATCCTATGGTGAGCAAAGACTGGCAAATAGTGGGGAAAAAAAATCTTGCACCATGTGTTAAACCTAGGTTAATGACCTTAATATCTAATGGATGGGCAAAAGACATGAATACTGTAGGTCACACACACAGGGACATAAAAATAAATATGATAAAAATACATTATTTTTCAGTTATAAATAAGACAAAATAACTTCCTACAGTCTGGCAGATTGGCATTTATGTAGTAATATATTAGTGTCCAGTATTGGCATAGGAGTGGGGAAATTGGGACATTCATATACTGCTGAAGGTGGATATTTATAATACATATGAACATCCTTAATGGAGGGTATTTTGACTATACTTACTGAAATCATTAAAAACCTCTTTGTCCATTCTGGCTGGTGTGGCTCAGTGGATTGAGTACCGGCCTGTGAACCAAAAGGTTTCAGGTTTGATTCCCAGTCAGGGCATATGCCTGAGTTGCGGGCCAGGTCCCCAGTTGGGAGTGTGCGAGAGGCAACCAATCAGTGTTTCTCTTCCTTTCTGTCCCCTTTCCTTCTGCTGTCTCTAAAAATAAATTATAAACCCTAGCTGGTGTGGTTCAGTGGATTGAATGCTGGCCTGCAAACTAAAAGGTCTTCAGTTTGATTCCCAGTCAGGGCACATGCCTGGGTTGTGGGCCAGGTCCCCAGATGGGGACGTATGATTGGTGTTTCTCTTGCACATTGATGTTTCTCTCCCTCCCTTCTCACCTCTCTAAAGATAAATGAAATCTTTAAAAATAATAAATAAAATCTTTAAAAAAATCTGTCCTTTGACTTAGCAGCTCCTTGTCTGTGCTAAGACATTAATTTGTAGGCTTGCAAAGATTTTCCTTTAAGAGTTGTCTTGCAGCATTTTTTATAATAGCAAAAACTGGTAAAACTTAGCTTTTATATAGTAGGAGATTGGCTAAGTATATATAGTGCCTTCATAGAGGGTAATAACTTACAACTAGTAGACATGATATAGATTTCTACTAATGACTTGGAAGGCATATCTATTAAGTGTGAAAAGTAGGTTACAAAATTATGTGTAACATCCCATTTTTGCAGGAAGATACACTATATATGTTCATTTAAGTAGACCTCTAAAATGTTTTCATTAAAAGTATACATTTATTTATTTTTAGAGAGAGGGGAAGGGGGGAGGGAGGAAGAGAGGGAGAGAAACCTCAATGTGTGGTTGCCTCTTGTGTGCCCCCAACTGGGGACCTGGCTTGCAACCCAAGGTGTGCCCTGTCTGGGAATTGAACTGGTGACCCTTTGGTTTGCAGTTTGGTGCTCAATTCACTGAGCCACACCAGCCAGGGCAGGGCTCCATATTTTTAATAATTTATGTTACTTACAATATAAAAAGTATTCATTATATTCTGGGCATGTCTGTCCATCTTTATCAATAGCATTTATAGTAAGCAGTACACTGACAAGCCTAATATAATATATAGAAAGAGAATAATTGAAGTTATAGTCAAAGAAAAATAACTAGCCAAGTTGCTGGGAGGGCTAATTTATAGAGAGGAATTAAAAGACATTAGTATAGTATGGCTTGTTTTAACAGTCTTTAAAGTGTTTTAGAGCTCTGTTCTAGGAAGAATAGCCTGGTAATCAGGAATTAGATCTAAATTCAAAGGTGGGAAAGGAATTATTCAGTTATTCAATATACATAACAGGGTAAGAATATAAATAAGTTAGATTAGACTAATTAGGTTAATTTGTTCACTCAGTAACCAGTAATTAATGGACCCTACTTTATGCCAGATACTATATTACCTTACGTATGGATTGAGCAGTGAATTAGACAAAGTCTCTATTCTCATGGAATTTATATTCTGATAGACAATAAGCTAATAATATGGTTTCAGATATTGTCAAAGTGCTATGAAGAAAATAGTACAAGAGGATAGAGTGTGGTGGTGGTGGTGGGTTTGGTGGTTCTTTTAGATAGGTTGCCAGGTAAGGCTTCTCTGAGGAGACATTTGGGCATGGAAGAGACCTGAGTGATAAGGAGTGAGCCATGCTAACATGTAGAGTACTTTAAGCAGTGGGAGTACTAATGCAAAAACTCTAGGGTGAAAATTAGTTTGGGATTTTCAAGTAAGAGCAAAAAGGCTGGTGTGTTAGAGTTTGGAGATTGCTGAGGTGTTAACTGGTGGTGGTGGTGGTGGGGAACATTGGTGGTGGGGACGTGATATTGGGAAGTTGGTGGGTTCAGATGGTGCAGAACCTTGTAGACCAGGAAGGCTTTGAATTTTATTCCAAGTGTGAGGGGACCCATTGGACAGTATTATGAAGAAAAATGATACAGTCTAATTTATGTTTTAAAAGGTCACTGACTGTTGTAGAGGCAAGAGGGGAAGCAGGAGACCATTTAGGAAGTCATTAGAATGATATGATGAAATATGGTGGCTTAAATCAGGGGAGCAGAAATGGAGGCAGTTGAGAATGGGTGAGGGTAATTTTTGATGGTAGAGTTTACTGATTGATTAGTTGTGGGAATTAAAAGAAAGAGAGGAATCAAAGATTATTCCAAGGTTTTTAGCTAGAGCAACTGGTGTCATGTAAACAGAGATGGAAAACTGGAAGGAGCTCGTCTGTGTTTAAAATAAAGTGTTTAGTTGGATATGTTGAGTTTGAGATCCTCACTAGATATCCAGAAATAGCCATTGACTAGGGAGTTGACTGTTCAGGTCTGGACCCCAGAGTCCAAGTCAGGGCTGTGAATATATATTTGGGATATCATCAGTACATAGATAATGTTTAAAAACATGGGTCTGGCCCTGACTGGTGTGTCTCAGTGGGTTTGTCTGACAAACTGAAAGGTCGCTGATTCAACTCCTGGTCAGGGCACATGCCTGGGTTGCAGGCCAGGTCCCCAGTTGAGGGCATGCCAGAGGCAACTGATTGATGCCTTCTCCTTCTCTTTCTACCTCTCTTCCTCTCTTTAAAAATAAATAAATAAAATCTTTAAAAACAAAAACAAAACAACATGGATCTGGTGAAATCAGCCAAGGAGTAGAGAAAAGGGCCAGTGACTGATCCTTGAGACTTTATTGTAAAGCAAGGACAGAGGGATAGGTTACACTTAGATTTCTTTCGTGTCTGCATCAGCACAGTATTTACTGAACAACATCAATATGGTGTAATATTAAATAATGCCTTTGAGATGATTGTAATGTAATCTAGGCTCTTCCTGTTATGTGAACTGATTCTTAAGGTTTTTGTCACTGTATTCCTCAAGGATTTCCACTTTCTCTCCATTACCTAGGGGCATAAACTCCAAATTTCATAGCTTAGCGTACCAGACCCATGAATGTCTGACTGTTCTACCTTGCTCTCCTCTTATCCTGTCTCCTCTTTAACAGTCTTATCATACTCAGTGTGCTCTGACCTTTAGAAGTTTTGTTTTGGCAAAAGAGAGTAAGTAGTTAAAACTAGATCTTATAATACACAATCATATAAGTCATCAACTAGATCTTATAATACACAATCATATAAATCATCAACTGAGATTTTTAGGATTTTTTTATGGTGACGTTTGGTTTTAATGGTATTTGTTGTGATGGAATTTAGCTAGTACAAAGTTTAATGAAGTGATTTCAGTTAGGAATCTTAGTTCAGAGACATTTTAGGAATGTTTTAATCTCTAGGACTGAATAATGCTTATTCTTCGGAGGCAAACTAGTATAATATTCTTCCTTCACTTGCCCACTTTCCCACCCACCTTCTCAGTAGTCAGAAATTCTATTGTAACATTACACGTGTACTTTGAGCTCTTTGCTGTAGAAGAAACTCAGTGTAATAAGTTCAGTAGACTCAGCAGTACTCTCCCCAGGAATGTCCATTAAACTATTGCATAGAGAGAGGCTTAATCATGTAAATTATAGGTGTGAGAGTTTCAGTCTGTGAGCTCAAAGTAGGGTTAATTATTTTGTCATTCAAAGGTAAGCATGTATTGAGCACCTGCCATATATGGGAATTGTATCAGGTGCTGTAGGGGATACACAAAAGAAGTAAGAGACATGGTTCCCTGCACATGAATCCCTGACAGGTTAGTTGAGGAACTGAAATATAACATTAAAAAGGAATTTAATTTTAACAAACAATGTATCAGTAAGTGAAAAGTAATGTGGTATAAATCAATGACTTTGCATTTCTTAAGGCCATAATTATATTCTGAGAGTTATATGCAGTTTTATCTTGCATCAATTTTTAACATTTTCACTTAACCTGAAAGATCTGCAATTTCTCCTATCCTTTAACATTTCTAGTTTCAATAAGATATTGATTTAGCTTTTTAAAAAAATTATATTTTATTAGTTATGCTATTACAGTTGTCCCAATTTTTCCCCCTTGTCCCCTTCACCAAGCAACCCTCACTCCCTCAGGCAATGCCCCCACCATTGTTCATGTTCATGGGTCATCCATATAAGTTCTTTGGCTACTCCATTACCTATACTGTACTTTGCAGGCCCATGGCTATTCTTTAACTACTTATTTGTACTTCTTAATCCTCTCACCTCTTCACCCATTCTCCCCCACCTCATCCTATCCCACCCCACAACCATCACAACGTTCTCCATATCCATGATTCTGTCCCTGTTCTTGTTTGCTTAGTTTGTTTTTTAGATTCAATTATTGATAGGTTATTTTTTTCCATTTTACTTATTCATACTTTTGATCCTCCTCTCTTTCCTAAATAAGTCCCTTTAACAGTTTATATAATAATGGTTTGGTGATGATGAAGCTCCTTTAGTTTTTTTCTTGTCTGGAAAATGATAGCTTTACTGGGTAGAGCAATCTTGGCTATAGGTCTCTGCTTTTTATGACTTTGAATATTTCTTGCCTGTCCTTTCTAGCCTGCAAAGTTTCTTTTGAGAAATCAGCCAACAGCCTTATGGGAACTCCCCTATAGGTCACTAACTACTTTTCTCTTGCTGCTTTTAAGATTCTCTCTCTATCTTTAACCTTTGGCATTTTAATTATGATGTGTCTTGGAGTGGGCTTATTTGCATCCATCTGGTTTGGGGCTCTCTGTGCTTCCTGGACTTGATGTTTATTTCCTTCACCAAATTAGGGAAGTTTTCTTTCACTATTTTTAAAAATAGATTACCAATTTATTGCTTTTTCTCTGTTTCTGGCACCCCTATGTTGCGAATGTTGGACCTCTTGAAGTTGTCCCAGAGGCTGCTTATACTGTCCTCATTTTTTTGGATTTTTTTCTTCTTCTTGTTGCTCTGATTGGTTTTTTTTTGCTTTCTTATGTTCCAAGTCATTGATTTGATTCTTGGTTTCATCCACTCTACTGTTTTTTCCCCTGTAAATTGTTCTTTATTTCAATTAGTGTATCATTAATTTCTGACTGCATCTTTTTCATGCTGTTGAGATCCTCACTAAGTTCCTCGAGCATCCTTATAATCAGTGTTTTGAACTCTGTATCTGATAGATTGCTTACCTCCATTTTGTTTAGTTCTTTTTCTGGAGTTTTGATCTATTTGTTCATTTGGGCCATGTTTCTTTGTCTCCTCATTTTGGCAGCCTCCCTGTGTGTGTTTCTATTGTATTAGGTAGAGCAGCCATGATTCCGTGTCTTGGTAGTGTGGCCTAATGTAGTAGGTGTCCTGTAGGGTCCAGTGGCACGGCATCCCCTATCACCTAAGCTGGGTACTTGAGATATGCTCTTTGTCTGGGCTGAGTACATCCTCCTCTTGTAGTTGAACCTTGGTTGATGTTGGCAGATCAATGGGAGAGATTTTTCCCAGGCCAGTCAGCTGCAAGTACTGGTGTGACCACTGACCACCATCCTCCATCCTCCATGGAGTATCAGCTGTGCAGGGGCAGGCTGGTGGTGCTCCAATATGGTCTGTAGCTGTCCACCCATGTGCTCGCCCTGGGGTTTCCTGGTTGGTGCAGGCCAAGGTCAGCCTCCACTTCTGTTTTGCCTGGAGCATCCTTCCTGAGCTATAAAGCAATCTGAGATGGCTGTTACTTGTGCTGGGCTTGGAGATTCCCAGGGGAAGCTAAGCTGTGAATCTATACTGGCTGCTGGTAGGGCTGGGTCTGAGGCTCACTGAAGCCACCTGTTGTTTGTTTGACAGGATTTAGGAAGTTTGTGATGCAGGAGCCAAGACCAGCCATTCATATGGAAAAGCAGCTTGGGTGGGGTGGTAAGTTGGGAGGGACTGAGGCTCTGGGGATCTCCAAGGCAAGTCAAACAGTGTTAGCCGGGTTGCTGTAGTCTCAGATATGGTACCACCTTGTGGGTTTGTTGGGGGAGGGTTTAGAAAAGGGACAATGGCCTCTGCCGGCCTTGATGCCGGACACCAGTTTCTCGTATATCACTGGTGCCAGAGCTCAGAGGGAGTGAGTCTGAGTAGGTAAGACCGTGTGTGGGTTCTTTGAGAGGAACTGCTTGGGGTTCCAGTAGTTTCTTCCACGACTCATACTGTTACAGAACCCCTGGGCTGCTCCATTTGAAAACAAACCCACGGGCTGTTTAGTTAGGGGTCCAGTTGCCCGTCGCCAAAATTATAACTCTTAATACCAGAGTTTAGTGAAAAGAAAAAGAGTTGTTTATTTAACAGTTATATAGATTTAATTATTTGTGGATTTTTGCTGCTAAGTCTTAATGTTCTTTAAAACACCCATAAACACATATCCTTGCCTCCCCCTACCAAACCAGGCTAGTTTTAGAAAAGTTAGAGAAACCGTTTCCCTACTTCCCGAACATAGTTTAGCTTTACCAGTAGCTGCCAATCATTCAGTTCTGTTTGGGGAGACCTCGTCTGTGTTATGGTGTCCACCAGCCTTTGATCCAGAACCTCGTGGATTCTTAGCCTTCTTGTGAACTGCATAGTTGGTCCTCTGTAATTCACATGGTCAGTCTGTTTCTTTTCAAAGCAGCAAGGTACATCCCTTCCTTAAAACTGCATCATCAGACCCCTGTTAAATCCGCATGGTCGGCCTGTCCCCAGTTAAATTCACATGGTCAGCCTGACTAAAAATGTCTGCCACCTATTTTTAAATCCCTGACTGCCTCCCGTAATGCAGTGGGCATGGCACTCAGTTCTGACCATTCACAGAACCTTGTGTAGGCTCTGTGTGCCTTTTCCATACCATTCCCTGGTCCAATACTCCTCCCATCTACCTGAGGCCTTGGATGCATTAAAGCCATTTTGCATAAGAAAGAGACTAGCCACCAGCCTCAGGCATGTGGAGGCATTCTGAAAGCTGCTTCCTTCTCCCCATCCCCCAGCCACAAACTTTGGGGTTTTTTGGACTCCCCTGTTTCTGTAACAATACCCCACTGGTTTTTGCAGCTAGAAGTTTTGGGGACTTACCTTCCTGGCACTGGAACCCTGGGCTGGGAGGCCTGGTGTGGGGTTGGGACTCCTTGCTCCTGAGATATCTTTCCTGAATTTTATCTACCTCACATGGGTGTGGGACTAGCCCATTCTGTGTGTCTGTCCCTCCTACCAGTCTGGATGGATGTGGTGTCTTTAATTCCATAGTTGTCAGACTTCCATTTAACTCTGTTTCTGACAGCTCCAAGTGATGCTTGTTCTATATTTTAGATGTAATTTTGATGTCGTTGTGTGAAGAGGCGAGCCATGGTCTACCTATGCTGCCGTCTTGACTGGAAGTCTGATTTGGCTTTTTGTTTGAGGTGATGAAAGTCCTATATAGAGAGTGCCCTGCCAATATATTGCATTCAAACATGTTTTTCTTTTGCATCAGTAGAATAAATATATAAGGTGGAATGCCATTTATCACTTATAAGTGTGACAGAGGCATGCTTTCATAGTTTTGTTCTGTGTAGGTTTTCCTAGACACATTTTCTTCTACCTAAGGGTAGGGGGAGAAGAGTATAGAACCTAGAGAACAAATTTTTTTGGTGTGTATGATTATGAGTTTAAAAGTACAGTTGACTGTTGAACAACATCGTGGTTAGGGGCGCTGACTCCTGCACAATTAAAAATCCACATGTAACTTTTGACTCCCCCAAAACTTAACTGCTAATAGCTTATTCTTGACTGGAAGCCTTACTGACAACATAAACAGTTGATTAACACAGATCATGTGTGTGTATTATGTACTGTAGCCTTACAATAAAGTAGCTAGAGAAAAGAAAATGTTATTAAGAAAATTATAAGGAGACTGGCTGGTGTGGCTCAGTGGATTGAGTGCCGGCCTGCGAACCAAAGGGTTACTGGTTTGATTCCCAGTCAGGGCACATGCCTGGGTTGTGGGTCAGGTCCCCATTTGAGGGCGCACAAGAGGCAACCACACATTGATATTTCTTTCCCTCTCTTCCTCCCTCTCCCTCTCTCTGGAAATAAATAGAATATTAAAAAAAAGAAAAAAAGAAAAATAAAGAAAATGAAAAGACACAGTGCTGTACATATTTATTGAAAAAAAAAATTCATGTGTAAGTGGAGCCATGCAGTCAAACCTGTGTTCAGGGGTCAGCTGTACTTACTTTTTAATTTGTGTTATAAAAGCAGTTTTCTTCTCATTTGAGAGGATATGAAAAACATAGATAAGCACAAAGAAGGAAATGCATTTTTTTCTATTATGCTAACTACCACTGTTAACCTTATTGATATACTTCTAGTCTTTCTTTTTTTTTTTTTTGAGAATACTTCCTTCTGAGTGGCATGCTAGGATAAGACGTGGGTAGGAACAGACCTTCATTGTTTTGATGGGAAATTAGGAATCATCATAAAAGTCATCAATTATTTAAATGTTTTTATTTTTGCTGAGCCTAAGATTATATGAAATATGCTTGCATTGCCCCAAAACTTCAACTAGTTATTTTACTACTTGTGTTTGGCCCAACAGGTTGGGAAACTCATTCCCAATCCCCCTAAAATAGCTATCTCTATGGATGCTTATATGCCAGGAATTGTGTTAAGTACCATTATCTAATTTTATCTCTTAAGGGTCTCTTCCTCCTGACCTTGTTCTCTTATAGTATCTTCTTATATATTAGCCAGACAGATGCTGTTAAATCAGAGATTTAATATGCTTTAAATTCAGGTCATGTCATGCTCAAAACCCTCCAGAGGTTTCCTATTTCTGGTACAGTAAAAGCTAAGCTCTTGATAATGACTTGTCAGGTTCCATATGATCTGATGCCTCTAACTTCTTTGACCTCATCTTTTACTACTTACTGCTCACTCTCAGCTCTGGCTGCTTAGATTCCTTGTTTTTCCTTGATCATGCATGCCCTTTCATTACTGATTTCCTCTGTCTGGAACACTTCTTGGCTTGTTTCCTCAATTCTTTCTTTTTTTCTTTTTTCTTTTTAAGAGAGAGAGGAAGGGAAGGGGAAAGAGAGACACACCCAGACAGACATTGACATTGATGTGAGAGAGAAACATAGATTGGCTGCCTTCTGGTTTGCATCCTGAGTGGGGATCGAATCCCGCAACCTGGGCATGTGCTCTAACCAGGAATCAAAGCTATGATCCTTTGGTCTGTGGGACGACATGCCAAGCAACTGAGACATATCAGCCAGGGCTCCTTTATTCTTTCATGTCTTGATTCAGATTTTGCTTTTTTCCCTATCTGTCTTCTCTGCTTTATTATTATTTTTTTCTTTAACACCTGTCACTAGGTGACATGCCATATTTTTTATTTTGCTTGTTTGATGTTTCTCTTACTAAAATTCATGTACCACAAGGCAGAGATTTTTGTCTGTTTTGTTTACTGCTGCCTCTACATCACTTAGAACAGTGCTGATGCACAGAGTAAGTGCTCAGGAAATGTTTGCTGAGTGAATGAGTAAATTGCTACAATATTATGACATGGGCATTGTTATTATCTTTACTGTATTCTGAAGATGAAGAAACTAAAGCCCAGAGAGGTTAAATGGTTTGTATAAGATCACGTAGCTCTTAGCCATTCTGCTGAACGACTTTATTTCCTATTATATCTCATCATGCCTTCCATGCTCCGTCACAGGGCATTATGTGTGTGTGTGAATATCATTTATATATTCAAGTTTTTGTGTCTTCACTCATATTGTTTCCTCACTGGGACTATTCTTTCCTTTCCTGCACCCTACTGAGGTAGAACTTTATTTACACAATAAATGGTGATTTAGAGAAGAGTCAAATGTATGAAAGTTGTTGGGGAAGTGGAGGGATGAATATTGTGAGACAAGGTCACATGATAGGAAATGCATGTACGTTCAGGAAACAGTTTTGGCCAGAGTGAGGTTTTTTTAGGGGTATGAAGTTAGAGAGGGGACAGAGTTGTGGCCCTATTACTGGGAGTTTTGAGCTTCGGACTGAGGAGCTGGTGTTTTTATCTTGTTGCCCCTTGAAGGTTTTTGAGCAGAAGAGTGATCATGTGTAACACAGCTTTTAAAAATACTTGATTTTACTGTAATGATAAGAATGGCTTGGAGTGGTAAGAAGCTCAAATGAGGAGGAACACTTAGGAGATTATTATAATGATATAGTCCTGAAGTGAGGTGATGAGGACTGAAGGTGAGAATTGAGAGTGAAAATTAAAGCACAGACATGAGATAATTAAAATATGACATAAAATTCAAACTCCTTACTGTGGGCTACATGATTTATCCGTTGCCTACCTTTCCAACCTTATCTTCTGCTACCTTTCCTCTTATTTTTTATGCTCTAGTTACATTGCCTATTTCTTATCTTTCCCCTGCAACATTCTTCAAGCCTGGTTCCTTCCTTGTCATTCAGTTCTCAGTTATCACCTCTCAGGTCTTTCCTGATCACCAGTTTTAAGCAAAATCTCTTACTGCTTCATTCGTTTTCACTATCATAGTATACAAGCACTACCAGGCTTTAAATTGTGGCCCTGGCTGGTGTTGCTCAGTGGATTTGAGTGCGGGGGCTGAGAACTAAAGGGTTGCCAGGTGATTCCCCAGTCTGGGCACATGCCTGGGTCCCCCAGCAGGGGGCGTGTGAGAGGCAATCATGGCTTTGCCCAGGCCAGACAGTTGCAAGGATTAGCTGTGACCACTGACCACCAACCTCTGCCCTCCATCGAGGATCACCTGTGTAGGGGCCGGGTGACGGTGCTCTGCATGGTCTTTAGCTGTCCACTGGGTGTGCAGGCCCTGGGGATTCCTGGTTGGTGTGCACCAAGCTCAGCCCCAACCTGTGTTTTGTCCAGGGCCACCCTTCCTGAGCTATAGAGTAATCTGAGATGGCTGCTACTGTGAATCTAGGCTAGCTGCTGCTACCTGGGGCCACTTAGCGAGTGTTGAAGTGGGGCTCACTGAAGGCAGCTAGTACTTGTTTGTAGGATTTAAGAAGTTGTGAAGCTTGAGCCAAAATCAGCCATTCATATGAAAAAGCTACTGTTGAGAGCTGTAAATTGGTGGGAGGGAGCCTCACAGGATCTCCAGGGCAGGACAAACAGTGTTAGCCAGGTTGATGGAATCTCAGATATAGCACCAGTTTTAAGGCTCTGTGAGTCTGCCTCCCTTTCTGTCTGGAAGAAAACTGTCCCCCGGCTCTTTTCTTGATACCAGCCACTTTAGTTCCTCCCTGTATGCCACTGGTCCTTTCAAGCTGCTACCTCAGTGCTGGAGCTCAGAGGCAGTGAGTCTGAGTAAGTTCGTGTGTGGGTTCTTTTAAGATGAACTCTTGGACTCTAGCTGTTTCTTCCACTAGCTCAATCTCTGATGGTTTTTGCAGCCAGAAGTAATGGGGACTTACCTTCCTGGCACTGGTACCCTGGGCTGTGGGTCCTGCTGTGGGGTTGGGACTCCTCGCTCCGAGATATCTCTCCTGAATCTTTATCTACCACACAGTGAATGTGAGACGAGCCCATTCTGTGTCCCTTCCCTTCCTATCAGTCTGGATGGATGTGGTTTATTTATTTCTGTAGTTGTCAGACTTCCATTCAACTCGATTTCTGCCAGTTCTGAGTGATGGTTCTATAATTTGGTTGTGATTTTGATGTGGTTGTGTGAGGACGCGAGCTGTGTTTACCTATGCTGCGCTCTTGCCCGGAGGTCCTATACAGAGGTTTTAGATTTTGATGTAGAGAGAGCCCTAGTCCTTTCTTTTATAACTTCAAGATTTTGTTTCCTTACCCTTTTATTGCATCAAATTCTTTTGTCCTCTCTTACAGTTTTTAAAAATAGCTCTTTTTAATCCATCTCAGTGCTTAGCTCTTTTAACCCATCTTAGTTTATAATTGTGTACGGCATACCTTATGGTCAGCCAGTTGTGCCCAACACAATTAATTGAATCTTTTTTTAGTGATTTGAAATACCTCTCTTTTTTTATTGTAATATACACATAACACACAAGTACCATCTTAACCATCTTTAAGTGTACAGTTCAGAAAAGTATACAGGTCATTGTATTAAGTACATTCACATTGTAGTGCAACCATCACCACCATCCATCCCCATTCAATCTTGTCATTTTGTAATTGAATCTCAGTGCCTATTAAAACAGAAACTCCCATTCTCCTCTCCCCTCTGCCCCTGACAACCACCGTTATTCTTTCTGTCTTTATCATGAAATGCCTCTTTTATGGTATATTTAATTTCCATTTAGTCAGTTTCTGGAGTGTCCTTTCTGTTCTACTTATTTATCTGTGATTCAATACTATATACTCTTTTGATGTTCCTATTTGATAGTTTTTGAGAGGAGTTAGAGAAAGCTCCCCTACTCTTTCTTCTTTTCTAAAATTTTACTGTATATATATTTTTTTGATTTCTAGGTAAGTTTTAGAATTAGACTATTAAGGTTCTGAAGACATTCTGTTAAGATTTTGATTGGAATTACATTGAATTTATAATTTAAAGATAATTAGCCATCTTCACCATATCGAGTCTGTCATCCTGGAATATGATATATTTTTGTATTATTTTCTTTTAAAAAAATCATTTTTAGAGCTTTGTAATTTCTTTTCTCCATATTGGTATTCCGTTTTTCTTATTAGATAGTTAATTAAAACTAATCTCCTTTCGTTCATTTTATTTTTCTAAAGCTTTAAGAGAAATACTAAAATTTTTTTGGTGATTGGAAATAATGGACTTTCTGTAATTAATTTTGCTTTGCTTTCCTTTTTTAAAAACATTTAAATTTATTTTTAGAGAGAGGGGAAAGAAGGGAGAAAGAGAAGGAGAGACACATCCATGTGTGAGAGAAACATTTATTGATTGCCTTTTGCACACCCCCACCTGGGGACATGGCCTGTAACCCAGGCATGTGCCCTGACTGGAAATTGAACCCGTGACCTTTCCATTAATAGGCTGGCATTCAGTCCACTGAGCCATACCAGGCAGGGCCCTTTTGCTTTTTCGGGTTGACTACTGTAGAAATTAATTTTGCCAATGTCATGATAAGGCAGCTATAGTTTCTTAAATTTGGTAGGCACTACCTGTTGGGATCAGTAAACTTCCAACTTTACCATGGATTCTAGTAAAGAATGGTCAAGGAGAATTTAAGAAGTTCTAGTGCAGGTGTAAATGAATATAGGGCTTAAATTTTGTTTTGCTATTATAAAAAATGCTGCAGTTCATAGTCTATAGAATAAATTTCTAGAAGTGTGATTGCTGGGTTAGAGGATAAGAAAAGGAAGATTGCTAATTTTATCACCATCAAAAAAGTATATGAGTTCTTGCAGCCTCACCAGCAGCAGATATTAAGTCTTTTATTTTTGCCAATTTGATAAATGAAAAATGATATTTTATTGTTGAGTTTAATATTCATTTTCTAATTTCTAATGAGATTAAGAATCTTTAAGTAGAATTATTGACATGTATATTTCTTCATATGTGAATTGCCTTTTTATATCTTAAAAAAAAAATCTTCACCCTAGTATATGTTTATTGATATTAGAGAGAAAGCCCTGGCTGGGTGGTTCAGCTGGTTGGAGTGTTGTCCCGTGCACCCAAAAGGTTGTGGGTTCGATTCCTGGTCATGGCACATACTTTACTTGTGGGTTGGTTCCCTGTTGGCCTGTATATGGGAGGCGACAAATTATATATAATAGGTAATCATTTGTCTATATATTTTTAGGAATTTTTCTCCCAAACTGTCACTTATATTATTTTGTTAATGTATTAGCCAACTGAAGTTTTAAAAAATTACTACTTTTCTGTAGTCATATCTGTATATCTGTTACCTTTTTTCTTTTTGGCTTTCACCTGTGCATTTAAAATGAAATAACTTTGTGACTTTTAAGGACTATATTTATTTTGTAAACTTCAGTTGTGTTTATACAATAGCATTTTGTATATATTTTATTAATAAAATGATTAGATTTGCCTGCCTCCTAAGCACTTAAATTGTAAAGTGAGAAAAAGTTTAGAATTCTTTATCAGTGGGGTTTCAGGTCACTTACTAAATAGAACCTGACTTTCATTATATGCTTGATATCTTAAGACAGTTCCTTTTACATAGTTAAAAGTCTGGAAATGCTTGAATTTTGCCAAGTGTATCAGAAAGAAACCTTACATAGATTTCTGTTTCTCATAAATGTTCAGTATTTATCAAGGACCTACTTTTTATAGAACCCATGTCAGATGTTTGAAGGATCATGAGACTGAATTTCCACCCTCCAGGAGTTTAGGATGGGGCATGACCAAAGGCACTATGTATGTGTCCAGTGAGTGTTCCGGTGGAGAAAAAAGAAGTTATCTGCAGTTGAATAGTCTGGATAAACTTGGTGGAGAATATGTGATTTGAGCTGGACCTGGAAAGATGAATGAGGTTTTTCTTTGTACTAAGAACTATGTTTATTGTACTTGATGTAGATTTTTTTGTTTAATCTTACAACAACCCTATGAGATATAGTTATCATTCCTGTTGTAGAAATGAGGAAACTGGAGGTTTGTGCATGTTTTCAATGGGTTCATATATATGTGTAAAAATAAATTTTTACAAAAAGGCCTTGAAGGATACATATCTAATTTAAATAATGGGTTACCTCTGGGGAAGGCACTGAGATTTTGGAGGTGGAGGTCAAAAGGAGGCTTTGGAAATGTGAGTTGTTGTTTAAAGGATATGTATAGCAAAATAAATAATTTTTAAAAAGAAAAGTGTTTTGGAACTAGTGATGGAAAGGACGTCTCAGGGTATTAAAGATTTTAGAAAAGAGATCTACTTGCAAAATAGAGTCAGACTTAGATTGGCTCACTGAATTAAATAATACAAGTGTTTATTGGGGAAAAAAACATGAGATCACCAAAATTTATTGAGTTTACATTAGCCTGTCATGGTAGAAAAACAGCAATTTTCTAATATAATTATTATGTCCACATAGGTCATAATATTTTTTTGGATACCAGCATTGCAAAAGTTAGGGAAAAACTTGTTTATTTGTGGAGTCCCAGCTTATAGAAGATGATCAAGATTTTATGTATTTTGGGGATCAGAATTAGAGTGACTCATTTTTAAGTTTATTTCAAAGATACACAATGTATTTTCTTTCCTCACATGTATGAGATGTGACATTTATTCATAATAGTAGCAAGACAATGTCAGTTTTGTTTTCCCAGAGCTTTGTTCAAGACTACATAGCTAACAAGTGGTGCAGGTAGAATTTGAACCCAGCCCATCTGGTTTCAAAGTTCTGGTTCTCAGCTACTCTGTTACTAAAAATCGAGAGACAGGAGTTCCAAAGGGAGAAACAGTTTACAGAGGATTGTCAGTATAAGGTATGTTCAGGGTGTAGTATTAAACCATTGTGATTGTAGGACAGTGATTATGGCAGGAAATTATGGGAGATAAAAGATGAAGGGGCTCTTTGGTACCACAATGTGGATTATCTCAAAAATCAGAACAATTGGGATGGTGGTGAGAGGAGGTGGTTGATGATATAAGGAGGATAAATGGTGATGGAGGAGACTTGACTTGGGGTGGTGAATAACAATACAGTGTACAGATGATGTTTTGTGGAATTGTGCACCTGAAACCAGTGTCACAATTACCAGTGTCACCCCAATGAATTCAATGGAAAGGGGGAAAATGAGGATAATTAATGAGTCTAAAGATGGATGAAAAGGATTCATTCATTTTACATACATTGTATTGAAGTAAAATTTCTTATACATAAAGGATCATTCTTTGAGATCAGAGTGAGTGGACTTACAGCATTGTGATTTATCCATTCTTTAGAAAGGTTATTTTAACATTACCTCATCCTTATAACAGATCTTTTTCAAAGGAGAAGATAAGTCTTATTTATATTTTAAGTTTTTTTAATCCTCACCGAAGGATATTTTTTTCATTGCTCTTAGAGTGAGAGGAAGGGAGAGAGAGAAACATTGATGTGAAAGAGAAACATCAATTGGTTGCCTCCTGCGTGTGCCTGGACTGGGGACTGGGGACTGGGATTGAACCAGCAACTCTTTGGTTATGGGATGGTGCTCCAACCCACTGAGCCACACCAGCCAGGGCAGATAATGTCTTATTTTAGCAGTTCTACTCGATTTTTATCTAGGATGCTTTGTTTTGTTTTGTATTTAGGTTTTATTCATTTATTTATAGAGAGAGGGGGAGGGAGGGAGAAAGGGTGAGAAACACCCATGTGCGAAAGAAACATCTGTTGGTAGCCTCTTGCTTGCCTCCACCTGGGGACCTGCCCACAACCCAGGCATGTGCTCTGACCGGGAATTGAACTGGTGACATTTCCATTTGTGGGGTGATGCCCAACCCACTGAGCCACACCAGTCAGGTCTTTAGGATGCTTTTTTGAGACTGACACCATCACTTTTTATTGTGGTAAATATATATAATATAAAGTTTATCAATTTAACTGTTTTCTTCAGGATTAAAAAAGTTTACTGGTTCTAGAGAGAGGGAGAGAGGGAAGGGGTGGGAGAAAGAGGGGAAAAGACAGGGTGGGGGGAAGGGAGAGAGAGAGAGAAACAGAAACAGAAAACCATCTATTTGTTGTTCTACTTATTTATGCATTCATTGGTAGATTCTCATATGAGCTCTGACCAGGGATTGAACCTGAAGCCTTGGCTTATCGGGACAACACTAACCAATTTAGCTACTGGGCCAGGCCCCCAATTTAACTATTTTTAATCATATAATTCAGTGTCATTAAGTGTATTTGCATTATTATACCATCTGTCTTCAGAATTTCTTAATCTGCCCACACTGACAATGTATTCATTAAATTCTATTTCCTCATTTCCTTCTCCTCTGGTCCCTGGCTATCACCATTCTACTTTTTGTTTCTGAATTTGACTTTGTTAGGTACCTCATATAAAATATTTGCCCTTTTGTGTCTGGCTTATTTCACTTAGCATAATGTTTTCAAGATGCATTTATATTGTTTATGGGTTAGAATTTCCTTTTTTTTTAAAAAAAGGCTGAATGATATTCCATTGTATATATACACATTTTATATATCTATTGTGTATATATGTCACATTTTATTTATTTGTAAATGGACATTTGGATTGTTTACACATTTTGTCAGCTTTGATTGTGCAGTTACAAATATTGGAGTAGAGCCCTGGCCGGTGTGACTCAGTTGGTTGCAGCCTAGTTGCATACACTGAAAGGTTGCTGGTTTGATACCTGGTCAGGGCACATACCTAGGTTGCAGGATTGATCCCCCATCAGGGTTCGTACCAGGAGACAACCAATCTATGTTACTCTCTCTACCTCTCATTCTCTCCCACCCCGCTTCCTTTCTCTCTAAAGTAAAAAACAAAACAAAACACAAATATTGGAGTACAAGTATTTGTTTTAGTCCCTGCTTTCAACTCTTTTAGGTATATACCTAGAAGTGGAATTGCTGGATTATTTGGTAATTCTATATGTAACTTTTTGTGGAATCACCAATTTGTTTTCCTTAGTCTACTTTACATTCCCACCAGCAATGCACAAGGGTTTCAATTGCTTTACTTCCTTCACAGCAGTTTAAAAAAAAATTTTTTTATAGCCATCCTAATTGGTGTGAAGTGGTATCTCATTGTGGTTTTGATTTGCATTGCCCTAATGGCCACTAATGTGGAGAATGTTTTCATGTGCTTATTGGCAATCTGTTTATCTTTGGAGAAATGTCTATTCAAGTCCTTTGCCTATTTTTTAATTGGATTGTTAGTACCTCTACTTTTTTATATAACTAATATTTTTCTTTTTCTGGTATTTTATTGATTATGCTATTACAGTGGTCCCAATTTTCCCCCTTTGTCCCACTCCGCCTGGTACCCACCTTCCCTCCAGCAGTGCCCCACTTAGTTTGTGTCTGTGGGTCGTGCGTATAAGTTTTTCAGCTTCTCAATTTTCTATACTTTTCTTAAGATGCCCCTGTCTATTTTTATCTGCCAATTATGCATCTTAGTCCCTGCACTTTTTCCCAGTTCTCTGCCTTCCCCCTCCCAACTGATAACCCTTCAGATGATCTCCATCTCTATGATTCTGTTCCTGTTCTAGTTGTTTGCTTAGTTTGTTCTTGTTTTTGTTTTTCTTTTTTGATTCATTTGTTGATAGTTGTGAGTTTGTTGTCATTGTAATGTTCATAGTTTTGGTCTTCTTTTTCTTAAATAAGTCCCTTTAACAGTTCATATGATAAGGGCTTGGTGATGATGAAGTCCTTTAGCTTTACTTTGTTTGGGAAGCACTTTATCTGCCCTTCCATTTTAAATGATAGCTTTGCTGGATAGAGTAATCTTGGTTGTAGGTCCTTGCTTTTGATCACTTTGAATACTTCTTGCCGGTCCCTTCTTGCCTGCAAAGTTTCTTTTGAGAAACAGTTGGCTAATAGTCTATGGGAACTCCTTTTTAGGTAATACTCTTCCTTTCTCTTGCTGCTTTTAAGATTCTCTCTTTATCTTTAACTTTTGGCATTTTAATTATGATGTGTTTTGGTGTGGCCCTCTTTGTGTCTAGCTTGTTTGGGACTCTCTCTACTTCCTGGACTTGAATGTCTGTTTCCTTCACCAAATTAGGGAAGTTTTCTTTCATTATTTTTTTCAAATAAGTTTTCAATTCTTGCTTTTCCTCTTCTCCTTCTAGCATGCCTATAATTTGGATGTTGATATGTTTAAAGTTGTTTCAGAGGTTGCTAAACCTCTCCTCATTTTTTTCTGAATTCTTGTTTCTTCTTTCTGTTTTGGTTGATTATTTCTTCCTTTTATTCCAAAACATTGACTGAATCCCAGCTTCCTTTCCTTCACTGTTGGTTCCCTGTATATTTTTCTTTATTTCACTTCTTTTATTTTGTGTCTGTACTCGATGAATTCTCTGAGCATACTGATTACCAGTGTTTTGAATTCTTCATATGATAGGTTGGTTATCTGTGTTTCATTTAGGTTTTTTTCTGGGGTTTTGTTCTGTTCTTTCATGTGGGCCATATTTCTTTGCCTCCTCAATTTGGCAGCTTCCCTGTGTTTGTTTCTGTGTATTAGTTAGAGCTGCTTTTACTCTGTCTTGGTATGGCCTATGTAGAAAAGGCACCTGTAAATTGTGTGGGGTGGAGCTTTCAGTAGTTGCTAGGGCAGGGCCACCCTCTTAACCACTTTGTGGCTCTGTGTGTTTGTCGGGGCTTGGAGAGGGGACAGTGCTGCTGCCTGGCTTCTGGGGGCCTGCTCAGAACTCGCCTGCTTCTGGCCACCTCACCCACCTCCTATATGCGATTGGCGCCCTTCCAGCTGCTGCGGTGTGGTGGTTTGCGTATATTCCCTATGTTCCAATTTGTTGATTTGATCTCTGGTTTTTGTTTCCTCACCACTTGTCTTGTATGTGTTTTCGTTCATTTCAGCGTGACTAGCCTTCATTCCTTTGCCGTCTTGTTCAGTATCTCTTGTTAATTCGGTAAGCTGCCTTATGACTATAGTTCTGAACTGAGCCTCAGAAAGGTTTTCTATTTGTTCATTGGTTAATTCCCATATCTGCTTTTTGGTTAGCTGCATAATTGGTATTTCAATCATTATTCCTGCATCCTGACCGTTTTCGTTTATCTTTCCTTCTTGGGCGGGGCTGTCACACCTCCTACACTATCTGTTGCAGAGCCCTGAGCACTCATCACAACCCGGTGACCCGTCTCACCACACTGTGGCGCTTTGTGTGGGGGCGGGGGTCCAAGATGGATTCCTGCCGTTCACTCTTCCCTGAGAGACTAGGAGCCTATTCCTCCGTCCCCATGCCCTCTGGGCCTCACAGTCCGAGGAAAAGGGGGTCTGCCTTCCCCAGTGTTAGAATTGCAAGCTGACGGGTCTCGACTGCAGCCGGGACTGCTCCGCTGTTATCTAGCAGTCCCGCAACTGCCGCTGCTGCTGCCATCAATAGCACAATCCGACCTCTTCGACCCAGTTTCGCTCCTCCTACCCATCCAGATGAGCACCACTTGTTTGTAACTTCATACGTTGAACTTCCACGTAGTTTTATTTTCTGGAACTTCTGGTTATTTCTGGTTTTGTAGTAGTTGTAGTCCTTCTTAGTTGTGAAGGGAGACAGAGTGTGTCAGTCTAAGCCTCCATCTTGGCCGAAAGTGTACCAGCTCTTTAAGCGGCAAAAATCCTTCAGTTTCTTCTGCCACCCCAACCCCCACTGGTTTTTACAGCCAGAGGTAATAGGGGTTTATCTTCCCAGTGCTGGAACCCTGTGCTGTGCTGTCTGGCTCCCAAGATATCCCTCACTCCCAAGGTACCCCTCCTGATTTTTATCCACCACACATGAATGTAGGACCATCAGTTCTGCTGCCCCCACTTCCTCTCTGTGCCATACCACCTTTCTGCCCAGTCTCCATGACTCCGCTCCTTCCACCCACCTGGATGAATGAGGCTTTTTTAAATCCTTGGTTGTCGGACTTCCATATAGTTTGATTTTCTTATGGTTCTGAGTGTTAATTTGTTTTTGAGATCTTGTTGTAATTCTTTGGTTACACAAGGAGGTGAAGTGTGTCTACCTACACCTCCATCTTGACTGGAAGTGTACCACCACTGTTTAAATCTAGTAATCCTCTCAGTTGTCTTTTGGGTTGATTGTCTTTTGGGTTGATTGTCTTTTGGGTTGAACTAAAGGCTCTTGATAATCCATTCTTACCTGTTACCTAATTTTAACATATTGACGCAAATTTTGGTCGGAAGGACCTGTGAGGTGATTGATATTAACTATTAAGTTGTAACTTGTAGAACCACTTAGGAATGGGTGATTCAGCTTATTCACATACACACGCACACACCACACCACACACACACACACACATTTAAGACTTTTTTATTTATCTGACTTTTTAGAGAGAGAGAAGGGAGGTAGAAAGAGAGGGAGAAACATCCATTGGTTGCCTCTCGCACACCTTGCATCGGGGACCTGGCCCGCAACGTGGTCACGCTCCCTGACTGGGAATTGAACTGGTGACCCTTTTGTTTGCAGGCTGGCACTCAGTCCACTGAGCCACACCAGCCAGGGCACACCTAGCTATATTTTCCTATGATAGGGCCACTATTATGAATTATTCTAATTATCATAATCTCCACCTGGAAGATGGAAGTCGTCATTGTATTTCTGTTTCTTGGTTTTTCTGCAGCTAGGAACTATTCCTATTTTGATGTCTAGTTTTGACTAGGGGTGTGCTTAATAATAATCATCTTGTATTTAACCTTTGCCTTTTATCCACTTCCTCTCATTCATTGATGCAGATGAATTTTAATGTTATTAGCAGAACCCTTTATTTGCTCACTGTAGGTAATCCTGTAACCTCATGGTCGCTCTAAATGGAAACATTTTTCAGTGTGGTTCACTGTATAAAAAGATGAGTAAAGTAAGTAATACTTTTACATAAGATAGAATATTACCTCTTTGATCTCATTTTTCTGTTATTCCCTTCTGTCACTTCTCTGTAGCTCTAATACCTCCTTGCTATCCCTCAAACACTATGAAGGCTCCACCTGAGGTTCTTTGCCTGGAATATTTTTCTCCCAGATGTGACTTATTCCCTCACTTCTTTTAAGTCTTTACTTAAATATTACCTTTTCAGTGAGGCCTTAACTACTCTATTTAAACTTGTAACCATTCCCAACACCTCTAGTCTCCCTTTCTTGCTTTATTTCCATAGTTTAATCACCATAGAACATATATATTTTAGTTATTTAATTGTTTGTCTTTCTTCCTTACCCCCAGACTAGAATCCTCTTTAAGCTTTATGAGGATAGTGATTTTTATCTGTTTATTCATTGCTATATCCTCTAACATCTAGAAGAGTGCTTGACTTGTGGTAGGGGTGCCTCTCAGTGTTAAAAACACATAACATTATTTAAAAAACTAATGCAAGGTCAAGACCGCATTTACTTGCCAGCACAGACCCCTCTTCCTTTGCTGCTCTCCGCCTTCACTGGTCCACACCGACTCCAGCTCACCATGAATGATGATATTGTTGCACTCATGGTCGACAGTGGCTCTGGGATATGCAAGACTGGCTTTGCAGGTGACGATCCCACGGCCATCTTCCCCTACATTGTGGGGTGCCCCTGGCACCAGGACATGATGGTGGACATGGGCCAGAAGGACTCCTATGTTGGTGACAAGGCCCAGAGCAAGGAGGCATCTTTTTATTTTATTTTTTAAAGATTTTATTTATTTATTTTTAGAGAGAGAGGAAGGGAGGGCGAAAGACAGGGAGAGAAACATCAATATGTGATTGCCTCTTGTGCATCCCCAACTGGGGACCAGGCCCACAACCCAGGCATGTGCCCTGACTGGTAATTGAACCGGCGACCCTTTATTGCAGGCCAGGGCTCAATCCACTGAGCCACACCAGCCAGGGCAAGGGGGCATCTTGACCCTAAAGTACGCCATGGAGCATAGCATTGTCACCAACTCTGATGATGTGTAGACTATTTGGCATCACATCTTTTACAGTGAGCTGCATGTGGCTACTGAGGAGCACCCCACCCTGCTCACTGAGGCTCCCCTGAATCCCAAGGCCAGACCTAGAACATGTTTGAGACCTTCAACACTCCAGCCATGTATGAGGGGGATCCCCCCAAAATCCAGAATTTATTTGTAAAATATTGTGTATTCTTAAATGTTTAAACTTCGACCTTCAAAGTACTTTCCATTTGATGCAGTACACCTCTTGAAATATATTTCCACTGCTCAAAGTAGTTTTTGAACTCATCGATTTTGATGCCTTTTAGTGCTTCTGCCGTTTTTTGTTTTACCTCTTCCACATCAGCAAAACATTTTCCTTTGAGGACTTTCTTCATCCAGGAAAACAAAGGAAATGTCACTTGGGGTGAGACTGGGTGAATAGGGAGGGTGGAGCATGGGGGTGTCATGCCATTTTTGGTCAAATACTGCTGAACGCTCAGCACAGTGTGGGCAGGTATGTTTGTAAATCACCCATCGTGAAATGGGCAAATGCACTGAATCTTCAAAAAAGAGTTCACTGAAGCCGAACACAGCCTATCACAGCTGGTATACTGATAAGATGGGTTCCTAGAACATTCCCCTATTTGGGGAAGCCTTTACTACAAGGGGCCAGCCCACCAGAAGATAATTCCATTTTTTGGAGGAGGGGGGGCCCCTCATATGTGACCATCCAGGCTGTGTTGTCTTTGTAAGTCTGGGTATACAACTGGCATTGTAATGGACTCCGGTGATGGGTTCACCCACACTGTGCCCATTTATGAGGGGTATGCCCTGCCTCATGCCATCTTGTGTTCTGGACCTGGCTGGCCAGGGCCTGAAGGACTACCTTATGAAGATACTCATGGAGCATGCCTACAGCTTTACTGCCACAGCTGAGTGGAGAATTGTACATGACATCAAGGAGAGGCTGTGCTAAGTCACCCTGGGCATCAAGCAAGAGATGGCCACTGTAACCTCCACCTCTTCCCTGGAGCAGAGCTACAAGCTCCCCAACAGTCAGGTCATCACCATTGGCAATGATTAGTTATGCTGCTCCCAGGCCCTCTTCCAGCCTGTGTTCCTGGGCATGGAATACTGTGGCATCCAAGAAACTACCTTAACTCTATCATGAAGGGTGATGACAACATCCGTAAGGATGTACATGCCAATAAGGTGCTGTCTGGTGGGAACACCGAGTACCCAGGCATTGCCAATAGGATGCAGAAGGAAATCACTGCCCTGGCTCCCAGCATGATGAAGATCAAGATCATTGCACTCCCTGGGAGCATTCACTCTGTGTGGATCTGTGGCTCCATCCTGGCCTGGCTGTTCACCTTCCATCAGTCAGCAGGTGTACTAAGAGTCTGGTCCCTTCATTGTCCACTGCAACTGCCTCTAGGGACTGTTACTTAGTTGGTTACACCCTTTCATGACAAAACCTAACTTGCACAGAAAATGAGGTGGAATTGACATGGTTTTATTTATTTATTTATTTATTTATTTATTTATGTTGTTTTGATTTACTTTTTTTTTTGGCTCTTGACTTGATTTAAAAACTGGAATGCTGTAGGTGACAGCAGTCTGTTGGAGTGAGCATCCCCAGAGTTCTACCATGTGAGCAAGGACTTTGATTGTACGTTGTTCTTTTTTTAAATAGGCATTCCAAATATCATGAGCTGCATTGTTACAGGAAGTCCCTTGCCTGCCCAAAAGCTGCGTACTTCTCCCTACGAAAAGCCAGTCCTCGCCCAAGTCCACACAGGGGAGGGTGATATCATTGCTTTTGTGTAAATTATGTAATCCAAGTTTTAAATCATCACTTTAATACCTGTCCTTTTTGTTTTGTTTTATTTTGAATGGTCTGCCATCATGGACTCCCTTTTGTGTCGAACTTGTTATATGAAGGCTTTGGTCCCCCTGGGAGTGGGTTGATGTGTGGAGGGAGCCAGGACTTACCTGTACACTGGCTTGAGACCAGTTTAATAAAGTGCATACCTTAAAGAGAACAAAAACCTAATGCAACAATACCTCCTCTTCTTTACAACCTGGGTCTGGCAGAATGGCTCCTGCAAAGAAGGGTGGCAAGAATAAGAAGGGCTGTTCTGCCATCAGTGATGTAGTGACCAGAGAATGCCTATTATCATTCACAAGTGCATCCATGGAATGGGCTTCAAGAAGCACACCCTTTGGTCACCCAAAGAGATACAAAAATTGGCCATGAAGGAGATGGGAATTTACTTTCCATTGATACCAGGCTTAACAAAGCTGCCTGGGCCAAAGGACTAAGGAATGTCTCATAGTATATCTGTGCACATTTGTTCTGAAAACTTAATGAGGATTAAGAGTCATCAAACAAGCTCTATACATTGGTTACCTGTCTACCTGTCACCACTTAAAAAAATCTAGAGATAGTCTTGGCTGGTATGGCTCAGTTGGAGTGGCGTCCTGTAACCAAAAGGTTGCAGGTTAGATTTCCGGTCAGGGCACATACCTAGGTTGTAGATTCTGTGGTCTGGGTGTGGTCCAGACATGTATGGAGGGCAACCATTCTGTGTTTCTCTCATCCCCTTCCTTTCTCTCTAAAAGCGGTGGTAAAAAAATGTCTAGAGACAGTCAATGTAAATGAGAATATAAAACCACAAATGCAACCTTAGAACATGAATGTAAATATGCCTAGAATGTTAATTTTTAATTTGGGGGTCTCAAGACAGCTTTAAAAAGTTTATGAAAGCTGTATGAGTTGCCTCATTATGAAAAAATAATTAATAGACCTGGATTGAACTTATTTAACTGTTAGTGGTATGTTAAAACCACATTTTCAGTGGTTTTAAAAAAACAGTTCACTTCTTTTATAAATTTCCCAACATTTCCATTTATTGAGCTATGCTTTTATGGGGATGTGTAATGAATATATGTATGCATGTATTTTCTTTACTTTCCATGTCGTCTTAGTTTACAGAACTTTAAAAATTTTTTATGCAGTTGCTCTGGCTGGTGTGACTCAGTTGGTTGGGTATTGTCTGCAAGCCAAAAGGTTGAGGGTTCAATTTCTGGTCAGGGCACATGCCTGGGTTGTGGGTTCAGTCCCCAGAGGGGCGTCAGGGCGTGTATTGGGTTGGCCAAAAAGTCCGTTACATTTTTTCTGTATTATGGTTTTAATAGTGCTTAGTTGTCTTTAACTTCACTTGAAACAATTTTGTTTGTATTGTGACAACTGTCATATCAGTGTGCATTTATAAAAATCTTACCAATTTGGTGACTTTTTATGCAGCCAATTTAATATTGAAGATGGAAGAAGGTAAGCAACATGTTGAGCATATTATGCATTATTATTTCAAGAAAGGTAGAAACAGCTGAAATGCAAGCAAAAAGATTTGTGCAGTGTATGGAGAAGGTGCTATGACTGATCGAAAATGTCGAAAGCGGTTTGCAAAGTTTCTTGGTACGGTACTGTTGACTTTCTGGCCAAATTATTCTTTGCTGTGGGGCTGTCTTATGCATTGGACAATGTTTATTAGCAGCACCCATGACCTCTACCCACTAGAAGCCAATTGTGGGAGATAGCTGACGTACTCAAAATATCCAAATCAATAAAGTTATTGGTGAAAATGAAAAATGTGTCTTTTGTTTTATGGAAAAACTAAATGGACTTTTTGGACAATCTAATATCAGAGGCAACTGGTCCATCAGTGTTTCTCTTCCTCCCTTTTTGCCTCCCTTCCCCTCTCCCTCTTTCCCCACACAAAAATTATGCAGTCAAGTATGTGTTTTCATTGTGATTTCTTTATTTCTAAGACTAGGAAATGGTCCCATTTTCCTTTTTTCCTTCTTGCCCAGAGATTTGAAAAATACTCACTTTTGTTCTAGCTTCTTCCTTAAAGAATGGAAGAATGTGTAGAGACCATAGAATTTAGGAAATCATAGGCACATGGTTGGTCACAGCACAGGAGTGTTCAGGGAGAGTGTGTAGCTGAAGAGAGAAAAGGAGGAAGAACTCTGCAGAGGACCAAGGTGTAGGTAATTTGCAAAAGATGAGAATTAGGTAAAGGAGACTAAGAAGAAAGTCAGTGGGAGGAGAATAAGGAGAGAGGGACGTACCAGAGCCCAAAGGTGAAGCAAGTTTTAGGAAGGGTAGAGTGGTCAGTGGTGTCAAATACCTTAGGACAAAGACTGTAAACTTAAGGATAAGAACTGAAGAGTGATTATTGGATTTGGCCACTAGGAATTTTATTGGTGACCTTTAATAATAAAGAACATTTTAGTGGAGAGATGAAAGTGCAGTATAAATGCCCACAGTAGTATTCTTGAAGAGTTCAGCATGGAAATGATGGAAAAAGAATGGATCACAGCTTACGGGACAGGTGGCAGAGTTGAGGGGAAAAATTTTTTTTAAGTAAAGGAAGAGTCGAATGTATGAATAGAATGAGGAGATGCAGTTAGTGGGAAAGGGAGGTACTGTGCGTGGAAAAAGGAGTTAATTGAAGGTTCTGTAGGAGGTTAGGGGTTCTAGGCGTAAGAGCCTGGGTGGGGAATTAATTTTAGAAAGGAGAGATATCTCTTTCTTTAAGATGGACACCTCTTCCTTTAAGAATGGTTGAGAACATAGGAGTAGGAGAAATAAGAGAAAATTTGGAGGTGATTGTGCCTGATGGACACTTTTTAGCTATGTGATTTATAGTCAATGATCAGTTTAGGCTTTAGTTTTTTTCACTGTGTATGTTGTATTAATGCTGCCCTGATTGGTGTGACTCATTTGGTTGGGTGTCGTCCCACGAAACGAAAGTCTCCGGTTGGATTCCCAGTCAGGGCACATGCGTAGGTTGTGGGTTTCGTCCCCTGTTGAGGTGTGTGCAAAAGGCAGCTGATCAATATTTCTTGCTCATATCTATGTTTCTTTCCCCCTCTTTCTCCCTCTCTCTAAAAATAAAGAAATAAAAATAAAAAAGAATATTAATGCTTACCTTGCTTATTTCATAGACTTGATATGAGTTAAAAATGAAACAAGAATGTGTTAAAATGCTTTAGAAACTTGAAATGCTATACATATCTATAGACATTGTTCGTAGTCAGTTTGAGAAAGCCCTTTGCTTTGTATAGAGTATATAAAGCTTACTAAGTCAAAATCCTCCAAGCAGCAAGAAGCTGCAGAGGCTTTTGATGTTTTAAGACCATAGTGTTTGGTAGCCTTAGATCTCTGAGCCTTTATCTTGTTTTTAGAAAGGTTTCTTTACTAGTCAGTAATGTTTTAATAAGTATGGCTGCTGACATTAGCACCTGAAATCATTTAAAACGTTGATGGTGGGAATAATAATCCTTTATTATGTGTGGGAAGAGATCTGCCTAGAAACAGAGTAAAGTGAATTTTCAGTAGTTTAAATTTGGCACAAGATGGCAGGTATTCTGCATTCTCATCTGTGTCTTCTGTTAGTCACTTTTCATAACTTTTGAAAAGTAAATTTTATTTATGAATTCTTAAGTACAGTATTTGGTGCCTCACACTGATTTGTGCTTAGCTCTTTTCTTCTTTATATGTGTCCTCATGACATGTAGGTATGGTTTTTATCATGTGCAGGGTATCTGTCACATGGTATTTAGTTTAAAAGAATAGGTTTGCATTGTGCTTTTCTTATACTGTAGTTTAGCATTTCCATTACTTTGCCCTTATTATGATTCCTGGGTTCCTGTTTATGATTTCTGGGTGCTGAGGATGACTGAAGAAAATCATGTAATTGTGCTGATTATTCCACTACTGATACTTGGTTAGTCTAATTTGGCTGTTGATGTTGTAGTTATGCATGAACATTTCATGGGATAGTGACTCTTACTTGTTCTTCAGACAGAGAAATGCACATTTTTGTTTCATTTTGTACCCTTTTTCATTTATTCAAATGTGAGGTGAGGCAAAAGTAGGTTTACAGTTGAGTACATGAAATACAGTTTATTCTTATATTATTATTTATTAATTATTTTATTATTTTCAATATGAACAACTGTAAGTCTACTTTGCCCCAGCCAGTATATTTGAGTGTCTACTACATGTCGGTCAATATGCTAATGAGTAGAAAAATTTCAGAGGGAGATAGTAACTGTTAAACACAGTAACAGTGTGAAATATAGTGTACTTTGGTATAGAAAAATAAAGATGGGAAAAATGTTCATTTGATTTGGTGGTTAAAAGTCATGGTGGCTCTGGCTGGTGTGGCTCAGTGGGTTGAGTGCCAGCCTGCAAACCAAAAGGTCACAGGTTTGATTCCTAGTCAGGGTGCATGCCTGGGTTGCAGGCCAATGATTCTTTCCCTCTCTTTCTCCCTTCCTTTCCCTCTCTCTAAAAATAAACTAACAAAATCTTTAAAAAAAGTCATGGTGGCTCTGGCCAGTGTGGTTCAGTGATTGGAATGTTGTCCCACAACTGAAGAGTTGCAGCTTTGATTCCTGGTCAGGGCACATACCTGAGTTGCGGGTTCGCTCCCCAGTCCGGGCCTGCGAGATCCCAGGTTCGAGACATGCGAGGAAACAATCTCTCGCATCCATATTTCTCTCTCTCCTTCTCTCTCTCTTTTCTGTCTAAAAGCAATGAAAAAAAATGTCCTCAGGTGAGGATAAGAAAGAAAAAAAGAAGTCATGGTGACCTTAAGAGCAGTTTTAGTAGGAGGTTAAGGGTTGAATCTCACTTATAGCTGGTGAAAGAGTAAATGTCAAGTGATAAGGGAGGGAAAGAAGTGAACAGAGAGAGGAAAGGGGAGGGAATGAAGCAGTGAGAGGGGAAATACAGGAGAGTGAGTGAGAAGAGGAAACGGGAAAGAAGAGAGGGAGAGTTGGGGGAAGGAGATGGTAAGTAGGAAAGGAGGAGAAGGAAAGAGAAAAAGAGAATAACTTCTTTTTGAAAAAGTTTGCTGAGAAAGTCAGGAAGTACTTTCTTTTTAGGATAAGCATGACCTTATATATGGGCTGAGGGTAAAGCTACTAACAGGAAAGGAAAGATTGAAGATTCCAGGTATGCTATGGTAGAGCAAAGTGTTGAAGGAAGTAGGAAGGGGGTGGGAGTCATTGTGTGAGTCAGGGGTACAGGTGGATGGGTTGGCTTTGAACAGGAGGAGGGACACCTCACTTTCTAGGTCTGAAATAAAAATATATAAAGAGAGATACGAATATAGATAAGGTTTTAGTACGGGGTATGGCAGTAGAGGGAGACCATGCCTGATAACTTACATATCTCTATATGATCAGAAGAAAGGCTGTTGGTTTAGAGTGAAGGGCCTGGGCAGGGATGACTGTGGGGCTTGAGCTGAGAAAATGATTGAGAGAGTTGTTGAGGGGAATAGATGAGAAGGAATTTATCAAGTTTATTTGAACGGACTAAGGTTGGAGACTTTATAGTGGTCTCAGTGTATCTTGTTGTGGTTTTTCTTTAGAGTAGCTCAGTTCAAAGAAACAGTATTGAACTGGAGCTGTTGCTTTGTGGTCAGGTTCAGAGGAAGGGGTGCACATGTGAAGCTGCTGCTAAGAGATTTAGGTGTCCGGCTATAGGATCTGGGTTGGGGGAATCAGAGGATTTGAGGGACAGGAGGTCTCTGTAAAGTCATAGAGTAAGTATGGTCAGAATAAGATTTCTTAAAAAGATTATTGGTTTTAGAAAGAGAAGAAGGGAGGGAGAGAAGAAGGGAGGGAGAGAGAGAAACATCAATTAGTTCCACTTATTTATGCATTTGTTGGTTGCCCTCATTGGGGATTGAACCTGCAACCTATGCATATCAGGATGACACTGACCAACTGAACTACCCAGCCAGGGCAGAATAAGATTTTTGTGAGCTATTAGAGTAATCAAGGAGAAGCAGTTTCAAATGATGACAAGACCCAGAATAAAGAACTGAAGAATAGGTTCCTAAAATAGAATTGAGCTAAAAATATTTGGAACTATGATTTTAAAAGTTTTTATTTATTTATTTTTTAGAGGGGAAAGGAGGAAGGAAGAAAGAGAGAGAAACATCAATGTGTGGTTGCCTCTTGTGCACTTCCAGCTGGGGACCTGGCCTGCCACCCAGGCATGTGTCCTTACTGGGAATTGAACTGGCAATCCTTAGGTTCTCAGGCTGGTGCTCAATCCACTGAGCCACACTAGCCAGGGCTGGAACTATGAATTTTAATGTACAGTAATTGGATGGGTCATTTTTCATGGACATTGAAATCTCCCAGCATTGTGGTAGGAGATTTAGTAGAGAAGACTGAAGTAGGCTCCTAGGTCTTCAGTGAATGAGGAGGTACAGCTAAAGGCTCAAAGGATGCTAGTGATGAGAAGATACATCTGAAAGATGTGGCCATAAAGGAGAGTGATTATGATCTGGAAGCTGTAGTGAAAGGCAAGTGAATGCCAATCACTCCTGGCACTGTGGGGTATGGATTGCAGTAAAGAGAGAGAACTGTGAGAAAATCTATAAGGGGAGAGCCAGGTTTTAAGTCAAGGTAAACAAGTAGAAAGAGCCTTGTTCAAAAAGATTGAGGAAGCCTGGGGTTTGGTAACAAGAGAATGATTATTCTCTTGGGCATATTGGAAAATATTTGGGCAGTGACATTATAGAAGAAACCAGAGCTGAGGACATTTAGACAAGGAAGGTAGATCATGGTGGGGATATTATTGTCTTTGTATTCTGGAAGTTATTGGTTGGGCTCAATTGTCTGAACTTTGACACAACTTATTTAGTACTGAAACTGGTTTAAAGTTCCAGACAGTATGTGAACTGATCTCATAGAGGTGGTAAAGGCTTTTAATAAAGTTAAAGGCTGTATTTTGTGCAAGAGATTGATGTCCTTAGCAGACCTGAAGTCCCTTGTTGGGTAAAGGCCCCATCAGGAATGTGGTCAAGGTTTGGTTGTGTCCAAGGATGTGAATATGCTTGTAGAAGTACTATAAACCCATGTTGTGGAGATGTGGTGACAAGGATCATCTTAGGATAGAGTATCGGTTTAAAATTGAATGGCTTGTGTATATAAATGAGATGGAAACAGAAATAACTGTTGTACTAGGATGTTGGGCTATGGGTTAATTTTTTATTTTAAAATATGGATTTTTGGGGAGTTTGTATATACATTAAGAGACGGGGTTGCAAGTGACAGAAAACCCAACCCAAATTGGCTTAAAAAGAGAATATTTTGTCTTATGTTACTGAAACATGCTGGGGAAACACTGGCTTTGAGGTATGGCTTTTGTAGTTTAGATGATGTCACTGGGACCTAGTCTCTCTTCTCTGAACTCAGATCTGCTTTCCACTGTGTTGATTTGATCTTTAGGTTTCATATTGCAGCAAGGTGGCTGAAATAGCTACAATTGCTGTTCTTCCAGTTCAAGTGGAGTAGAAAGAACTCTTCATCCAACAACTCGAACAAAACCAACTGAGTCTGGTTGTCATTGATCAGATGAACCATGTATTTGTCTTTGATCCAGTTATAGCCAGGGGAATGTAATGCCCTGATTGACTTATGTCCAGGTCACTAGTAGATATGGGTTAGGATCAGTATCTTTCCCACTGCTTTGGACCTCTTTATTTACAGAGGAATAGTCTTACATCTCTGAATTTTCCTCTGTATTTAGATTGTTTCTGTTTTAGAACACTCTGGATATTTGAGATTTTGTTCATTTAGTATTTCTACAGCAAATGCAATGAGTACTGAGCTTTGTGAAAGGCACAGTTCGGCAGTCCTAAATTGAATAAATGTAGTCTTTGCTTTCAAGGATGTGACTGCCTAGAAGGGTTATTAGTATATGCTATGCTTCTTTCTATCATAGGTAACAAGGAGATATTTGGATTTAAGAATTGGATGCTCATTGCACAGATCCGCATGGTAGAAGCAAGATTGAAATCCCATAGTAATCTAGAATGAGCAGGTGTGGATCCAGGCCTCAGAAAGAATGGGATGAAGTTAGGGAACTGAAAGGAACCACTGAAGCTCTAGAGGTTTTCTTATATTCTTTTTAGCACAAGAATTTGTCATTTCCTCCCTGCATTGGGGTTTCTTAATATCCTTTTTGGGCTCTGGTTATATCATTCCTGTCTTACCCAATCCCTGACTTCCACCTCTTGTTTGTATATGCTTTCTCTTACCTTATGGTTTTATCTCATGTATGGTTTGTGCTATCTTGTGACGTGTTCTCTGGCAATATTTTAGTTTCTGTTCTTGCTTTCCCACTTGTCATTCAGTTGAGAGAGTAAGACAGTGCATTTGTACAGCTAAGAGAGAATCTGTCATTCTTGTTGGGCTAAGGTTTGTGTTTTTTTCTTTGTTTATTTTTAAAAAGATTTTATTTACTTTTAGAGGGGGGAAGGGAGAGAGCAAGAGAGGAAGTGAAACACTGATGTTTACACATCGCCTGGTTGCCTCTCACTCGCCCCCAAACAGGGAACGGAACGGGGACCTGGTCTGCAGCCCAGGCAGGTGCCCCAACCAGGTATCAAACTGAAGACCTTTAGGTTTGTGGGACAGTGCCCAACCCACTGAGCCATACCAGTTGAGGTTGGGCTTCCACAAGCTTTCTCCTCATTGGCTGATCGCTAGTCTGTAGGACTGGTGAACTTTTGGGTCAGGTGCATCACATAGCTAATTAGCTAAACTCAAGGGCTTGGGCTGTTTGGTGCTTGCTTGGAGATTAGGAGATAATACAGAGTCAGAGGCCATCACACTGCTCCTTAATATGCCAGTGGCTGTTAGTATAACTTTAACCTTGAGAGGAATTTTGAGTGTGTTGACTAATCTGTCCAGTGTAGTGAGAACTAGATTGCTCTGTGCACCAAAAGAGAATTACACACAGAATCTTCTGGCATTTAGAAGAAGGCCAGTGTTTACCTAGCAAGAATATCAAGACAGGCTCCTAATAGCACTAGACTTTTAAGAATGAGGAGAATTTCAATAGAGGAGATTATGGAGAATGATGCTGATGAAATTATGGAATATGAAGGCAGGGAGAAGATGCTAAAGCAGTGGCAATTGTAAATGCAGAAGGTCAGATTAAAAAAAACTGGGGGGCATATTTAGTCTAACATACAGCAGTAGTAAGAAAGAAAGCCGAATCCAGAATATTACGGTCTTTTTATACTAAGCTAAGGAGTTTAGATACCATTTGGTGTTCATTGTTTAATTGTCTTGAAGTTCTCATTGACTTTAAAATCACTACAAGAATATACAGATGAGTGAAGTTTAGTCCAGAGAAGCGATATAATTTTTTTGTAGTTGAGATAAAATTGCAGATCATTTGAATCTTAATTTTGTGACATTAGTATGCTGTTGTTCAACATTTATTTGTAAGACTTTCCCTTGTGATTTAAAAAATAAGTTTTGAGATATAATTCTTTTTTTTAAAGCTTTTATTTATTTATTTTCAAGGAGAGGGGAAGGGAGAAAGAGAGGGAGAGAAACATTGATGTGAGAGAGAAATATCAGTTGGCCGCCTCTCGCACACCCCCAATCAGGGAACCTGGATTGCAGCCCAGGCATGCGCCCTGACTGGGAATGGAACCAGCGACCTTGCAGTTCACAGGCTGGTGCTCAATCCATTGAGCCACACCAGCCAGGGCTGAGATACAATTCTTAGACCATAAAATACAATAGTATATTTACTGTTGTGCACACATCACCACTATCATTTGTAGAACATTTCACTTCAAAAAGAAACCTTATAACTATTAGCAGTCATGCCTCATTTCCCCCCAGTCTCCCCAGCCTTAGGCAACCATCAGTCTACTTTGTATCTCTATGGATTCATACAACATGAGGTCCTTTGTGACTGACGTCTTTCACTTACAGTGTTTTCAAGGTTTATCCATGTTGTACCATGTATCAGTACTTCATTCCTTTTTATGGTCAAATAATATTCCATTGCATGGATATCATCTTTTGTTTATTATTCTTTAGTTGATGGGTATATTTGGGTTGTTTACCCTTTTTGTTTTTTTATATTTTATCTTCATCCAAGGGCATTTTTTTTCATTGCTTTTTAGAGAGAAAGGGAGAGAGAGAAACATTGATGTAAAAGAAACATTGATGTGAGAGAGAAGCATTAATTGACTGGGGATTGGGGATTGGGGATCAAGGCTTGAACCCACAACCTAGGTATGTGCCCTGACCGGGAATCAAACCCACAACCTTTTGATTATGGGACAACACTCCAGCCAGCTGAGCCACATCAACTGGGACTTGTTTCCCTTTTTGGTTAGTATGAATGTACATGTACAGTTTTTTGGTGAACATATGTTTTCATTTTTGAGGAGTATACCTAAGTAGGGGAATTACTATGGTAACTCTGTTTAACTTTATGAGGAACTGCCAAACTGCTTTTCCAAAGCACCTGTGTGATTGTTTATTTCTACCAACAGAGTATGAGAGTTTCAGTTTTTCCATATTCTTGTCAACACTTGTTATGTCTGTTTTATTATATCCATGTTAGTGTGAGTGAAATGGCATCTCATGATGGTTTTGATTTGCCTTTCCCAAATCATTGATTTGAGCATCTTTGCATGTGTTTTTACTAGCCTTTTGGGTATCTTCTTTGGTGAAATGTCTGTTCAAGTCCTTTGTCCATTATAGAATTGACTTCTTTGTTTTTTTTGTTCTTGAGCTATAAGAGCCCTTTATATATTCTGGATGTTAGTCCACTGTCATGTATGTGATTTGCAAATATCTTCTCCCATTCTGTGAGTTGCCTTTCTCTATATTGATAGGGTCTTTTGATGTACAAAAGTTTTTTAATTTTGTTGGAGTCCAGTTTATCTCTTTTTCTTTTGTTGCTTGCATTAACAAAATTAAAAATTGTGATGATTTTCTGAATGTTTTCTTCTAAAAGTATTATAATTTTAGTGCTTACATTTAGGTAATTGATCAAAATTTTGAGTTAATTTTTGTGTATGATGTAAAATAAGGGTCTGACTTTATTCTTTTGGTTGTGAATATCCTTTGGTCCCAGTGGCATTTGTTGATATTTTAATAAAGTGTTTCCTCATACTTTGCATAGTAGGGCATTTTTTCATATTTTATAAACTGGCCTAAACTCCCAGTCAAAACATGATTATGTAAAGTGAACGTAAAAAGTACTATTATAATTGGAATATAAGTGTTAGAAGGTACCATAGAGATTTCTTCAATCTCCTTCATTTTATAAATGTGAAACAAAGACCTAGAGAAGTTCATTGATGTCTGAGGTTATATGGCTAATCAGTTAAAGAGATAATACTTCAATCTAGGGGTTGGCAAACTTTTTCTATAAAGGGACAGATAGTAAATATTTTAGGTTTTGTGAGCCAGGAGGCAAACAGGGTGTTGTGTAGGTGCAGTAAGTCCTCACTTAACATCATCGATAGGTTTTGAGACTTGAAGCAAATTGACATATAAAGAAACCAATTTTACTATAGGCTAATGTACATGAACAAGAGTTAAGTTTTTATGGCATATCATTAGTGTTATAATGAAAGGATGTTGAAAGAAACCGTGTTATTCAAGGCCCTGCTGTATTCAGAAGTGGAATTGTTGGATCATATGGCAGTTCTATTTTAAATTTTTTTGAGGATCTCCATACTGTTTTCCATAGTTGCTGCACCAATTTATAATTTCACCAGTAGTGCACAAAGATTCCCTTTTTCCATATCCTCACCAGCATTTATCTCCCTTATCTCTGGGAATGGACATCTTTCATATGGTTTTAACTCTTGTCAGCAAGGGACGTGGATGCACCTTGACATTAATTGTGATTCAAACTGTGTTAGTTTTCATTGAAATGGCTTTGTTGCACCTTTATAAGTTTTATATATAATCACTGTTTTGCCTTTTGATTTTAGATTAAATTCATTGATAGACATCAAGTCTGTAGGAAAAGCTAATTTCCAAAGCTTTTCATTGTTCAATAAGTGGTAAAGGCGCTTCTTCTCATCTGGAAAAATTTGAGCTTGATAAAATTGCAGTAAAATTTATGACTGCTAAGGCTGCTAACTTTTTAGTGGTAGGGCAAATCAAGATACTCATCTTATATTTCTGACAAAAATTCCTGCAATCAAGGATGGTTAAGTTCATAATAGTGAGGTCAGCTGTTGATACTGCTGGTTGACGAACATGATAGATTCACATATTTTCTGCCAAGTATCTTCTGATGAATAATGAGATGAAGAAAAGGCTTTGAACACCCTAAATTTTTACAAGCCTTGTAAATTTGTCCAGTTAAGCCGTTTTCTACCCACACATATTTTTACCACCCTTGGTTGTAACACATCTTAGCAAATTCCACTTAGATTTCACTGAATGATTATTTTCCCTGCTTCTTTGAAAATATTTTTACCTATTATTGTTCCACACAGATAATTCATAAGGCTAATTATTTAGTCACTTTAAACTTGTATTAACTTCTCAAACAAATACTGAGAAGTATTGGTAACACCTTTTGACTCCTCAAGAGCCAAGGAAAATACTCAAAATAATTTACCCTGATATTGTGATTTTTAAAAAGATTTTATTATTTATTTTTAGAGAGAGGGGAAGGGAAGGCGAAAGGGAGAGAAGCATTGATGTGAGAGGGAAGCATCTGTTGGCAGCCTCTTGCACGGGCCACAAACCCGTGACTAAACCCACAACCCAGGCAAAGGCCCTGACTGGGAATTGAACCAGCAACCTTTCGCTTTGCAGGACAATACCCAACTAACTGAGTCACACTGGTCAGGGTGGTATTGTGATTATTTTAAATGGATAAATAAAATAGGTTTTTTTTTTGCTATTCCATTGTCTTCAACTCTTTTAGTTATTCTGCCAAAAGGCTTACAATTTTAAATAAATTTATTTACTCATATTTCTTTAGCTGCTAGTCAAAAAAATTTAATTAATTCACCATTGAAAAAGGCTTTCTTGGCTAACAAGGGAGCAGTTCAGAAGCTTACTTTGGTTGCATCCTCAGTTTTATTTTTGTGAAGAAATTCAACTGCGATGAAATCTACTTAAATTTTCTGATTTTTCTGATTGTATTTTCCTGTGAATTGGAAATTTTGTGGTAAGTGCTTAGTCTGCTTGATGTGTATGTATACTGTGATGAGTGCTTAGTCTGTTGATGTATATTGCATTTCAGCACAGCTGTAGTGTCATTGCATAATAAACTTATATAATAGTTTGCTGTCTAATTTGATAACAAGGTTATCTACCCTCCGATTGCATCTTAAAATTATGACATTTAAAGCTCGCTTATCTTCTTTTCTTGTTTTGACTTGAAGGGTATGCACTGGCATAAAAAAAAAAAAAAGTATGGTGTTAAATGTAGTGCTTGAAAAGCTGTCAAGGTATAAGTTTATCACCTGGTATTTTGGAGTGCTCTGAGCAGCAATGAAAAACCATTAAGAGTGTCTAATTGGTCTCTTGTAAATGCTGAATTCTGCCATTGTAAAAGCAGCTGTAGACATTATGTAAATAAGTAAGGGTGGTAGTGTTAATGAAGCTTTATTTATGGGCACAAAATTTAATTGTATAAAACTTTTACATCATGAGATATTCCTCTTTTTTTTAACCATTTAAAAATATAAAAACCATTCTTGACTCATGGGGTGCACAAAAACAGGCAGAGGACCCTAGTTGGTTGTACGCTGTAATAGTTTGCCAATTTCTTCCTTTAGCCCAAAAGAATAAGCCTACTGGGAGGAAAATCATGCTCGATGGAGGCAGGTCTGTGAGGGAAATCTTTTTGGATGACATTTTGACAACCTTTAAATCATACTCTTCAGACTGTTTTATATGAGGACTGATATCACGAGATAGAGATTGAGAGTTTATGTAGTTTGGTTTTTAGTTATTATTTAAGGAAAGACTTGTATAATATTTTTTTTGTGTGTGTTGTTATTATTTTGTGTGTGTGTGTGTGTGTGTGTGTATAATGTCTGAAGAACTGTTAGACTTCTGAGTTTCTAATCTTAGGTCTTTCATGTGAAAAAATATATATGAATATAAAAAGTATGTTTATTAAGATTTTTAACGTAGTAACTAGTAAATCTAGAATAAAAAAAAAAAGGAACATAGTGCTCTTTGCTTTGAAATTTTAATCTTGGCTGATTTTGCATATGATAGGAAATACCAGAAATTTTAAATTTTTGTAACTTTGCTTCCACAAGTCTCAACAAATTATGACATTCTAGGAAACTTTGACAGAGTTCTATGAAATTATAAGTAGATGTAGTTTATCCCCAGCAATAATTCAGGAAAGGAAGTACACTTCTATTATAACTGTGGTACAAAATCCTTTATTAGAATTGAATGAACACCACATAATCCTTTGTTCCTTCTTGTTGTTTGTATGTTGTGATTGTTTAACCTTTATTGTTAATTTTTAAAAATGGATTTTGACAAAGAGGCTATTATGGCTTAACTGGTAGAGATGGATTAACAAGAGGTAAGAATCAATACAAGCATAGGAAATATAGTCAATAATATTCTAATAACTATGTATGGTGCCAGATGTGTTCTGTGTATGAGATTTATTGGGATGATCACTTAGTGAGTTATATAATGTCTAGTCACTGGGGTGTACACCTGAAACTAATATAATATGGTATGTCAACTGTAATTGAAAAAAATGGTTGAGATGCTAAAAAAAAATTAATACAAATGTGAGTTTATGTTTTTATGAATTTAGCTGTATAAATGAAAGGGATTTTTAAGTTATTTTATTGCTTTTTTGGTGATAAACTTAGCATGTAAATTATCTATTTTCAGAAAACTTGATGGTGATGTTAAAAAATTCCTACCCTGGCTGGTGTGGCTCATTGGATTGAGTATTGGCCTCCGAACAAAGGGTCACCAGTTCGATTCCCAGTCAGGGCACATGCCTGGGTTGCAGGCCAGGTCCCCAGTTGGGGGCGTGTGAGAGGCAACCACACACTGTTTTCTCCCTTCCCCTCTCTCTAAAAATAAATAAATAAAACCTTTTTAAAAATCTTGATTTTCTTTTTCAGGGTGCGGGGGGGGGGGGTGATCTATAGAGTCTGGACAAATTTCTAGGGTTGAAGTGTGCTGCTTATGAGTTGAGCTCCAAGGGGCTCTCTTCCTGTGTCATCTCAACCCTCTTATGTGTCTCAGTTTCCTCCCCAGCTGTCTAATACAGTCGTGAGGGCTGGGAGCACTAGGTAACCAACTTTTATGTGCATGTCCCTGGACAAATCAATTATTTAATTGCAGTTGGGTTGGAATTCTCTATGGTGCTCCTGCATGTAGTGAGGTGTACCCTCTGACATCTCCACAGAGATCCTTAGTTGCCTAAGAATACCTGAGATTTGAGCTGGAGGGAGGAAGTGCCCCTTCTTATCCAGGAAAAGGATTTGTTCAGACTCTCATAAAGCAATTCCAATTGAAAAGCCACATTTAAAAACCAGCCACTCATTTTTTTCTCCTGTCCTTCAACTATTTTCTTTTGCCTAAGTTCTCTCAACCCTTAACCTTTAGCTCCACCTTGAGGATTTACTTAAGAAAAAAACAGCTCAAACTCAGCCTCTTACCTTAAAACATGGAGGTTCAGAATTCCAAGGAAAATTCACTGAAGTCTACCTCATGCAAAGCAAGGAGCCAGTGGGGCACAAAGGACCTTTACTGGTACCTAGCATGGCTCTGGGTTTGCAAAGTGGTCCTGGATGGGCTTCTCTATAATCCTGTTACGCTGTGTCAGATAAGGCAGTCTGAGTCACTGAACCACATGGTAATGGTGAAAAAGCAACAGAATGTTACCAGCAGAGTTAGACTAGACTTCTGTTCAGCAACTTTGATACTTGAAGACTCAGATACAAGCAAAAGTTTATTTAGAAAATCATAGCGGTAGAAGTGGGCCATGGGAAGTTTGGGCTCATGAAACAATTTACAGAGGCAAAAGAAGGATCCTTGGAGCTTACGGAAAAGAAAAGCAGAGAGAAGGATTCTCTGGTAAGGAAGGGTGGTGGGGGGGTAGGTGCTGGTGTGCTCCAGAGAGAGGGAGAGGTGGGGAGAAGGGGAGGAGAGAGAGAGGGAGACAAGCATCTATTGGTTGCCTCTTATACGTGCCCTGACCAGGAACCAAACCTACAAACCTAGGTATGTGCCCTGACCAGGAATCAATCCAATGACCTTTTGGTTTATGGGACAACGCACCAACTAACTTAGCTACTATTGGTCAGGGCATGCCTTGATTTTCTTAAAAGGCAATTAAGTGAGAGAATATAGGACAATAGGGGAAAACACCTTTAATATTCAGAATAAATATAAGAGAGTTTAGGGCTTAGAGACAATGATTATAAAGCACTAATTGTCTTGGTTATTGTAGAAAAATAATTAAATGTACATCATGTGATGTAAGTAAAAGAGTTATTGCTCTGTACATTAACTTAGAGTGGTAATTTATGAAGAATTTTATTTTTAAATCCATTGCTCGAAGTGTCCTAAGAAATTACAAAACCTAGTTTTTTAAAATTTACTTTCCTTTATTAAAATGATATTGAGGACTTCCGGCCAAGATGGAGGCCTAGACAGACACACTGCATCTCCCTCCACAACTAAGAAGGAATACAACTACCTCAAAACTAGAGACAACCAGAAGTTCCAGAAAATCAATACATGGAAGTCCAGCAAACAAAGATATAAAGAAGAAATACTCATCCAGACAGGACTTCCGGCCAAGATGGATGCCTAGACGGACACACTCTATCTCCCTCCCCAACTAAGAAGGAATACAACTACCGCAAAACCAGAAATAACCAGAAATAACCAGAAAATAAAGCTACATGGAAGTCCAACGTATGAAGTTATAAAGAAGTGGTGCTTATCTGGACAGGTAGGAGGGGTGAAGCCAGGGCAGAGAGGTTAAGTTATGCTGGCGGCGGCAGCTGTGGCGATGGCAGCGGGATGGCGGTAAGCACAGACAACCATATTTAAGGGGAGGCGAGAAGCGCCTGGGCAGCACACCTGGCTATAACCAAACCTGTCAGCTCACGATTCCAGTGCCGGGGAAGGCAGTCCCCCATTGCCTCGGACTGTGAGGGCCGGAGGGGGTGGGGACGGAGGAGGAGGTCCCTGGTCTCTCAATGGAGAGTGAATGGTAGGAATCCATCTTGAACCTCCGCCCCCACACAAAACGCCACAGCATGGTGAGAAGGGTCGCCTGGTAGTGACTAGGCATGGGGCTCCACACCCTATAGCGTAGGAGGTGTGACAACCCCGCCCAGGAAGCAAAGATAAACACAAAACTGTCAGGATGGCGGAGATCATGATAGAGATCCTGGTGACGCAGCTGACCGGATAGCAAATATCTGATCTAACAGATCAGCAGATAGGAAATCTTTCTGAGGCACAGTTCAGAACTTTGGTTATGCAAATGCTTACAGACCTGACAGCAGGTCTTAAACAAGACAGGGAAGGAAGAAAGGCTAGTCCTGCTGAAATGAATGAAAACACGTATGAGACAAGTGGTGAAAGAAGGAAAACCAGGGATCAAATCAACAAATTGGAACGTAGGGAAGGAACAAACAGTCAACCAGTGCAGAAAGAGGAAACGAAAAGTGAGGAAAATGACGAGAGGCTCAGAAACCAATGGGACAGCTATAAGTGAGCCAACATCTGAATCATAGGTTTGCCAGAAGGTGAAGAAGAAGAACTAGAAATTGAAAAATTATGTGAAAAAATAATAAAGCAGAACTTCCCCAACTTGGGGAAGGAAATAGACTTACAGGTCCAGGGAACACAGGGAGTTCCAGAAAAACTGGACCCAGGTAGAACCACACCAAGACACATTATAATCAAAATGTCAAAAATTAAGGATGAAGAGAGAATCTTTTTTAAGAGAGAAGAAGAGAATTACATACAAAGGGGTCCCAATAAGGGTATCAGCTGATTTCTCAGAAGAAACTCTGCAGGCAAGAAGGGACTGGCAAGAAATATTCAAAGTAATGAAAAGCAAAAACCTACAACCACGATTACTCTATCTAGTGAAGCTGTCATTCAGAATAGAAGGGCAGAGAAAGTGCTTCCAGGACAAAGTAAAACTGAAAGAGTTCATTAGATCCAAACCACTGTTATGTGAAATGTTAAAGGGACTTGTTTAGGAGAAAGAGGATCGTAACTATGAACATTAAATGAAAACTGTATCACAACAACCAACGGAAGCTAGGGAACTGTAACAAAGGCAAACTAAGTAGGCAAAGAGAGTGTGAACAGAATTATAGGTATGGGGAAAAATTTGGGGGGTAGGGAGATGGGGGGGATGATACAGGAATTAAGAAGCATAGTAGGGAGTGGAGTAGATAGGAACATGTTGAGAAGAACTATATGCATAACCATATACTTGGACTAAGGGGTGGGGACAACTGGAGGAAGGGGGGTCACTGGGTGGAGGTGAACAAAGGGAAAAGAAATTGGGACAACTGTAACAACATAATAAAGCATATTAAAAAAAGATTATTTATTTATTTTTAGAGAGAGGGAGAGAAATGTTGATGTGCGAGAGAAATATCAATTGGTTGCCTCTCACACCCCCCCAACTGGGGACCTGGCTTGCAACCCAGGTACGTACCCTGACCAGGAATAGAACCAGCAACCTTTTGGTTTGCAAGCTGGCACTCAATCCACCGAGCCACACCAGCCAGGGCACATTATCATTTTTTAAAGCAACTATATAAAGTAAGTAAAACTTTTGCCCTGGCTGGTGTGGCTCGGTGGATTGAGGTTACCGGTTTGATTCCTAGTCAGGGTACATACCTAGGTTGCAAGCTCGGTCCCCAGTTGGGGGTGTGTGAGAGGCAACCAATTGATATATCTCTTGCACATCGATGCTTCTCTCTCTTTTCTTCTCCCTCTTTTTCCCCTCTCTCAAAAATAAATAAAATCTTAAAAGAAAAACACAGTAATTTCTCATTTTTTAAAATGTTTATTTCAGGGAACCATTTTGAAGATTTTATTTATTTTTAGAGAGAGAGGAACAGAGAGAGAAAGAGAGGGAGGGAAACATCAATATGTGGTTGCTTCTTGCATGTCCCCAACTGGGGACCTGGCCCACAACCCAGGCATGTGTCCTAACTGGGAATTGAACTGGCATCTTTTTCGTTTTTAGGCCAGCACTCAGTCCACTGAACCACACCAGCCAGGGCTATTGTTTTATTTTTAAAGTTATAAGTAATTTGTTAAAAACTCAACAATGGCTAACAGTTATTGAATGATTTTATGTGTGCTATTCTCTGTGCATGTGTATCATTCTCTGCTCTTCACATTTATTTCTCATTTAATGCTCTTAACAGCTCTTTGAAGTAGGAACTGCTATATTATTACTGTTTCAGAGATGAGGAAAATGGCAGTGCAAAGAAATTATGGGGAAAATGATGTGAATGCAGAGATCTGTAGCCATATTAAGGAGTTTGGATTTTATTCTGAATTAAATTAGAATCTGATGGAAGGTTATGTGATGGGAGACCCCCCCCAAAATCCCAGAATTTATTTATAAAATATTGTGTATTTATTCTTACATGTGTAAACTTCAGTCACCTTCAAAGTACTCTCCATTTGATGAAATACACCTATTCAGACGTTTTTTTCCACTGCTCAAAACAGTTTTTGAACTCATCAATTTTGATACCTTTTAGTGCTTCTGCTGTTTTTTGTTTCACCTCTTCCACATCAGCAAAACATTTTCCTTTGAGGACTATTTTCTGGGAAACAAACAAACAAATAAAAATGTTGCTGGGGGCGAGATCTGGTGAATAGGGAGGGTGGGGCATAGGGAGCACCTTTTTTTTTTTTTTTGTTCAAAACCTGCTGAACACTCAGCGCAGTGTGGACAAGTGTGTTTGTAAATCACCCATCATGAAATAGACACATGAATTGAATGTCTTAAAAAAAAAAAATTTACTGAAGTGAATGCAGTAGTATCTCACAACAAGGTCAGCTTGTACACTGATACAGATGGGTTCCTAGAACATTCCTCTAGCGGGGGAAACCTATACTCCAAGGTAACCAGCCTCCAGAAGATAATTCTGTTTTTTTTGGATGGCCCCCTGTATAAATGGCTGAGATGGCATGAACTGATGTGTTTCGAAAGGAACACTTGATGCTCTGTGGGAATGGATTAGAGAAGAGCTAGAATGAATGCCTAGAGATCAAATTAAGAATATTGCAACCCTCATGCACTGTTGGTGGGAATGTGGATTTGTGCAGCCAGTATGGAAAATAGTGTGGAGGTTTCTCAAAAAATTAAAAATGGAACTGCCTTATGACCCAGCAGTTCTGCTTCTGGTGTATATCCGAAGAAACCCAAAACACAAATTTGAAAGAATGTATACACCCCTATGTTCATTGCAGTGTTATTTACAACAGTTAAGATATGGAAGCAACCCAAGTGCCCATCAATAGATAAGTGGATAAAAAAGCTGTGGTACGTATATACAATGGAATATTGCTTGGTCATAACAAAGAATGAAATCTTAACATTTGCAACAGCATGGATGGACCTAAAAGTTACTAGGTTAAAAGAAATAAGTCAGACAAAGAAAAATACCATATGATTTCCCTTATATGTGAAATCTAAAGCAGACTTATAGATACAGAGAACAGATTGATGGTTGATAGAGGGGAGGAGGATTGGGTGACTGGGTGAGAAAGGTAGAGATTATTATTGTAAGTACAAATTGGTAGTTACAAAATAGGCACGGGGATGTAAAGTATAGCATAGGGAATGTAGTCAATACTATTGTAATAACTGTATGTTGCCAGATGGATAGCGGAAATTCGTAAAGTAGAGAATTGTCTAACCACTATGCTGTACACCTGAAACTAATAAAAAATAATATTGAATGTAAACTGTAATTGAAAAATAAAATTTAAATTAAAAAAGGCATTTTAAAATATAGTTGTGGAATAATAATAATAAAAAAGAATCAATTGCAAAAAAAAGCGTGAAGAGATCTCTTATAGTAGTCTAGATAAGAGCTGTTGGTGTTTAGGACAAGGTTGCTTGGAAGCAGTAGAGATTGAATTAAATGTATGGGTTTAAAATGTTTTACGTTGAGTACTTCTAAGTGCCAGATATTGTAATAGGAGCTGAGGGGACAATGTAGAGGTTTAAAAAAGGTACAGTTCCTAACTCATAGTCTAGTTTGTAGGGGTGGTAGGATGAGGGAGAGAGCTAACACAATGTAAGAATTATACAAATAAATTTAACAATTTGACCTGTGGTAAATTCTAATAAGGGCACATATGTAGTGCTTTGAGAGTGTACCATGGTCAGGAAGGTGAGATATGTAGAGTGTTCTTCCCTCCGTTACTTTGTCAACGGTAGACATCCTTTATTTAACGCTAAGCCTTACTTGATACTTAAGTGTCAGTTCCTCCTTCCACTGTACTTACATAGTTTTTTTCTTTACCTCTGATAAATATTTGACAGTACAGAGTAGGGATCTCCATGTTTGAATGAGTGAATGTGAATATTACACACACACACTCTCTCTCTCTCTCTCTCTCTCTCTCTCTCAGCATCGTGGAATTGTAGATTGGATAAATATTTCTTAAGTGTCCAAAAACATTTCATAGGGTAGGTTACTTCTACATGGTACTAATCCTATGTATTGCATTGATCTTTACGTAAGTGTTTTAGTCTTCTAAAGGTAACTCTGTCTCCAAATTCTGGATAATTTATTTTAGTTATTTGTTTACTGACTATAACTGCTCTTCCTGGCTGGTTTGGCTCAGTGGATTGAGCGTCGGCCTGCGAGCTAAGTGTCGCTGGTTCGATCTTCCAGTCAGGGCACATCAGAGAAGGAAAACTCTGACTCCAAAAAACGTCCGCTGCCTTGCGGCATACCTCTTCAGGGGAAAGGCTAAGGGAGTAAACCCTGACAGAAAATCTGGAGCCGGAGTCCCTAAGGCGGTTTGATGTTGTAGTCAACACCGGCAACTCCTGCGGCGCACCTGAAGCCAAGCTGTATCGACTCCGTCTTTCCCTTGGACCCTTCAGCTGCGAAGAGAGGGGGGGTCTGCTGCATGGGCAACAGCAGACCCTCCATATCACCCTGCCCAGGCTCTGTAGCTTCAGCTTCACTGGAGAGGACACTCCAGCGTCATCGCAAGATGTCGATTCAACACGGGAGGAGACAGATACCGTATCACTCCCGAGTCGGACTGCACAGCCATTTTCGGAGGTGCAGATAGACTCTTAAGAAGCTACACCATCGTCTCTCGAGACGGACGGCTGCCGATAGATAGATATTATTAGATTATCTATATATAAAAAATTATAAGCTTTCGCCAGATTCTTTTTAAAAAAATACTTTAGTTGTTTTTAGAAAAGAAGAGAAACCTCTATGTGTCAGAGATACATGGATTGGCTACCTCTCTTAGGTGCCCAAGCTGGGGACCTGGCCTGCAACGCAGGCACGCTCCCTGACTGGGAATCGAACTGGCAACCTTTCAGTCCACAGACCAGCACTCAATCCACTGAGCCACACTAGCTAGGGCAAGCTCTCAGATTCTTGATAGTACATCTCTAGATCTTTATAGGTTAGGCAGACCCCACTTTGAAACAGTTTACCTCTCACACCAGGAGATCCAGTGCTGAATCTTGAAAATTGGTAGCGGTTTTAAAAGTATCTGGCATTCCATACTATGTTTGTCCATTGAGGTATCCTCATAGATTCCCCAATTAGAGATACCAAAAGGGGCTCCAACTACCAGTAGGCATAGTGGTTAAGCAGTCATCAGTCATTTATACCTTAGGATCAGATGCTTTAATGCTAACTCAACACAAATTTTATTTGTGCCTCAGAAAAGGGAAAATTTTTATGAGGAAACCTTGGACTCTTGAAACGAAGGCATTCTTGGATGATGTGAGGTGGGAAATGCTGACAAGATAGCTTGCAGAAAGGAGGTTCTTGGCGTCAGAGTAGAGGAGGAAGGCATCAAAAAATCCGTTACTTATCAGTTTTGCCTAGGATTTAGGGTATTATTCATTTAAGGCCTTTGTAGTTTTCTTGTTGACAGTGCCTGAATGGGGGTTTTCAGGGCAACTCCAGAAGTCTGTGAACTTTAGCTTCCACATTTCCTAGTATAATGATTCCGGCAGTTTCTTCCCATGGCATAGGCTCTGAGGAAAGTAGAAGGAAGAAAAAGAAGATTCTTCCTAATATGCCTGAGGTCTAGTTCACATCAGTCCTCTTGGGTAAGCCTCCTCCTCTTGACTCCTTTCTTTCAACTTCCTCATTCTCCTTCATAGAGCTTTGTATTTAAGTTATCTAGTATGTAGGTTTTCAATACTTGCTAATTCGTCTAAGAGAGTGAAAGAAAAGTTTGGAAACACGGACAGTATCTGCTATTTTACTATTTTGCCTCTTTTCTTTCTCACTTGAAACAGCTCTACCTTTTTACTGCAGTATTAGCAGCACAGAAGAAAGAACAGCTGGTTAGGAATAGAGAAGAAATATATTTATACATACATATTATATATATTTTTCACTTGAGGATTTTTTTTTTTCCCTATTGCTTTTAGAGAGAGAAATACTAATGAGTTGTCTCCCATTTGCTTTGGACGTTTCTGGGTGGCCTGGGGATGGAACCCGCAACCTAGGTATGTGCCTTGACCAGAATCTTTTCGGCTACTGGACGACGCTCCAACCAACTGAGCCACACCGGCAAAGGGCAAGATATTTTTTGATGTTTGGTTGGGTGAAATACTAATAACTTTAGTTCAGCAATTGCCGGCAAAGATGTTCGGTGATTTTTTTCTTTGCACCTTATAGCTTAAATAGCTTGAACAAGTAGAATTGAAAACACAGGATCAAGGCATTAAAGCTCAGATAATACTCTGTCGTGCAAATTCTCGTTTCTAGGTTTTACTGTTGTTTTTAGGACATATTTTTCTTTGATCAGGCAAGTTAGTGTCAACTCTTCTTCCCTTCCCGTTCACCAGTGAGATTTTCGTTCTCCCTATTTTCCTAGTGTTCTTCGGTGGTGGATGTTGCAAACTGAACCACTCCTTTCTCAAGGTCCTCAAGGTTTTCCGACGTTCTGCCGCCATCCAGGCCCACAGATCATTTCGGAGGAAGATGTCCATTACTTTCACGGGCTCTGTGAAGCCCTGGGGTTTGCGGAACCCCATGTGGGTGGGGCTGGGTGCGGTAGGGGCGGGGCCGGCGACGAGTCCTAGGGAACCGGTAGAAGGCACAGTTCAGACAGCCCGCGGGCAAAGGTTTCACGGTTTTCACGAAGGCTTCGTGTGAGAGGCTAAGGGAATTGGGGTGCCGCTGTCCTGCCTCGCCTTTCAGGATTCTGGAAGCTTCAGTAGGCGTATCTCAGTTGCTGGAACCCGGAAAGGCAGCGGCTTCAGCCCCAGGGGCGGGTCCCAAGGGTCTAGTGACTGCTACGGGGTCGTATGGCCTCCTGGTGTTGGGGGAGGGGCGAGGGAGGTGCTGCTCGCGCCTCATTTGGCGCATGCGCGGCGGGATCCGAGCGGGTAGGAGCGCGTGCGCGGTGACGTGGACGTCCCGTGCGCGCGCAGGCTCTTCAGCTGGAGCGGACACACGGTGTGCGAAACGAACAGAATAACCCGCCCCCCGCGGGAGGTGAGGAACACGGGGTGAAGCCCGGCACGCCCCACACGGTAACTCTCGGGACTGGGTCGGGGGTGGGTATCGCTTTAGTGCTGTCCCGATTGGAGTTTTTCGAGAGTTTGAAGCTCTTGTGCATTTGAACGGCGTGAGGAACGTTCCGCTGAGCGATCTTCGCACGCCGGAGCCAGGCCCGGCCTTGCTGGGGCCGTCTTTGGCGCGCGCCTTTGGTCCCCCCCGAGCGAGGCTGCGCATGTCACCTCGCGCGCGTCCCTGGCCTTACTTCCGTGTCGCGCAGCGAACTAACTGGGAACATCGACGCCAGAGAGAGCAGCCACGAGGCGGGCGGGGTGAGAAAGCGCCCTTGGCGCGGTCCTGCGCTCGCGTGCGTGGGGTGCCGCACCGCGTGGTACGAGCCGCCTGACGACTTCCATCTCGGCGCGGGGCTTTAAGTCGAGAGCCCTGCTTGTACGCTTTACAGTTTAGAGCCCAGGTCTCAGGGTTCCAAAACTCCGAGGTAAACGGTGCTGACGTCGCTTTTCTGTGTGCAGCGTTTTGACACCCGTACAAACATCTCTTGTAGCATGTAATTTTCGAGTAAATTGTTTAAGGCAGGACCGCGAGTTTCATAAAGAAGGAGGACAAGGAAATGAGCACTGTAGGAGTGGGAATTTGGTAAACAAAGGACCAGTGGTTCGCAAGTTCAGAAATGAGGGCGGGGGAAACAGGTGGGAACAGCAGGTGTTACAGTATTTTCTTTTTCCCTCGGTGGGGCAGCCTTGGCTAGTTCACTGTTTATGAGGCTTCCCGCTTCTGCTAAATTGTCAGGTAGGTCTCTGCTCCGGTGGTAGGTGGGTCAGGGACATAAACCATTCTGCGCACCAGTAAACAGTTGGGGAATCTGTGTGCGAAGAATATGGAGAATTTAGGGATGATTTAAAACCGGGTTGGAAGTAGAAAGTGGTAGTGTCTTGCTGTGAAGGCTTTTGCTTTCTTTACCTTTGGAACCCCGGGGATGCCTCCTTCTGGCTAGGGTAGAAGCAGGGAGGGCTGAAGGTGTGCAAGGAAAGATTAGTGATTGCCGAACATGGTGGGAAACCAAAGTAACCTCCTTCTAAGGGAAGACCGCTCCTCCAGGGTTCACTTTGCCAGAGCTGACACGTGGACCAAGCGAAGTCTCGAGCCCACCTGCTTGCCGCCTGTGCGTTTTGTAAAGCTCCTCAGGCTTCTACGGCGGAGTTCCTGGCACACACTGCCTTCTCTGCCTTTACATTTGGGCACGACGCCGAGGCTGGGCTGCAGGGAGAGTGCCTGGAGGCGGCGTGACGGCTGCTGGGAAGGGGGCTGGCCTGGCGGGGGGGCAGGGATAGCTGGTTCTATAGTCTCCAGGGCAACAGTGCGACTAGGTCCCTCCGAGTGATCCGCGGGTTCCGGCTGGTGGCACGTGATTTGTCGGGACTGCTCTTCCCCGGAAGAGCTTTCCTTGCGGCGTTTTTTCACGTGGTTCTTGACCAGCGGGCCTCTCCAATTGAAAAGTGGTGATTGTGGGTCCTTAGTAGTCGAAGGCGACTGCTCCACCCGGGTACTGGCAGGAAGGCTTTTTGTTTCCAAGGGTATGGGGATCAGCGTTAGTGCTTATTGCCGCTGTATCATTGTTTTCCAGAGGTTGAGTGGGTAGGGTTCACTTAACAGAAAACACATGCTTAGGAGTTGAGGAAATTCAGTGACCTAGGTACCTTGCCATACTTACTCAAAGGTTCGGTGGTTGTTTGGTTTCTGTCCATTTCTGCCATAAAACTTAGCTCTTCAAATTTTTACGCAGCTCCTAGGGACCTGAATACTTGCTAACCCAAGTTTAGTTAAGGGACCATTTCTAGGAATAAAAAATGTTCCTGAAGCCAACATTAACGAATTGTATCTGGGGAGAGAAGAGAAGCAAACGTATTATCTTAGGCAAATGTGATTCTGTGCCTTGAACTCTAAAGCACTAGAGATAGTATTTTGAAATTTACCTTATTAAGATTGCGGTGATGATAAAATTATGCCCAGGATATTGTCTGGTCCGAAGTAAGTGCTTAGTAACAGACAAGTACCATATATTATTAAAATTAAGCTAATGATAATTAAGAACTGGTAGTTGATGATTTACTGTCTTTGCCACCATTTGCTATCACATTTTCTGATCATATTTATACCCCAGATCTACTTTTCTTAAGATTTTTCAAATTTCATGGTTTATTGTGTATTGGCAAATTCGGAAATGTAATTTAACCATACTCTTGTGGCGAATGATCATATTAAGGAACAAACTAACATATTGGTGACTACAGTAATGCACTTGTATGAAAGGATATGGTTATTTTTAGCAACTTTGGAAACATTTAAAATGGGTTTACCAGTATTTGAATATTTTGTGTTTTTAAAGTAACGGTATTGGTTTGGGATTTTGATCTGATTTTTGTTTTGGTGCAGCACATGGATCATTAAATTAGGTAACTACCTAGTAAACTAACTAGTGTATTTTTGTAAGGTGTGTGAGGATCACTGCTTTAGTAGTAACACACTTAACCAAAGAGGTTATTGGTGAAAAGGCATTAAGAATAGCGACTCTGAAATTGTAACAGTTTATGGAACTTGCCACATTACTTACCTCAAAACATTCTTTTTGAAAGCATCTGCCTCCTGTGACATTTTCAGAGTGTTACTTCTATAGTTTCCATTTGTATCTAAACATTTCCTCAGCTCATTAAAAAGCTGAACTGATTTTTTTTTTTGAGTGTTAAGTTATATATATGTACCAAAACCGTGGTCTTCCTTAAAGCTTTTAGAGAACCAGATAGAGTATTTTTAGAATTTTTCTGGAAGAAGTATTTCTTGATGAGTGGCCTAGCTCTTCTTAAAGTACAATTGTTTTTTGCGATTAGGTAGAGTTGTCTTTGCCTTTAGAGTGGCTGAGTATGTTCAGTTGATTATTCTTTGATTAGAAAATCCAGTGTAGTATCCCAAAAGCATAGCCATATTCGTATAGTGAAGTGGTATCTGTGCTTAAAGATTGATGTGGAATAAGAATCTGATTCCTTGTTCCTGAACTAGTAGGGACGTATAGCTCAAGATAGAGATTGTTTTGGTCATAAATTAGGGCTTTGATCAACTCATGGAATAACTTTTTTGGAGGATTCTTTAAAAAAAAAAAAGACCTGCACACATCATAAGTCTCAAAGTTCTTTTCCCTGTCTTTGTATATATTTTTACATTTTACAATTTTTCTCTTTTATTTTTACATTTTTAAATTAGATTCCTGTATACAGAGTTCATATAGGGCAAAAGGAAATTTTTGAAATTAGTATATATAAAGTTAGCATAAAATTTACTTCAGTGCAGTCTGTAACACCAAACTGAATTTCTGTCAGTTGAAATTTTGACATTTCATAGAATAACTTTTAAAAAATAATGATTTTTAAAGCATTGGTTAAAACTTCTTTGCCCTAGTTTTATCTGTAATGGTCTGAAAACCAAGCTTTTATATTGTAGAAGATAATTTTTTAAGAAATTCCGAGCTCTTTAATGTACTTACAGGTTTGGGATAGGTATTCAGGTAGCTCTTTGTTAATAGTCATATTAAGTGCGCCTAAGAATAGTTTGCATAATTGCTTACAAAAATAATTGGTGATGTGTAACAAAACTTTGAACTTTATGGGTCGAATAGTATTAGGAGTTTGTGTTGCTTGAGTTATATACCATTGTAGGGGTATTAGTTTTTGTGAATTGGCTAAGCTTTACTCTTTTACAGTCGCCCTATTTGTGACTTCTAGGTCTTTAAATTTTGTTTTATGAATATCTGATAGGTGTTGCCTAAACTTTTTAGTTTTAGTAAACCAGGAACCTAATTGCCTTAAAAGCCTGAGGCAGCTTTTGAGAAGACTCACCTGAAATTTTCTCTCTTAAAAATAAACTTCAAATCAGGAGTGATTCTCTTTTCACCTTTCTTGGGTATTAGTGCTTTAATGTTAGGAAGTGGGTTTCTACAGTACTTCTATGTTTAGCCATACTAGGAAACAATAGCTAACCTTTTTGAAGTCTTGATTTTTAAAATACTTGTATTTGTTATTCTAAGGCTAGAAAATATTTTAAGTTTTGGAGGGGTGTGTGTGTGTGAGAGAGAGAGAGAGAGATGTGGCTAGTCCTGAAAGGAGAGGAAATTCAGATGCTTTTACTGCTTGTCAGTATCTTTGATGAAAGGTAAAATTAGACTTTTTAATTAAAGTGAGCACTGATTAATCAAAATTACTGACCTACTTACATAGGTGTAGTGATGTAGCATCTTCCTTTTCTGTGTAAAGGCTAATTAGAGGTGATAGCTTTAAATGTTGTAGAATATTTAGGTACTTTAGCACATCATCAGTTCAGTTGAATTTAACAATCTGAGATTTCTTTACAACTTTTTATGGTGATATAATTCACATAGCATAAAATTCACTATTTCAACAGATAACACTTGAGTGGTTTTTGGTTCCTGAACATTGTCATCATCCCCCCTGCCCAAGAAACCCCATACCCATTCGCAGTTGTCCGAGTTATCACTGTCTTCTTGGCAACCACAAATTTACTTTCTGTCTGTATATATTTGCCTATTCTGGACATTTCATATAAATGGAATCATACAGTATATATTGCATGTTTTGTTACAACTTTTAAGAATTATTAATTTACTTTTTAAGTATTTTTTGAGTGGGTTGTAGTTTCAAGAGATATGCAGTTTAGGAAGCATTGGTATGTATTTTGCCAACCACCTGGTTTTCCCTTGATATAGCCTATACTGCCAGTTCCTTTCGATCTTTATAGTCTTATCTGTGTCAAGCAAATACATACATACTCTTTTCTTTCTTTGGCTTTTTTTTCTTACTTTATAAAGGAGAGTAACATAATTAGTACCAACTCTTTTGAACATTTTGTCCTTAATATATTTTTTCTGAAAAAAGTATTTAATTATTTTTAGAGAGAGGGCAAGGGAGGGCGAAAGAGAGGGAGAAAAACATGGATGGGAGGAAGAAACATACATCAGTTGCCTCTTGTATGTACCCCAACCTGGGACCAAACCCGCAACCCAGGCATGTGCCCTGACCCAGGAATCAAACCGTTGCGTTGACCTTTTGCTTTGTGGGATGATGCCCAACCAACCAACTGAGCCACAGTGGTCAGGGCTCCCTTAATATGTCTTGTAGGTAATTTTGTATCATTTCATGAAGTTTATACATTTTCTTTTATAGCTGCAAAGTATTTCACTCTGTGGATATACCACCATTTATTTAACCAGTCTCCACTGATGGACTTTTTCTCCAGTCTTTTGCTGTTATAAATGGAACTGCAGGGAATAATCTCTATACAGATTTTTCACAAATATATGTGTGTGTGTGTGTGTGTGTGAGTGTGTATTTTAAGATAAAGTCCTAGAAGAACTGTTCCATAGGATACATGCATTTGTACTTTTGATATTTTTATATTGCCCTTTCTAATAGCATCCTTTCCAATACCTCTACCAAACTTTGTTTTTTTTATCAATCTAATAAGGTCAAAAACAGTATTTCAGCACGATTTTTGTTAGCATTTCTCCTATGCTGAGACAATGTATAGTTTCATAGCCATTTGCTTTTTCTATTCTTTGCCTATTTTTCCATTAGACTTTTGGTTTTATTGATTGTAGGAACCCTTTTTCTATTAGGGAAATGAGTTATTTATAAGCTGCAAATGTCTTTTCTAGTTAGTCATTTTTTAAAATTATTTTGCTTGGATGATATTTGCCAGATTTAAAAAATTTACACGATGTCATAATTTATCAAAGATTTTGTGTTCTAATTATTATAAAAAAGCTTTTCTGAGGATTTAAGAATTTAAAAAATTACACTTAGAAATGGAGGAGGAATTTTAATGTTTGGTCCTTCTGGAATTCTGTTCAGTGTAAGGTCTAAAGTATGGATGTATATTTTTCCCAGTAAGTTCCAATGATTTGTCATGATTTCTTTAACTGTGTGTACTATCAAGTTAAGGTAGCATTTTACTTTTTTATAAACCCATGTCATTACCATAATAAAGAGTAAATTCTGTACAGTGGTAACATGGGAATTTATTTATTTTTACTCATCCCAGGAGAACTTGCTATGTAACAGAATCCTGTGGCAGATTAATCCATGAAAGTGTTGAGACTCTTAAAATGAAAACAACTTTCCAATTTAATCTCAAGTTTGTATATTTTTACATAGTTTTTAAAAAGGATTTTATTTATTTATTTTTAGAGAGAGGGAAAGAGAGGGAGAAAGAGAGGGAGAGAAACGTGATGTGCGAGAGAGACATTGGTTGGTGGTCTCTCATGTGCCCTCCAACCCGGGACCTGGGGCCCGCAAACCAGGCATGTGCTCTGACCTGCAATTGAACTGGTGACCTTTTGGTTTGCAGACTGGTGTTCAACCCACTGAGCCACAGCAGCCAGAGATATTTTTATAAAATGAATATATACTTTTATTTATTATTTTGTATCTATAGTGAGTTATTGGAGAGCTGGGGTATAGTAATTTAATTCAAACGGAACTTTAAGAAAGATGATTAAGTATTCCAGAATGAATATCCTTATAGTGATTAAGAGAAGGGTAGAAGCAACATCTTAGAAGAATTTAGAAACATATTTTGGGGATAATATAAGCACATTCTTTTGCTTTTGTTAACAAATATTCACTTCATTAAAGGGTTTTGTTTTTCTGTTTATTTTTTAGGCTGGGAAGGTCATTGTGACTATGTGGTGACTACAGGTATCTTCTGAGTTTCCCACTGGAATCATGGAGGAGAAACAGAAGATTATATTGGCTAATCAAGATGGTGGGACAGTGGCGGGAGCAGCACCTACCTTCTTTGTCATCCTGAAACAGGCAGGAAATGGCAAAACAGATCAAGGAATTTTGGTTACTAATAGGGATGCCTGTGCTTTGGCTACCAGTGTGTCATCACCAGGAAAATCTACAGGGAAGATTTGCCTTCCGGCTGATTGTACTGTGGGAGGAATCACTGTCACCTTGGATAACAATAGTATGTGGAATGAGTTCTATCATCGAAGCACAGAAATGATTCTGACCAAGCAAGGAAGACGCATGTTTCCTTACTGTCGTTACTGGATAACAGGTTTAGATTCAAATATGAAGTATATCCTTGTCATGGATATATCTCCTGTGGATAACCATCGTTATAAGTGGAATGGTCGCTGGTGGGAACCCAGTGGGAAGGCAGAGCCCCATGTTTTGGGGAGGGTTTTTATTCATCCAGAATCTCCTTCCACAGGTCATTATTGGATGCATCAACCAGTATCTTTCTATAAACTCAAACTTACCAACAATACACTGGACCAAGAAGGGCATATCATCTTGCACTCTATGCATCGGTACCTGCCAAGGCTTCATTTGGTACCTGCAGAAAAGGCTACTGAAGTGATACAATTAAATGGCCCTGGTGTCCACACATTTACCTTCCCACAGACTGAATTCTTTGCAGTAACAGCTTATCAGAACATACAGATTACCCAGCTGAAAATAGATTACAATCCATTTGCTAAAGGCTTCCGGGATGATGGACTGAATAGTAAGCCCCAGAGAGATGGAAAACAGAAGAACAGCTCTGACCAAGAAGGGAATAGTGTTCCCAGTTCTCCTGGTCAACGGGCCCGACTCACAGAATGTGAAGGGTCAGAGATACAGCTAATGGATTCGGGTCATGAAACATTAAGCAAGGTTTTGGAGAAGCCTTTCCTTAATATAAATCGAGACTTTCTTGGTTTTATGGATATTGATTCATCACATGGTGAAGTTACTCAGTTTAAGCAAGAAGTTTCTGAAAGGTAGGTAACAGTTTTTCTGTTTTTAGCGATAAAAAGTTTTAGATTTAATATGTTGCTTGTGTGGATTGCTGATTTTAGACATTGATAAATGTAATCTACCAAAAAATAACACCACAACTACTTTTAGATTCTGTGAAGTGATGGTTCGTTTTTCTGTAATGAATATCAGTTGGGTTCAGGGTTCAGAATTGTAGGCAAATTAGATGATTTATCCCAATGGGGATTTTCATTCATTTTGATTTAGAACTTTGTTAATCATGAATAGACCTGTTCCTTGGCTATATATAGACAACTTTATTAATTGAAGAAGGGAAAAGAAATGACCCCGAAGTAATGTTATAGTTGACACTAAACTTAGATGAGGTACAAAAGGGATTCAAAGTATGTTTATATCTAATACTTAAGAATTTGCTGCCTTATGGACATCCTAATCCGTAAATTGTGTGACTAAAAAATACGCTGAAGGTTATTACATGTTAAAATATCATGACATACTGTTGTTTTTTATTTAAACTTACATTATTTATTATTTTAAAAGTCAAGGACTTTTTTTTTAGAGTAGTTTTAGGTTCACAACAAAATTTGCAAAATTGAGAGGAAAGTATAGTTTTCCCATAGATCTTTTACCCTAACACATGCATAGCCTCCTTCATGATCAGAATCCTCCATCAGAGTAGTACATTTGTTGAAAATTGATGAGCCTACATTTGCACATCATAATCACCCAAAGTCCCATAGATTACAGTAGGTTTTAGTTCTTATGTTGTACATTCTGTGGGTTTGGAAAAATGTATAATGACATGTAGCCACCATACAGATTTTTTTCATTGCCCTAAAAATTACCTGTGCTCCACTTCTTAATTCTCCTCTCTGCACCCCTCCCCTCCAACCTCTGGAACCATTGATCTTATTGTCTCCATTGCTTTACCTTGTCCAAAATGTCATACAGTTGGAATCATACAGTATGTAGGCTTTTTAGATTGGCTTCTTTCACTTAACTGATATATATTTAAGCTTCTGTCATGTCTTTTTGTGGCTTGATAGCACATTTCTTTTTAGTGCTAATAATATTCCATTGTCTGATGTACCAGCTTGTTTATCTGTTCACCTACTGAAGGACATCTTAGTTGCTTCCAGGTTTTGGCAAGTATGAATAAAGCTTTTATAAATTTTCCTTGTCCAAGTTTTCAGTTCAGTGGGTTGATGATAGCCATCTGATGTGCATGAATTGGTATCAGTGTGGTTTTGATTTGTATTTTCCTAATGATTAGTGGTATTGAACATCTTTTCATGTGTTTATTGGCCATTTTTATGTTTTCTTTGGAAAAATGACTCACATCCTTTGCATTATTAAAACTTGTTTTCCTGAGTTATGGGAGTTCTTCATATATTCTGGATATTAATCCATTTAAATAAATGATTTGAAAATATTTCCTCATTCTATGAGTTGATTGTGATGATAGTGTCCTTCATTACACAATAACCGAAGTTTTTAATTTTGATGAAGTATAATTAAAAGTTTTTTTTCTTCTGTGGCTTTTGCTTTTGGTGTCCTACTTACGGAACCATTACCAAATCCAGGATTATACACATTTCCCTATATTGTCTATTATGAGTTCTACATTAGCTCTGAAATTTAGGCCTTTGGTCCATTTTGAGTATTTTTAAGTATGTTGTAAGGGTTCAGTTTTATTTTGCATGTGTATATCAAGTTTTCCCAGCACCATTTGTCAAAAAACTCACTTTCCTATTAAATGTCTTTGCACTCTTGTTAAAAACCAGTTGACCATATATTTGATGGTTTTATCTGGGCTCTATTTTAATCCATTTGGTCTGTATGTATGTTCTTAAGCTGGTACCACAGTGTTTTGATTACTGTAGCTTTATAGTAAGTTTTAAAATTGAGAAATGTGAGTCTGCCAACTTTCTTTCTATTTTTCAAGATTGTTTTGGTTATCTGGGATCCCTTGAAATTCTATATGAATTTTAGTATCAGTTTTTCTCTGCAAAAAGTACCTTTGGGATTTTAATAAAGATTGAAGTGAATCTGTATTGATTTGGGTATTATTGTTACCTTTACAATATTATTTTTCCAATCTATGAACATTGGATATCTTCCTATTTATTTAGGTCTTCTTTAATTTCTTTCAGTAATACTGTGTAGTATTTTTTTTTTTTTTTAATTATTTTATTTTTATAGAGGGGAAGGGAGGGAGAAAGAGAAGGAGAGGAACATCAATGTGAGAGAGAAACGTCAGTTGGCTGGCTGCCTTTTGCACACCCGCAACCAGGAACTTGGCCCACAACCTAGGCATGTGCCCTGACTGGTAATTGAACTGGCGACCTTTTGGTTCACAGGCTGGTGCTCAATCCATTGAATCATACCAGCCAGGGCTGTATGATTTTTAATATAAAAATCTCTTGCTTCCTTGGCAAAAATTTATTTTTATGTATTTCATTCTTTTTGTGCTTTTATGAGTTGAATGGTGTTCTTAATTTTCTTTTTGAAAAGAGAATTGCTGTTTCATATTGCATATTGCTCAGTGTATAAGATATAGTTGATTCTTGTATGCTGATTTTGTATCCTGCAGCTTTGCTGTATTTATTCACTGACAGTGCATGTATTCTTTAGTTTTCTACATATAAATTCATGTCAGACATGAATAGAGATAGCCTTATTTCTTTTTTCCAGTTTGAATGCATATTATTTCTTTTTCTTGCCTAATTGTTCTAGCTGTAAATTTTAGTACTATGTTGAATAGAAATGGTGAAAGTGGGAGCATCATGATTTTAATTTGTGTTTTCCTAATGGTTAGTAAAGTTGAGCATTTTTTAATGTACTTACCATTGGAACTGCTCAGGTGTTCATGTATGTAAAGGTCTGTTCTTGGACACTATGAAGGGGGGACCCCCAAAATCCCAAGAACTTATTTATAAAAAGTTATCTATTCTTAAACGTTTAAACTTCAGTCACCTTAAAAGTACTCTTCATTTCAGCACCAGTTGAGATGTTTTTGCCACTGCTCAAAGTAGTTTCTGAACTCCTCAATTTTGATGCCTTTTAGTGCTTCTGCTGTGTTTTGTTCCACCTCTTCCACAATGGCAAAATGTTTCCCTTTAAAGACTTTTCTTCCAGGGAAACAACAAAAAAGTCATTTGGGGTGATATCTGGTGAATAGAGAGGGTGGGGCATGGGCATCATGCTGTTTTTGGTCAAAAACTACTGAACACTCAGTGCATTGTGGGCAGGTGCACTCGTAGATCACCTGTTATGAAATGGGCAAATGCGCTGAATCTTCAGAAAAATTCACTGCAGCTGAATGCAGCCTCTCACAACAACGCCAGCTGGTATACTGATACAGGTGGGTTCTTAGAACACTCACCTAGTGTGGGAAGCCTGTACTACAGGGGCCTGCCTTCCAGAAGATAATTTCTGTCTTTTTTTTGCATCCCCCCCCCAATATTTCTTTTTCTCCCTAGATTAGTTTGTCTCTACCTTTTGACCAAAACCACATTGTTTTAATTAATATAGCTTTGTAATAGGAACTGCCTCACTTTTAGAGTCCTACCCTTATTCAGTCCACCTGTCTGGCAAGACTTTTTCCTAAAATTAATCATTGTTGGTTCTTACCTACTTTGATATATGAATTATTTTGTCTCTTGATTGTGTCCAATTTATTACGTAGATTGTTGCAATGTTCTTTCTGTTTTGCCTTTGTCAGGCTTTTAATTTATTATTATCATTATTTTTAATCCTTACCCAAGGATATGCTTTTTTATTGATTTTAGAGAGTAGGGGTAGAGAGAAAGAGAGCACTCGTGTATATGACAGAAACATCAACTGGTTGCCTCCTATATATGCCCCTTCCTGAGGACAAACCTGGAACCTAGATATTTGACTGGGAATCAAACCAGCAACCTTTATTTTGGTGTACGGGATGATGCTACAGCCAACTGAGCCACTCGTTCAGGGCAAGCTTTTAATTTTTGAAACAGAAATTGGATAGTGTTATTATTCTGTTTAATTCTTCCAGCTCTTTCTATTGCCTTAAATTTAAAGACAATTCTAAGTAAAAATAGTACTATTCTGTTTCAACTCCAACTGATATAGTACTCTATTTCAGTTCTGACATTAACAACCCAGAGTTAGTATCAGACTCCACAAATTTAAAGGCAAGGTCTCTGGGAAGACTACTTCTACGTCAGAGCCAGCCACACGTGAGGTCCCCAAGCTACCTGAACTTCTGACCAACTGGCTACAAATATAGGATCTCCCATGAACTACCTCAAATTCAATAATTCACTGGAATGACCAACGGAACTCAGGAAAGCACTATATTTAGAACAGTTTTACTATCGTCGGCAGACGTCCGTCTCGAGAGACGATGGTGTAGCTTCTTAAGAGTCTATCTGCACCGCCGAGAATGGCTGTGCAGTCCGACTCAGGAGTGACACGGTATCTGTCTCCTCCCGTGTTGAATCGACATCTTGCGATGACGCTGGAGTGTCCTCTCCAGTGAAACTGAAGCTACAGAGCCTGGGCAGGGTGATATGGAGGGTCTGCTGTTGCCCATGCAGCAGACCCCCCCTCTCTTCGCAGCTGAAGGGTCCAAGGGAAAGACGGAGTCAATACAGCTTGGCTTCAGGTGCGCCGCAGGAGTTGCCGGTGTTGACTACAACGTCAAACCGCCTTAGGGACTCCGGCTCCGGATTTTCTGTCGGGGTTTACTCCCTTAGCCTTTCCCCTGAAGAGGTATGCCGCAAGGCAGCGGAGGTTTTTTGGAATCAGAGTTTTCCTTCTCTGATGTGCCCTGACTGGAAGATCGAACCAGCGACACTTAGCTCGCAGGCCGACGCTCAATCCACTGAGCCAAACCAGCCAGGGTAAGTTTTACTATAAAGAATACAGATTAGGACCAACCAAATGAAAAGACATATAGAGCAAGGTCAGGACGATTTCAAATGTAGAGCTTCCATGCCCTCTTTCCAGAAGACACATACGGCATGTTACTCTCCTGGCATATTAATGTGTTCACCAACCAGGAAGCTCCACTGAGTTTTGGTGTCCAGAGTTTATTTGGGGTCCTGTTAAGTATGTTCAATTGAAACCACTGGCCAGGTTATTGATTGAACTCAGTCTCCAGCCTCCCTCCCCTCCCAGGAGGTCATGCAGTTTTAAGCCCAAGTCCTCTAATCACAAAATTGGTCTTCTAGTTACCAGCTCCATCATCAAGATATCTCTTGGTTTACTGTGAATCACTTCATTAGCATAGTCTTAGGTGTGATCCAGTGGGCTCCTGAATAACAAAGACACTTCTATCACTCAGGAATTTCAAAGGGTTTTAGAAGAACTGCCAGGAACTCTGCAGAAAGAGCAGGCAAATTCTTTTTATACAGTAAGTACATATAAATAATTTAAAAAGTTTTAAACCACATGATGAAAAATAGTACTCCTTTGCTTCACACACCTCTTCACTCCTAATTTTCTTCCTAGAGGAAATGTTTTTTTCACTATTTGGTTCTTGTGATATTTGCCTCTGTATAAATCATATGCTTAATGGGAACTAATAATCAGTTTTACGTATTATCCAGGTTTTTAGCTTTTGTTATTCTCTCATCTTGTCAGTATAATTATCACAAAAATAAGGTTTTTTCAGTATATTTTGTTGATTATTTGTTACAGTAGTTTGACTTTTTTTTTCCCTTCACTCTCCTTCGCCTAGTTACCCCTCTTCCCTCCAGCAATCCCACCCTTCTTAGTTCATGTCCATGGGTCGTGCAAATAAGTTCTTTGGCTTCACCCTTTCCTATATTATTCTTAACTTCCCCCTGTCTATTTTGTACCAACCGATTATGCTTCTTAATCCCTGCACCACTTCCCCATTTCTCCCCCTTCCCTCACAAAAATAAGTTTTTAACGTTATGGTGTATAAATGTTCCATACTGCTGAGTCAAGTAGTATACCATAAACACATTTTCTTGTGTAACTTTTTCCATAGTTAATTATTGTCTATATATCTGGTGCTAATTCTCAGGAATTTCAGTTAAACCTGAATCCCTCAGTCTGTCTCTTTCTCCTTTTGATCACACACACACACTCATCTAAGAAAGTAAAAATCCTTAAAAAATTTTTTTTTTTTTTTTTGGAAAAAATCAGTCTTGTGTCTTTATTAAATAGAGTTAGAAAGAAACTACACCTGACAACCAAGGGGTGAGGTACTGGCCAGAAAGGTAGAGTGGGCTCAGTCCCAGGGGATTCAAAGGCAGGCTGATGGCCTGGGAGTACCCAAGGGAGACCAGGTCATGGCTCTAACTGAGGAAGTGCCTGAGGTTGAGCTTGTGGGCACTGGGGTGATCTGCTGGTTCTGCAGGGGTTACAGGGTAGGTTGGATTGGCCTGAATCTCCCTGAGACCACCCCGCCTTGTCTAGATCATCCCCTGGTCCTGATCATGTTCATTGCCTTCCATGTCCACCTCATTGACCTCTTCATCATCAGGAGACTAATTGTAGTCATTTCATCTCATCCATGTCCTGCATGTCCTCCTCATCGTCTGAGTCCTCTTTGCTATCCTCATCATCATGTTCATCCGCCTCTTCCTTTTCATCATAGTGCTCTGAGGCTGGCTTGCCAATAGGTACCAGGTTGTTGTCTTTCTCTGTGATGCTCTGGGGAACCAGGCCTGATGCTGCTGTTCTTGCTGCTGCAGCTCTGCCTCTTCCATACAAGGTCGATCCAGATTAAATTAGAGTCTCGGTCACAAGGTGGACATGGTTCCTACAAACACTGGGAGGTGGCAGCCGGAGACAACCCGGAAGCACTTCTCTCTGCCTGAGCAGAAGGACCCATCAGAACTTGGGACACACCCTAAGAAAATAAATTTATTTTGGTCTGCTGGGTAATATCTTCAGTTGGTCTTTGTCCACCTTTGCCAATTTGAACTGGTTGTTGTCTGAGACCTTACCAAGCTGCCTTCTTGGGAGTTCACTTGGTTATCATCCTAACTCTACATTTACCTGCCTCTTAATATAGATCCTCCCATTTCCTGTGTTTTCTTTGTGTGTTTGTTTTTTTCTCCTTTTGGTCAACACATCTTTCAGTAATTTCCGCAGGAAAGATAAATAGGACCTAGAATTTTAGCATGTTTAAATAACTTTTGTTGAAAATAATAGTACCTTGCCTCTCCCCTCTCAACACCTAATTTTCTTCGTAAGTGTTGAAAAATAGCTTTATTGTGCCCTCATATTTGATACATAATTTGGTTACTTCTGTGCTGAAAATTCACTTTGAATTACAGTTTCCTGTTGAGAATTTGATGCCATTTGATTCCTGGTCATTTGAAGTCTCTTTAAGATCTTTTGTTGGCACTTTCCCTCCAGGGAGCTCGTTGCCTGAGGGTGGCTTCCCCCCACCACATTACCTTTATTTACCCTTCTCTCTCCTAAGCTCCAAGGGCCCATTCTTTTTCCTTTGTAACTTGTTTCCTGAGCCCATTTCTTCTACCTGTCATTTCTTCTACCTCTGTGACTTTCTAAATAAACTTTCTTACTAAAAAAAAATTGTTTTTTCATTGATTCCTCATATTATGAAATTTTACAATGATGGGCCTTGGTGTGGTTTCTCTCATCATTGTGCTATGTTTTTTTTCAATCAAGAAATTCATGTTCACCCTGACTGGTGTGGCTCAGTGGATTGAACGCCAGCCTGTGAACCAAAGGGTCACTGGTTTGATTCCCAGTCAGGGCAATGCCTGGGTTGCAGGCCAGGTCTCCATTGGGGACGTCTTGTGAGAGGCAACTGGTCGATGCATCTCTCACACAACAATGTTTCCCTTTCTTCCTCCCTTCCCATCTCTAAAAATAAATAAAATATAAAAAGAAAAAAATTTATATATTTGGTTCTAGGGACACTTCTAGTATTACTTGTCTAATTCTTTCATTCTGTTTTTTTTTTTTTCTATTCCGTCTTTTTGAAACTCCTTATAGTTGGATGTTCCATCTCCTGGATTGATGATCTTACAAGTCAGGCTTTTATTTTCTGTTATCTTTTTTGCTCTACTTTATGTTGAGATTTCATTCATTTAACTTCTGATTTACTCAAATTTTTATTGCAGCTATCAGGTTTAAATTTCCAAGAGTTTTTTTTTTTTTTTCCCACTCTACATTTCCTTTTCCCAGTGGATTTCTTTTTTTCAGTGAATTTAATAAGCAGCAGTTTCATGAAAGGTATTAGAAGTTCTTCTAATGTACACCCTTAGTACCTGTGCATATTTTTATCATAGCATCTGTTAAGTAACATTCTGTTGTCTACTTGTTTGTTTCCTGCGCTGGTCTGTAAATTCCTTGAGTGTACGGATGGTGCTTTAATGGTATCCCTGGGCCAAGCAAAATTTGTCTGGTATATTGTAGATACTCAGTGTAGTTATCCCTCAGTATCTGAGAGGGATTGTCTGCAGGACCCCTCCTCCTCCCCAGTACAAAAATCAGAAGATGCTCACGTCCCTTGTAGAAAAATGGTATAGTATTTGCACATTACCTGGACAGATTCCCCTGTATACTTTAAGTCATCTCTAGAGTTTACTTTTAGTATCTAATACAATGTAAATGCTATGTAATTAGTTATATACAGTATTGTTTAGGGAATGACAAGGAAAAAAGTCTGTACATGGTTATTACAGACACAAGAATCAGTAGGCCTAACTGTATAGTACACAGCAGCAATAATTAACTTTTTTCCCCAAATATTTTCCATCTGTTATTGGTTGAATCCTTGGACGTAGAACCCTTAAATATAGAGGGCCGACTGTAAATATTGATTGAACGACTATCCATAGCACTCTGAACTTTTAAATTGTGTGTCACAGTGGCTGGTATGTGTCATATTTTTTGCATTGATTATGTGCAACCAACAAGAAAGCAATAATTTGCTTTAAATTAATTAATGTGTATAAATTATTGTGTTGCCCATGTTCTTAATCTTTCATCCAGTTTATTTGGATAAAGACTCTAGAAGTCTGAAACTTTAGAATTGTTTGCAAAATCCTCCTGCCAAGAGAAAATTTCATGCATTATGCATAAAGTTTTTGTTGGAAGATAAGGAGAAATCCTTTCAGAGAATGTCTTTAACTTTGCCAGTTTAATTCCTCAGGAAGATGTGAAAGCAGTTACTGCATTAGCAGCCAAGATCTAGCTAGCTTCATGAGGTTTTCAGTTATTGCAAACAAAATTCAGGTGGTGTGGTTAAATGCAAAGAAGATTCAGGTTTTCCCCTACATTTTGGGAGTTAATGCATTGAAATGTGAAGATAAAAACAAGTATCCTTAAGTGTAGATTCTAAATTAGCTGAGGCAGACTGGAATTTCTGTATGAATGTACATAAAGACTGAGATAATAGGGACAGGGAAAAGGAGGGGCTTAACCTTCAAAAGCAGAGAAAGGGCCCTGGCATGGTGGCTGAGTTGGTTGGGGCCTCGTCCCATACAACAAAAACGTTGCTGGTCAGGGCACATAAGCTAGGTTGTGGGTCTTGTCCTCCCCTCCTCTCCCTTCCCCTCTTCTTCCCCTGTCTCCCGCCACTCTCTTCATCCCTCCCTCCTCTCTCCTCTCCTCTCTTTCTAAAATAAAGGAACATATCCTCAGGTGAGGATTTAAAAGAAAAATCAGAGAAAGGAAAATTGGATTGTGATGGTTGTAAAACCATAAATTAGAAATAATTGAGTTGCTTATGTAACTTACACTATAAACCTATTCAAAAACTGATAAAGAAATAGCTTTTTTCACAAATTAAGTGAGATATTTGAAAGGGGGAAGTTGTTTTAGCTTTCACATTTAAGCCTCTAATCTGTCTTGTTTAGTTTTTGTGTATGGTGTGAGGGGAGGAGGTGAAGGCCCCCATTTTTCCTTGCGTATATCTAGTTGCTGTAGTATCATTTATTGTAAAGACTTTAGTTTTTCCATTAAAATACTTTGGTTCCTTGGAAAATCAGGTGACTATGTATATGTGTGGGCTTATTTATTGGATTAAATTTTGTTCCATTTGTGTATTTTTGCCAGTACCCATATGGTCTAGATGACAGTATACATCTTGGAATCTGGTAATATTAGCCTCCAACTTCTGATACTATATAGAAATACAACTGATTTTTGTATACTGATCTTGTATCTGATGACCTTGCAAAATTCACTTATTAGTTTTAATTCCTTTGGATTTTATACATATACAATTATGTTTTCTGTGAACAAAAGTTAGTTTTCTTTTCCAGTCTTTATGCCTATTCTCTCTCTTTCTTGCTTTATTGCACTGGTTGGATTTATTTTAGTAGTAAGTTAAAACTAAATTCTGAGAGTGGTCATTCAGGTCTGATCTTACAGAAAATGATTCAGTATTTCTAGTTTGTTTTTTGTAATTCCTTTTATCATGCTGAGAAACTTACCTTCTTGTCCTAATTTCCTGAATGTTTTTAAGAATGAGTGTTGAATTTTATCCCATGATTTTCCTGTATACATTGAGGTGTCATACGTTTCACTTCCTTTGCTTTGTTAATGTAGTTACATTGACTTCTGGGTGTGTGAGGGGGTGAGGGCTAGAAATGCTCTACCAGCCTTGTATTCCTAAGTACAACCTGGTCACGATAACATTTAAAAAAAGTATTGCTGGATTAAATTTGCTAATACTTTATGGAGGATTTTTGAACCTAAATTTGTGAAGGATATTTGTTGGTAATTTTATTTCTGATACGTTGGTCTCAGGTTTATGATTTTCTTCATAAAACAAGTTGTAAACATTGCATTCCCATGTATTTTCTGAGTTTGTACAAGATTGGTATTTTTTCATTATGTGTTTGGATAGAAACCATGGAGTTTTCTTTGTTGGCATGTTTCAAATCACAAATTCAATTTCTTGTTGTTTTCTATTTCATCGATTCCCTCCTCCCCCTCTATATTTCTTTCTATTTGCTTTTGCTTATATTTGCCTATTTTAGACCAAGGGTGGATAGACTTAATGCTTGTGAACCATAATTAGCCCACTGTATTTGTGTGGCCTGCACACTAAGAATGGTTTTTATATTTTTAAATAGTTGGGAAAAACTAAAGAATAATATTTGTCATGTGTGAAAATTGCGTAAAATTCAAATTTCAGTGTCCCGTCTGTTGGAACACAGCTATGCTCATTTGTCTGTGGTTTCTTTTATGCTACAGTGACTGAGTTGAGTAGGTGCACTAGATACTGAATAGACCCCAAAGCCTAAAATTTTTACTATCTAGCTCTTTATAAAAAATTTTATCAACCCCTGACTGAGCTATTGATCTTAGACTTTTTATCTAAACCTATAAAATTCCCTTTGAGCACTGCTTTAGGTGCATTCTATAAATTTTAATGTATTGTTTGATATTTGTTATTGATTTGTAGCTTCATTCTATTGTTGTCGAAGAACATGTGACTTAAAACCTTTGAAATAGAAATTTGTCATGACATTACTCTATTGCCTAGCATATGATCTGCTTTGATGAGTACTTCATATGTACTTGAAAATGATGTATGTGTTGTACAGTTGTTGGATGTGGTGGTTAGTGTTCTGTGAAGTCTTATAGAGAAGTTTGATTCGTAGTATTGTTCAATTCTTCTATCTCCTTACTGAATTTTTTTCTTTTTTTTGGTCTGTATGTCCTATCAGTTACTGAGAAAGGTGTGTTACAGTCTTCCACTATGGTTGTGGATTTGTCTGTTTCTTTTTTTTAGAACTGTAAGTTTTGGCTTCAAGTATTTTGAATCTATATGATAAGGTACACATACGTTTAGGATTGTTATATCTTCTTGATATATTGAGCTTGTAAAATTTTAATAATACCCTTCTTTATCTTTGACGGTACTCTTGTTTTAAAGTCTACTTTTTCTGATATTACGGAGCCACAGTGGCTTTCTTCAGATTATCTGTTTGCATGGTTTTATTCTTCCCTTTACTTTCAATCTATTTGTTTCCTAGGATTAAGTTGTGTTTCCTTGTAAACAAGTTGTAGTTGAAACTTTTGTTTGTCCACTGTTCATATCTTGACTTAATTGGACTCTTTTGTTCATTTAATATTATTACTGATATGACTGGGGTTTAAGCATTTTATCGTGATATTTTCTGTTTCTCTCATCTGTGCTTTGATTTTCCTCTGTTTTCATTTGGATTGAGTTTTTAGAATTCTGTTTTCATTGCCTGTTGGCTTTTTAGCTTTACCTCTTTTTTTCCATTTGTGGTTGTAGTAAGTCTTCTAACATAACGAAGTACTAGTGAAAATTCTATTTTCTCGCAGTTCTGGAGGCTGGAAAATCCAAGATAATGGGTTTGGCAGCATTTTCTATTAAGAGATCTCATCCTGACATGCAGACAGCCACCACATAGAGAGGGAGAGATTTCCCCGCCTTTTTGACCTCATTTAACCTTAATTATCTCACTAAGACCCTATCTCTATGTATAGTCACACTGATGAGTAGGGCTTCAATATATAAATTTGGGAGTGGACACAATTCAGTCTGTATTAGTGGTTATAGAGAATATAATATGCATCCTTAATTTCTCAAGTAGAATTGAACTAATATAAGTTTATGAACAGCTAATGTCCTTATAGTTTATGTCCTTATATATATGTTATAAAACCCCAAAACATTATTTTGTTTCTAATAGTCAACATTCATTTAAAGAAGTATAAGAAAAATATTTACTCATGTATTTTTTTTTCCCCTGGGTATTTTCATTTGTTCTTAGATTCATTTTTCAGATTGGTTCATTTCCTATCAGTATGAAAAACTCCCTTTATTATTTTTTATTAACTTTTAGAAAATTGAGATGTAACTTATTGCCATAAAATTCATCCTTTAAAGTGTATATTTCAGTGTTTTTTAGTATATTTACAGAATTGTACAGCTATGACCATAGTTATTTTTAGGACATTTCCATTACCACCCCCCCGCCCTGCCCCCCCCCAAAAAACCTTGTGCCCTATATTAGTCTCTCCCCATTTTCTCTCAGCCACTCCTCAACCCCACCTTAATCAGAACACAACCACCCATCTCCTTTTTTGTTTCTGTAGATTTGCCTATTTTGGACATTTTGCATAAGTGGAATTGTATTTAATTTTTTTGTGCTTGGTTTCTTTTGCTTAGCATAATATTTTGAAGGTTCATCCATGTTGTAGCATGTATCAGTACCCCATTCCTTCTATTGCTGAACAGTATTCTACTATGTGGATAATACCATATTTTATTTATCCCTTTATCAATTGATAGACATTAAAGTTGTTTTCAGTTCTTCACTATTATGAATAATGTTGCCATGAACATTTCTGTATACATGTTTTTGTGTGGAAACAGTTTTGACTGGTGATAAGCCTGTTGTTACCCCACTGGATTGTCTTGGCACTCTTGGCAATTGAAAATCAATTGAGCTGGTCAGGATAGAAGCATAGGTAAACATGACTTGTCTCCTTGCACACCATAGCAAAAATTCCAACTGAACTACAAAACACTATCACCCAGAAACGTCAGAAAATAGAGCTGTATGGAAGTCCAACAACCAAGGAATTAAAGAAGCTGAATTCATTCAGATGGGTAGGTGGAGATGCATAGACACACAGAGATACGGAACAGGCGGTCCTACACCCATGTGTGGTGGATAAAAATCAGGAGGGATACCTCAGGAGCAAGGGATTCCAGCCCCACACCAGAACATTCATCTTAGGGTTCCAGCGCCAGGAAATAAGTTTCCATAACTTCTAGCTGTAAAAACCAGAGGTGGTTGGGGTAGCAGAAAAACTAAGGGATTCTCAGGTGTCTCATCTTAAAGGGCCCACAGAGATCTTAGGCCTTACGCAGACTCACTTCCTCTGGGGTCCAGTACTGGGGCAGCAGCTGGAAGGGCACCAGTGGCATATAGGGAGAAACTGAAGAGTCTGGCATCAGAGTGAGTGCCAGAGGACAGCTTTCTCCTGGACAAAACTCCAGAGGCCAGGTAGCAGCATTGTCCCCTTTCTGAGCCCTCCCGCACACACAGCCACAGAGTGGTGACACCATATCGGAGACTTCATCAACCTGGTTCACACAGGTTGCCCAGCCCTGGCGATTACCTAAGGCTCCATTCCATCCAACTTACCAGTGCACTTTTCTACAATAGGTCACGCTGTTAAGACAGAGGAGTCAAACAACTCTACCTAATACATAGAAACAAATACAGAGAAGATGCCAAAACAAGGAGACAAAGAAGCATAGGCCAATGAAATAACGGAACAAAACTCCAGAAAAAGAACTAAACAAAATAGAGATAAACAATCTATCAGATGCAGAGTTCAAAACACTGGTTATTAGAATGCTTAAGGAACTCATTGGGTACTTCCACAGCATAAAAAGACCCAGGCAGAAATGAATGTTATACTAAGTGAAATAAGGAAAAATTTACAGAGGACCAGCAGTGGAGTGGATGAAGCTGAGAATCAGATCAATGATTTGGAATATAAGGAAGAAAAAAAAACATTCAATCAGAACAACCAGAAGAAAAAAAGAATTCAAAAAAGCAAGGATAGGCTAAGGAGCCTCTGGGACAACTTTAAACACACCAACATCCGAATCATGGAGTTAGAGGAATGAGAAGAGAAAGAGCAAGAAATTGAAAACTTAATTTGAAGAAATAATGAACGGAAAATTCCTTAATTTCGTGAAGGAAATGGACATACAAGTCCAGGAAGTGCAGAGAGTCCTGAACAAAATGGACACGAAGAGGACCATACCAAGACATAATTAAAATGCCAAAGGTTAAAGATAAATAAAGAATTTTAAAAGTAGCAAGAGAAAAGCGGTTAGTTACCGACAGAGGAGTTCCCATGAGACTGTCAGTTGATTTCTCAAAAGAAACTTTGCAGGCTAGAGGGACTGGCAAATGTTCAAAGTCATGAAAAGCAGGGACCTGCAGCCAAAATTTGCACTACCCAGCAAAGCTATCATTTAGAATGGAAGGGAAGATAAAGTACTTTCCAGACAAGAAAAAAACTAAAGAGGTTCATCATCACCAAACCATTATATGACATGTTAAAGGGACTTATTTCAGAAAAGGAAGATCAAAAGTATGAACAATGAAATGACAATAAATACATATCTATCAACAGTTGAATCTAAAAAACTAAGCAAAGAAGAACAGAGTCAGAATCATGAGTTTGGAGAGTGTTTTGATAGCTTCCAGATGGGAAGGGATTAAAAGGTACAAATTGGTAGGTACAGAATACATAGGGAATGTTAAGAATGGTATAGGAGCCCTGGCTGGTGTGGCTCAGTGGATTGAGCACTGGTCTGCAAGTCAAAGGGTTGCCAGTTAGATTCCCAATCAGGGCACATGCCTGAGTTGTGGGCTGAGTCCCCCGGTTGGGGTGCACTCGAGAGCCAAGCACACATTAATGTTTCTCTCCCTCTTTCTCCCTCCGTTCCCCGCTCTCTAAAAATAAATAAATAAAATCTTAAGGAAAAAAGCAAAACAGTATAGGAAATGAAGTAGCCAAAGAATTTATATGCATGAACTATGGGCATGAACTAAGGGGGCGGGCAGGCAGAGGACATGAGTGGTACTGGGTGGAGGGGGGCAAAGGAGGAAAAATTGGGACAACTAACAGCATAATCAGTAAAATATATTTTAAAAAGGACAAAAATCAATTGATATAAATGTAGGCATTTATTACTGCACTCTGAATACTGTTCAGTTGATCTGCATGTTTAGCCTTATGCCAGCATAACATTTTTGATTACTGTAGCTTTGTAGTAATTTTTGAAATTGTGAAATATGAGTCCTCAGAGAACTTTTTATTTTTCAAGTTTTTTGGGGGGCTATTTTGGCGTCTCCTGCATTTCCATATTAATTGTAGGATCAATTTGTTATTTTCCACGAAAATCCCAGGTAGGTTTTGACAGAGATTATGTTGTATCTGCAGTTCACTTTCAGGGAGTATTACTCTCTTACCCAATATTAAGTGTTCCAGTATGTAAACATGGAATATTTGTTCTTTTTAAAAGTCATCTTTAATATCTTTCAACAATATTTTGTAGGTTTTTTTTTTGTGTACAAGTCTTACGCTTCTTTGGTTCAGTTTATTCATAAGTATTGTATTCTTTTTCATGATATTGTAAAAGGAATTGTTTCTTTGATTTCATTTTTGAAATTTATGTCTAGTGTGTAGAAATACAGTATTTTTGTGTGTGTGTTTTGATCTTGGAACCTGCAATCTTGCCTGCCATACCAGTAAGTTTTTCAAGAGGATTTTTATGATTTTCTATATATAAGATTACATGGTCTGCAAATGGAAAATTTTAATTCTTTTTAATCAGGACATCTTTTATTTATTTTTCTTGCCTGATCATCTCCGTAGAACCTCTTGTACAATTGAGTAGAAATAATGAGAGCTAACATCCTTGTTTTATTTCTGATTTACGAGGAGTATTTCTTGTACAGCCTGAGTTCTCTCAGTTGTCTGAAAATGTCTTCAGCTTTAAAGGCTTCTTTTGCTAGATCTAGAACATTAAGTTGACTTTTATAGACTCATTAACAAAAAAAGATTTTATTTATTTATTTTTAGAGAGAGGGGAAGGGAGGAACAGAGAGGAACATCAGTCAGTTGCCTCTTGCATGCCCTCAACTGGGGACCTGGCCTGCAACCCAGACATGTGCCCTGACCAGAATTGGACTGGTGACCTTTCTGTTTTTGCAGGCTGGTGCTCAGTCCACGGAGCCACAACAGCCTGGGCTAAGTTGACTCTTTCAGTAGTTTATGATGGGTGTGATTCCACTGTTTTTTTTTGCCTCATTATAATGAGTAGTCAGTTTTTGTTCTCATTTTTTAAAAACTTTTTTTTTTAATTTTGATTTTTACATTGTGGGGGGAAGGGAGACAGGGATACATCAATTTGTTGTTTCACTTATTTATGCATTCATTGGTTGCTTCTTGTATTTGCCTTGACCAGGGAATGAATCTGAACCCTGGTATATGGGGATGATGCTCTAAACCACCTGAGCTACCTGACAACAGCTGTTCTCATTGTTGCTCCTCCAGTATAACGTGTCTTTTTCCTCTGCTGCTTATAAGGTTTTTCTCTGGATCTTTAATTTTCAGCAGCCTGACCTTTATGCGCCTAGGTATGTCTTTCTTTATATTTATTCTTGGTGCCTAACTTCTTGGATCTATGGGTTAAAGTCTTTCACTTTTGGAATATCTTGGTTCATTTTCTCTTCAAGTATTCTTTTTTCTGTCTTTTTTGGATGTGTAGTTACTAGTATGTTAGATCATTTGTTGTCCTGGTCTCTGATATACTTCATTTATTATTTTTTTCCTCTTATTTTTCAGTTAAGGTGATTTTCTTAAGTACATTTCAACTCACTTCACATTTCAGATTTTAAGGGTGGGATTGAATTTGGGATCTAAGCATAGGGAGATTACAAGTTCTCTGTATTTAGTCCAACCTTGCTGTATCTTTCTTGCTTATTCTGAAGAAGTCCCCTGGAAGATAATTGATGCAAGTGAGGACAAGTTTTCTGTTTGAGGTCTTCCAGATTGTAGTCTGCTCATATTCAGACATTAAAAGTTTGACTGGTTTCTCTGTGTCTCAGCAAAGGTCCTTTGCCTATAGTTGCTTTTTTCTCTCTTAACTTGTGCTTCAGGCAACGTAAATGCTCTTCAGGGTTGAAAGCAGCAGTACTCTGTCACCTAGAGAAGGCTGGTTCCTCTTGGAATTCAGTTCATTTAGACTTACCTGTGTCCAGGTCTAAAGTGGCTTTAAAGAAATTAAAAAAAATTTTTTATGTAGTGTTTTCTCATTGCTACAGCAGAAGTGTTGGCCTTTGTGCTCCTCCTTTTATTTTAAATCCTCACCCGAGGATATGTTTTTATTGATTTTTAGAGAGAGAGAGAAAGAGAAACATCAGTGTGAGAGAGAAACATTGATGGGTTGCCTTCTGGTATGCACACCTACTAGGGTTTGAACCCGAACCTAGGTATGTGCCCTGACTGGGGATTGAACCCACAACCTTTTTGGTGTATGGGACGATGTTCCAACCAACTGAGCCACCCAGCTACGGTGTGATCTTAAGCATTTTAACTCTATAAGTGAAAGTCCTTCAATGAAGGATTTTCCAAGTCAGGTCAAGATCTTTTAAGTAAGTTTTACAAGGAGCAAGTGACTATGCAGTGATGTAATTTAATAGTTGCTTGTGCATATTTGAGACAAACCCAAGTTTTACAAAGACAGTGACTTGAATTGGGTTAGTGAATAGTTCTAACACATCCTTAAGATACATTGGGACAGTTTATATGCTTTTAATGGTTAATTTGGAGAAACGGGAAACTGAAAAATGACTGTGTTTTTTGAAGAATTATAAACACTGACTCTGCCTGGGTCATATGTATGTGCCTTCAACTACCCTACTTTTTTATTTTGGAAGAATGAGTGTTAGATTCTTTATACCGAAAGCCAGTGTTTCAGTTTTAAAGTTGAAAAACCAGCCTTGAAACAACATTGTGAATATACTAAAAAACTATTGGATTGTACATTTTTAAATGGTGAAAGTGTTATATTTTATGTTGTATTAGTTTTGTCTTAGTTTTTAAAAAAGGGGAAGTCAAGCAGCAGTTTGAAAAGGCCTTTCCTGGTGTTTATGGCAATTCTTAATTGCAGTTGACATTTGTTTGCTTTTTTTATTGGCAATTGTTAATCACTGTATAGATATCTTGAGTTTGGTTTTCGTTCAGTGTCAGTTGACTTTCTTTTTATTGTTGCCAGTTGACTTATAAAATTGAGTTTATTTGAGAAATACTATTAGGAAAATAAGTGTTATAACATCTTTTTAATTTAATGATAAAAGGGTCGCTTGTCAAAAGTTTATATATATATATATATATATATATATATATACACTTTTATGAGAAATTGACAAAACATAAGTGATGTTGATAAACTGCTTTTGAGATCCTTGTTATACATAGTGGTTCTTGAGGAATGGCTCGTGAAATCTGATGTGCCACTTGGTTTCCAAAACCCTTTTTATCCCCTCCCCATGAATCTTATTTATGGAAAGGCTATTCTTTTTAACCCTCTCTTCCCTGTCTCTCCAGGCTTGTTGGCAACAATTTTGAAGACAGTTCCCATGTAGCATCTCCATTAGACCCAAATGGAAACTTCAATGTTGTCATTAAAGAGGAGCCTCTAGATGATTACGACTATGAACTTGGTGAATTTCCAGAAGGGGTCACTGTGAAACAGGAAGAGTCAGATGAGGAAACAGATGTATACTCAAACAGTGATGATGATCCCATACTAGAGAAACAGCTGAAGAGGCACAATAAAGTTGATAGTCTAGAAGCTGACCATCTATCTTCTAAATGGCTACCAAATAGCCCATCAGGTGTTGCTAAAGCTAAAATGTTCAATTTAGATGCTGGAAAGATGCCAGTAGTCTATCTGGAGCCCTGTGCTGTCACCAAAAGCACAGTGAAGATTTCTGAGCTCCCTGATAACATGCTTTGCGTATCTCGGAAGGATAAATCTTCTTTGTTGACAGAATTAGACTATTTGCCTACGTACATTGAAAATTCCGATGAGCCTGGCTTCTGCTTAGGCAAGGAATCAGAAAATGGTCTTGGAAAACACTCACCAGAACTTGGAGTGGTACAAAAATATTCCTCACTTAAAGAGCCTCAATGGAAATACCCTGATATTTCTGACAGTATGAATACAGGCAGAATACCCGACAATTCAAAGAGTTCAGCTGGGGATTCCTTTTTAGGAAAAGAGGACCTGGGCCGAAAGAAAACAACTATGCTTAAGATTTCAACAGCTCCGAAGACTGTGAATCCTAATCATAATGCCCCTTCAAATGTTAGTGGGAAAAGAGGAAGACCACGAAAATTGAAACTGTCTAAGGCAGGGCGACCACCTAAAAACATAGGAAAATCTTTAACTTCTACAAAGAGTATTCCAATGGGCCCTGGGAGTACCTTTCCAGATGTGAAGCCTGATCTGGAAGACGTGGATGGTGTTCTCTTTGTTTCCTTTGAGTCAAAGGTAAGATTGTCATTACAGCATTATTTCTAAGGCCAAATACTTATTTTTGAATTGTATACCTGACTAGTACTCAACTTAGAATCCAGTTTTTGTAAATGCATCCATTATGTTAGGGTGTGTGTGTGTGTGGGAAGCCAAGTGTCCAAAACATTCTGGGTAGTTAATAGGCATCTCTTACGATTATTTTATTTGAATGAACTTAAAAAATTTATGTCTCCTTTGATTGTAGTTCATAGTTTTTGCACTGTGTAGCTGGAATTTTCATTATGGATGTTAAAAAGGCATAAGTATGAGAAGTACTCCCCCCCCCAAAAAAAAAAAAAAACAGAATTATCTCTGGAGGGACACCCCTTGTAGTACAGTCTTCCCCCTGCTAGGTGAGTGTTCTAGGAACCCATCTGTATCAGTGTACCAGCTGGCGTTGTTGTGAGAGGCTGTGTTCAGCTTCAGAATTTTTTTGAAGATTCTTTTAACGTGTATGCCCATTTTATGATGGGTGATTTGCAAGTGCACCTGCCTACACCATGTTGATTAGTGTTCAGCAGTTTTTGACTGAAAAATGACATGATTTCCATGCCTCTCCCTATTCACTTGACCTCACCCCAAACAACTTTTGTTTCCCTGGATGAGGAAGTTCCTCAGAGGGAAACGTTTTGCTGTTATGGAATAGGTGAAACAAAAAATGGCGGGCACTAAAAGGTATCAAAATTGACGTGTTCAGAAACTGTTCTGAGCAGTAAAAGAAAGTCTCAATAGGTGTATTGTATGAAATTGAGAGTACTTTGAAGATGACTGAAGTTTAAACATGTAATAATGAATAATTATTTTTTATAAATTCCATTTCTTTGTATATGAAGTTTACTAACTTGTTTGGGACACCTCATCCCCTGATTTTTATCAGCAAATATGAATAGTCTTATTAATTATACTGTCTTACACATCGATTGTTTTATTATATTTTATTCTACCTCTTTAACTAGATTATTTTTTGTTTAGATTTCTATAGAGGCCAAGTCTATAGTTCTAAATTGACTACACTGAGGTTTAATTCTTTTTATCTGGTCTTTCCTCTCTTCCTAGTTAATTGCTGAGTGATTATGCAAATAGACATAAATGTAGTTGTATATCAGTTTGCTGAGTATATCAGATTTTTTTTGCTTTCTTTGTTTCCTTATTATTAGTGATGTTAATGTAGAACATTTAGAAAATATCAAAAAGTACCAAAAAGAAAAAATACTTCTTGTTTACTTTTAAACTTTTAGAAGTGATATGAGATACACTTTTTCTTTTAAATATAGGAAGCTCTAGACATTCATGCAGTTGATGGGACAACAGAAGAACCTTCTAGTCTTCAGGCATCAACTACAAATGACTCAGGTATTATATAATGATATAAAAACAGATATATTTGGGATTTGGCTCTAGAGGTGAAAGATGCAATGTTCATTTTTCTGTAGTACATGCTAGCCTACTTCCTTATTGTTTTCTGAGTAGGTTGCAGAGCAAGAATTTCCCAGTTGGAAAAGGAATTAATAGAAGATTTGAAGGCCTTGCGGCATAAGCAGGTGATACATCCTGGTCTTCAAGAAGGTAATATTCTCTAAAAAATATACAGTCTAGTTTTTAATTTTGTTCTCTTCTCTCCTTCCACTTTCTTTCCCCTCTTACCCCTTCCTGTTTCTCCTTCCTCCCTTTTCTGCTTTATCTTCTTTCCCTCCATCCTTGATTTTATTTCTTTTAAAAATTTTTTTGATTTATTTATTGTTTTTCTATTACAGTTGTCCCACTTTCCCCCCCATTTCTCCCCCCCTCACCCAGCTCACCCCTTCTTCCACAATCAATCCCCACCTCGTTGTACATGTCCATAGGTTATTTATTGATTTTATTTCTTTCAGTGCCTCTCTCAGCTTGCATTTTCCTCTTCCTCCATGATTTCCCCCCGTCTAGGTCTTTTACCCTAAGAGAAACCCTGTTCTAATGATGCATAATACCTTATGCATTAAAAAATGTATCATTATCAGAAAGTGGTGTTTTTTCTTTCTTATAGTATTTTGTCTCCATTTCTCATCTTTTAAATTTGGTTGGTTTTGTTTTTATGGCTTTTTGGGGGGGAGGGCATCTGACTTATTCTCGTATACTTAGTAATGTATTTACATGTGTAAAAAGAAGAATGATTTTTTCTTATTTTGTGGCTATAGACATTTTATATATTGCTTGGGACTTAATTGACATTTTTCATTATTGTCTCTGTTTTGTTATAATAGATTATTTTGGCCTTGATTTTGTTGTTTAATCCCCCTTTTTTTAAAATAGTGAAATCTGTTACACTTATTACTATTGTAGTAACTACTGATTTTTCCATTTGTACTGTATGTAAAAGATTGTAAGCCATGTTTTAGTTTTTATATCTTTGTTTTAAGGTGTACTTCTTGGAGTAGTTTATTGAATTTTGACTTAGTTAATTTTCTTTTTTTAAGGACTGTCTAGCTGATTTTATTATATAGCAGATCATTTAAATAAGAGTCTAACCATTATGTGCTAACAAACAAAAGGTTGATTTATAAAGTTATCATTTAGGCTCTCTTCCTGGATGATCATGCTGCAGCTGCTTGTTTTTCACAAAGGATGGTAATTTGGATAGATTTTGGATAGGAGCAGAAACTCCGGGGGCAAGCTTAGGATGGGCGGACCTGGCAGAGGGTGGCAGGGTTATTCTTTGGGGAAGAATTCTTCTAGAGGGGACAAACCCTTGAGCAGAAGCCTGCTAGTCTTCCAAAATTGTGACCATAGTACAGAGACTTCCCATGTACTCCACATAGTTTCTTCTATTATTGACATCTAACATTAGTGTAGTATATTTGTTGCAATTAGTGAACTAGTATTGATATATTATTATTAACTAAAGTTGATACTTTATTCAGATTTTATGAGTTAACTTTTTCTATTCTATGATCCCATGTAGGAAATCACATTACATTTAGTAGTCATGTCTCTTTAGGATCCTATTGGCTGAGAAAGGTTCTCAGATTTAGTTTTTAATGACCTTGACAATTTTGAGGAGTACTGGTCAGTTATTTTGTAGAATGTTCCTCAGTTGGGATTTGTCTGGTGTTTAATGATTAGATTAGGGTTATATATTTGTTGGGGGAAGATCACAGAGATAAAGTGCCATTTCCATCCTGTTATATCAAGGCTGTATGATTTGTCACTGACCTTTCAATGCTGTACTCTTTGGAAGGAAGTCACTGTGTAGCCCAAACTTAATGAATACGGAGTTATACTTCACTTTCTTGGGGTTGGAGTATCTGCATAAATTATTTGAAATTCTTCTGCACCAGAGATTTGTCTTTTCTCCTCTATTTGTTTATTTATTCATTTATTTATATCAATATAAACTCATCAATTTTAATGTTAAATTCCATTATAACAGTCTTTCTGGAGCTCTGACTCTTCCTTTTTTAAATTTATTTTTATATCCTCACCCGAGGATATGTTTATTGATTTTTAGAGAGGAAGAGGGGCAGAGAGGAGGGAGAGAGAAAGAAAAAGAGAAACATGGATAGGTTGCCTCCCGTACTCTCTGACCGAGGATCCAGCCATCATCCTAGGCATGTGTTCTGATTGGGAATCGAACCTGCAACCTTTTAGTGCATGGGATGATGTTCCAACTTAACCACCCAGCCAGGACTTCGCTGACTGAATCTGAAGATTTTTTTTAGTTCTATCTTTATGGGTCTTTTTTGCAGTGGTATGATAATATGTCCTTAAGAATCTCCTAATGTGGTAAAAAGGAAAAAGCATTTATAAGTATGATTTTGTTTAAACTGTCGTATGTGGAAAGGATTTTATTTTGGGGGGGGTATGCTTTCTATGAATTATTTAACTCTTATTTTCTGTAGGCCAAGGTTACTTATGAAACCAGCTAAATCTAGGTTTCAGTATCTGTTACTCGGGGAAAGAAATTTTTGCATGTCAAACATTTTAGGATAGCTTCAGTAAACTAAATTGGGAATTACTTTGAACAGTGTTTATGTGATATTAAGCTCTACTATGAGGGCTTAAAAATGTACATTTAAAATAAATTGGGTCTTTTGTTGTTTTAAGGCCTTATCACTTTTGGGGGAATGTGGCAGTTCAAAATACAAGTAAATACAAAATAGAAAATATGTAGGAAAAATAATCTCTGAATTTATTGTATGGGTCTAGATTTTGCACGTATATCAACTTGGTTGTTTGGGTACATTTTAAACAACTTTCTACCTTTTCTGTGGTCATCTGTTTTGGTAGTTCATTTTTAATTTTACTTTATTTTTCTTTTTTTAAGAAAAGATTTTATTTTTAGAGAGATGGGAGGGAGGGATAAAGAGAGGAGGGAGAGAAACATCAAATGGTTGCATCTTCCATGCCCCCAACTGGAGACCTGGCCCACAACCCAGGCATGTGTCCTGACCACAAGTCATTAAGGTTCATAGACCTATGAACCTACACTCAGTCCATCGAGCCACACCAGCCAGGGCTGTTTGGGTAGTTTTTGTCAGTGATAATATGTTTTTCTTCTGAAAGCACTATAGTACAATATTTTATTTTATTCTTATTTAGGATTCAGTTCTCACATGAATTTCTGTAGGATCTTGCTTTCAGGTTCCACTCTGCTCTCTCCAACTTTCCTGGTTAATTCCTACTTATTCTAATTTATAAATTACACCCTGTGAAAAGTTTTACCAGATTCTCTTGAGGTTTCAAGTGTCATTTATTTTTGTTTACATCTCATAGGACTTATTTACTCTATTGTAACTATTGGGTTGGCCAAAAAGTTTGTTTTTTTCCGTAAGATGGCTCTAGTAGCACTTAGTTGTCTTTAATGTTATTCAGAACAATTATGTTCGATTGTATTGTGACAGCTGTCATATCAGTGTGCATTTAAAAAAAATACATATTGAAATTGGTAAATTTTTTTGAAGATGAAAGAAAATATGCAACATTTTTGGCATAGTCTGTATTATTTCAAGAAAGGTAAAAATGCTACCAAAATGCAAAAGATTTGTGCAGTGTATGGAGAAGGTGCTGTGACTGATTGAATGTGTCAGAAGTGGTTTGCGAAGATTTGTGCTGGAGATTTCTCACTGGGTGATGTTCCATGGTCGTGTAGCCCAGTTAAAGTTGATAGGGATCAAATGGAGACATTAATTGAGAACAGTCAACATTATAGCACATGGAGATAGCAGAAATACTCAAAGTATCCAAATCAGTAAAGTTATTGGTGAAAATGAAAAATATATCTTTTATGGAAAAAAACAAAACAGACTTTTTGGGCAACCCAATACTAATGTGTCAGCCGGAACAACATCACAAAAAAGCTCTTTGAAGTCTAGGAACTGTCCTTTATCTCTATCACCATCTGTATTACAGAGTATTTCACAGAGAACATGCGGTAAAATTCTTAAAACATAAAACTCAGTATGGTGGATTGATACTTATTTTACTGAGGAGGAACCTAAAGTTAATAGAAATTTAGCCTAAAGACTACATTAGAAACCAGTTGTTTCGAACCATAATCTTATTTTCTCCCCAGTTAATTGGAAACATGAGGAAATTATAGTTAATTTTAATCATATCATGTGATGAAATAAAATAACAATGATAAAATTTATTTTAAAGAACTAAAATTGGAAACAAAAACAGAATAACTATCTTTTGACAGATAAGTTCTGTGTGGAGTATACACAAATTAGTGATAAGAATTTGTAGCTTATAATTTACCTAATGTCTTTTACCTTTTAGGCAGCTAGCACAGTGTAAGCTTTTTATTGGAAACCTGTACCCTTGATGTTCATTTAAAAT